>NC_056523.1:228398407-228498824 GCF_019175285.1 Sceloporus undulatus
GGAAAACTGAAACCAAATCCACTTCTTGACATGTTAAATATACATAGCCATGTTAACCCATGTTAAGTGTGAAACCCAAAGGGTTTGGGTATGCAATAAGCCTCTGAATTATGCAAGAGGCCATGTTCAATAAAGCCATTTTCAATGCCCAAATGTGCTGTTGTATGTGTTTTGGAATGGCGGGGGGGGGGGTTGTTTGGCCAGAAAGGGAAGTACATTTCTGCCATCTGTCTAGGAATAATGCCAAAATGTCTTTCATTTTGAGCATGCCTAAGAAACATGCATTTATATTAATGCTTTTTGAAATTATTATTTTTTTAAGTTGTTTTCGTGTCCTCCATTCTAAAAATATGCCCTACATTTGGGGCTAAATTTTATCCTACATTTGTCCTACATTTTTTTTTACATTTGTCCCGGTTTGGAGGTTGACAGTTATGGCAACCCTACGTATGCTGTATGGTTGGACTCAATAAGGGAGGTCAGGCGTAAATCTACAGGACCTAAGCAGAACAGTGGAGGACAGGGTGTCTTGAAGATGTTTCATCCACATGAGTCTGGGCCGACATGAGGGCAGTAAAAAGCAACAAAAAATGTCCACTTGGGGTGCAGGCAGGCAATTGGCGCATACTCTGCACATGCTTAGAGGCCCTCCCCAGACTGCAAAGTTTAGGCTTGGTGGCAGCATGTTGCTAATATACCACAATCACCACCCTGATTCCTCTCCATTGGTCTTTGACTGTGTTTGGCTTTGATTGGGTCATGTCTTCCATTTTGAGCATGGCTAAGAAGCAGGAATTTACATTTCTATGAGTGTTTTGGGATTTTATTAAGTCATCTCCTCTATTTTGAGCATGGCTAAAAAGCATGAATTTATATTTCTAGAAGCGTTTTTGGCTTTTATTGAGTCTTGTCCCTAGGGTTGCCATAATTGTCCACTAAAACCCAGACAAAATGTGGAACAAAATCTAGACCAAACTGTAGGACAACTGCAGGACAAAACTCAGCCCAAAATGTAGGATGTTTAAGAAAAATGGAGGACCTTACATTTTGTTCTGGGTTTTAGTGGCAACCCTACTTGTCCCCCATTTTGAGCATGGCTAAAAACCAGGAGTTTCTATTTCTAGGAAGGTTTTTGGCTTTAATTGAGCCTTGTCTTCCATTTTGAGCATGGCTAAGAAGCATTAATTTATATTTTTATGAGCCCAAACAGACAGGCCCAAATAAAGCTGCTTTGGGGCACTTTGGAGGTGTGCTGTTTAAATGATGAGTGCATCCTAAGAGTCCGAAAGCCATGTCAAAGTCATGCTCTGGAGTGCAGCTTGGCCACAGCTTCTGGCCTCTTAAGATATGTGTGTCATTTAAACAGCATACTGTACCTCCAAAGTGACCTGAAGCAGCTTTATTTTGATGTCTGTTCGGGCCCTATAAGTATTTTGAGCTTTTTAAAAAATCGGGTCATGTCCTCCATTTTCCTTGAATGCCCTCCGTCAGGCAGGGATTAAAAACTTGTTGCGTCAAGTTTGGGGTGTGCCTACTTGCCTAAGACACCCCTTCTTGCCAGATTGTAATTAATAAATTGGATACTGCTGCTCCACTTGTTTTGTCCTGATTAGTTTGGTTTGGTACTTTGGTGATTAGGAAATTATATCTCACACAACAACAACATGAAAACAGAAGTCCTTCTTGGTAGAGAGGAGGGCTTCTGGTCCCCCTGTATGAAGCGAATGTAGGGTTGCCATAATTGTCCACTATTACCAGGGACAAAATGTAGGACAAATTCGAGACCAAACTGTAGGACAACTATGAGTGTTTTGAGCTTTTCTTGGGCCCGTTCTGGATGGGCGTTTACGTCCCCAGGATGTACTAGGGTTAGAAAGGGGCGTCACTTCCCAACGCCCCTCAATCCTAGTACAGACTGGGTCCGTACAAAATGGCGGTGCCCTTCCACACGGGGGCCGTCATCTTGATGTTGCGGACACATAGTGTCCGGACGTCGCAACCCAGAATTGACGCTGTGAGTGTGTGACTAGCGCCTCGTGGCACCACTTCCGGGGTGCAAAAAGAAGCACCATTTTGGCGCTTTTCGGCTGCACCCGGGAATCGCACGATTTGGCCGCTGCAGTTCCCAGACACAGCAACTGGTGCCGCCGGCAGACCGCCACTTTTAGGTGGTCTGTAACGCGCCTTGGGTCACGTCCTCCACTTTCCTTGGTGGTGAGGAGGACATTGAGGCTGCATCTACACTGGAGAAATAACCCAATTTGGTACTGCTTTAACTCATTCTGGCTCAAGGCTACGGAATTCTGGGAGTTGGAGTTTGTTGTGGGCTCGCTCTGTTCTGCGCCCCACAACAAACTCCAACTCCCAGAATTCCATAGCCTTGAGCCTGGGCAGTTGAAACGGTGCCAAACTGGGTTATTTCTCCAGCAATAGTCACCCTATTTTGGATTGTAATCCTAAAAGTAGTCCAATCAACACTCTGAAGAGCTGGGTATGGATAACTTAAATGAAATAATACTCTGCACATGCTCAGAGGTCTTCTTCTCCAGACCACAAAGCTTAGGCCAGGGGGCGGCATATTGCCAACGTAACCCACAGTCCCTTCATTTCCCCGGTGCCTTTTGTGGGAGACAGTAAATAACTCGGGGTTAGTGTAGTAGTGAGGGCCACAGTCAGAGCAGAAGACTAGGCCGCGCAAGAGGTCGCTATGGCAACCAGCACGGATGGCGGCGGCGGCGCATTCCTATGACGTCATTTTCCAGGGCCGCCTTCAGAGGCTAAGGCAGGAATTGAGCAAGAAGAGGCGGCTGTGGCGGCATGGACTGAGGACTCGGAGCCAAGGGCAAGTCCGAAGCAGGGCATCCCCAGGGGTCGGGAGAAGGTGGCCTTCCCTCCATACGGCTGCGTTGTGGGGTGAGTGCCCCTGAGCGTGTGCAGATGTCTCTGGAGACCAAGGATCAAGTCCCAGCTAAGCCATAGAAACCCACTGGGTGGCCTTGGGCGAGTCACACTCTCTCAACCTCGGGATGGCCAGGGCAAAGCCCCCCCTGAAGAAACCTAACAAGAGGCAGCGAGGCGTTACGGTTTGAGGGTTGGACTCCAGCTCTGGAGCCCAAGGGTTGAATCCTGATTCCTGCCTCACTGGCCGACCTTGGGCGAGGAGTCACACTCTCTCAGCCTCAGAAGATAGCCATGGCAAACCCCCTCCAAACAAACGTTGCCAAGTCAGAAAAGACTTGAAGGCACATAACAACAAGGTGAACCTATCACGGTTTTTGGATTGCCATTGCCATACTGTGAGACTGAAAGAGCGTGACTTGCCCAGGGCCACCTACCTGGTCACGCTCTCTCAGGCTTAGGGGAGGGCAATGGCAATTGGAAAACCTCCTCTGAACAAGTCTTGCCAAGGAAACACCAGGATAGGGCCGCTTTGAGAGGCAGCGTGACATAGTGGTTTGAGCGTTGGACTCGGGAGACCAGGGTTCGAATCCAGGCTTGGCCGTGCAAATCCTTTGTGTGACCTTGGATTAGCTACACTCTCTAATAATAATAATAATAAAACCTTTATTTCTAGAACATGCTAGATAAAAAAAGAAAGAATCTAACTGAAATACATGTATTAAATACGGGGGAAGGTTTACATTTTTATTATGATTTAGGGGGGCATGCTGCTGGCGATACTAGGGTTAGGGAGCGCGCACCAACTGCATGCTTCCTAATCCTAGTATATGGCATCCCGGCAGCCTCCCATCCGCATAGGGGCCACCATGATGCTGGCACTTCCACATAGCATCCCCGCAGGGAAGCAACATCATAAGGGCTGCAAATACACGACCGTGAGAACAATCCTGAGGGGAAAGGGGCAGCCCTTTTCTCCTCCTGGCTGTCTGGGTGTCCGTGGGCATGAAGCCCCAAGGACATGGCCCAGAAAACGCCAGATTGGGGCCGCAGGGCTGCCGGTGAGGTTGCCCTGGTCCCAATCCACTGCAAAAAGGGGTGGTCTGTACCGGGCCTTAGTTTATTTAGCAATCTAAGAAGTTTGCTCTATCAGCCTCAGAAGAAGACAATAGCAAGCCTCCTCTGAACAAATCTTGCCCAGAAAACCCTGTGATGGGATCGCCTTGAGTTTGAGTGTTTGAGTGTTGGATTAGGACTCTGGAGGTCAGGATTCGAATCCAGGCTCAGCCATGAAAACCTGCTGGGTGACCTTGGGTGAGTCACAGTCTCAGCCTTAGAGGGTGCCAAGGGCAAACTCCATCTGAAGAAACTTGCCAAGGAAATGTCATGATGGGCCTTAAGGTCATCATAACTTGGAAACCCCTTGAAGGTACACAACATATTATCTAGTTTGACTCTCAGGTTCCTAAAGTCGGCCCTTTCACACACACACACACTCCGCCTCAAAGGTGGCAATGGCAAACCGCCTCTGTTGAAACTTGCCGGGAAAACTCCATGTTAGCTTCGCCTTAGGGTTGCCACAAGTCGGACTTTGAAGACACACAACAACAACAACATCAACAGCTGTAGGAGTGTGATAGAATTTAATAGGATCTAGAAGTATTCAAATTTTGACCTTCAGCTTACGATTTGAAAAGGCTTCATGGTGCTGGCAGGTGTGTACTGGAAAAGTTACTTTTGTATTACAACAAAAGCAAAGATGTGTGTGTTTGTTGGCCAGGAGGAAAGTATGCTAATTTTATACTACTAGTATATCTATCATGGTATAGTGGTTTGAGCCTTGGACTAGGACTCTGGGGACCAGGATTCAATTCCCAGCTCAGCCATGAAACCCACTTGGTGACCTTGGGCAAGTCACACTCTCTCATCCTCAGAGGGTGGCAATGGCAAAACTCTTCAGAACAAAACTTGCCAAGAAAATACCTTAGATCACCATAAGTCAAAAATGACTTGCAGGCACACAGCAACAACAAGGGTTATGGAGTTTCCTTGGCAAGTTTTGTTCAGAGGAGGTTTGCCATTGCCATGACCTCAATGGCTTGAAGGCACACAACAACAACAACAACAACAGGTTTGCCATAAGTCAAAATGACTTGTAGGTACACACCACCAACAAGAACAGGGCACCCTACACTGACGTCCTGGCATTTCAGCTCCTGTTTTGGTGCCCATTGCTTCTCAGACTGTTTGGATCACAAAGCCACCTGCCCCATAGGAAGACCTGCCTCAGTTTGATTCTGTACTTTGGTGAGCTAACAAATAGGCTGCTGCCACACTGCAGAATTAATGCAGTTTGACACCACTTTAACTGTCCACAGCTCCATCCTATGGAATCCTAGCATTTGTAGTTTGTTGTGGCACCACAGCTCTCTGACAGAAAAGGCTAAACATTTCACAACACTACGAATCCCATAGCACTGAGCCATGTCAGTTAAATCAGTGTCAAACTGCATTAATTCTGCAGTGTACATGCAGCCATAACCTCTCTGGGAACTGGAGTACAGACTGGGACCATCCCAGGTGAAACTGAGACAGTACTCCATCCCCTGGAGGCCTGTCCACCTCTATGGCTGGTTCAGCACTGCAGAAATAATCCTGTTTGACACCACTTTAGCTGCCATGGCTATGGAATTCTGGGTATTACAGCTTTGTGGGACATTTAGCCTTCTCTGTTAGAGAGCTCTGGTGCCACAAACTGTTACAATGGCCAGAATTCTATCACATTGAGCTAAGGGCAGTTAAAGTGGTGTCAAACAAGATTATTTCTGCAATGCAGATGCACCCTATGTGCAGAACAGGGCATACACTTCTCTGGGGTTTACAGCTGGGGAGAGCTCAGGGCCTCCTCTTGCATAGTAGGAGTAGTCAGGACAAGGAGACATAGCTTAAAGCAAGATTTTTCCAAAAGTACTTATTGCTAAAGATGAATTTTGGTCTTGACTCAAGCCATCTGTGTAGACACTCCTTGGAGTGAACTGATGTGGAGCAAAGGGTTGGGGAGCAGATCAGATGAGGAGGGCAGAAGGGACAAGAGTAAGGTGGACACTGTTGAGAGTGAGAGACTTTGGGATATGGGTCAGGGAAGGACACCTAGCTTTTTGTGTCCTGCTAAGGGCCTGGAGGAGGACCCAGGCTGACCAATCCCTGCTAAGGTTTGGGCTGATGCCATGCAGTGAGGCTCCGCAGGTCTTTCCACACCAATGACATAGATTTCAACATAGGAGCAGGTATTTCAAGCAGCCTGGGTTGCTTAACAACCTGGATCTGTTCCAGAAACATGTGCTTTCACCGAGCCAAGCTCAAGGTCATCTGTGTATAATGAAAGAGGATCATCTTGAATAGCAATTAAATTTTGCCATAGTAAAAAAAAAAAAGGACTGGGCTTGTTGCATGGGTGTCCCAGCTGTCAGTAATGGTAAAGACTGTGGTGGAAAATGGTGGGCACTGTGATAGTGGGAGGTTCTTTCTGGAGTCTGTATCTGCTTTTGTAGATATTTGTGGGATATAATAATAATAATAATAATAATAATAATAATAATAATAATAATAGGATTTATTTATATGTCGCCCAATCACTGGGAATCTGGGCAGCTTATAACAGAAGGGATAATAGATGGTTCCCTGCCCTCAGGCTTACAATCTAAAAATACACAACACAAAAGGAGAAGGGAATGGTGAGGGAGGAGGGAGGGAGGGATCAGGTCCAGCATTCTTCTCTCCCTCTGAGGCCTGGACCAAGGCAGATGGACTGGAGGGAGGGTTCTTCTTCTTCTTCAGGCTAGCCCTGGTGGAGCTGGGCCTGCCTGGTCAACTCCCTTGCAGGCCGGAAGATGACAGCTATGGAGGGAGGAGTCTCTTCTTTCAGGCTAGCCCTGGTGGAGCTGGGCCTGCCTGGCCAACTCCCTCATAAGCCGGAAGATGACAGTTGTGGAGGGAGGAGTCCTTCCAGGCTAGCCCTGATGGAGCTGGGCCAGCCTGGTCAACTCCTTTGCAGGCCAGAAGATGACAGCTATGGAGGAAAGAGTCTTCTTCTAGGCTAGTCTGATGGAGCTGGGCCTGCCTGGTCAACTCCCTCATAGGTCAGAAGATGATAGTTATGGAGGGAGGAGTCTCTTCTTCCAGGCTAGCTCTGATGGAGCTGGGCCTGCCTGGTCAACTCCCTCATAGGCCGGAAGATGACAGTTATGGAGGGAGGAGTCTCTTCTTCCAGGCTAGCCCTGATGGAGCTGGGCCTGCCTGGTCAACTCCCTCATAGGCCGGAAGATGTCAGTTACATAAGCATAATAGATAACAGGCATGATTTGGTTATTATTATGTATTAATACAATTTGTGAAGTGTAAATGTATGATTTTGGAAATGATAAATAAAGATATTTAGTATTAGTATAAATGACATAAGCATCTTGTTGCACCAAAGCGTTTGGACTCTTAGGACACATGCACTATTTAAACAGCATACCTTTAAAGTAACCCAAAGCAGCTTTATTTTGGCTTGTCTGTTTGGGCCCTATATTACTAAACTGGGGTGAGAATTGTGCAGTCCTTCAGACATGGTTGAACTATAGCTCCTAGCATCCTCACCTAGCATAGCCAATATTGAGGAATGCTGAAACCTGCAGTTCAAAAACATCTGCTGGGTTTCCTGATTTCCACCTTTGAAATATAGCAGGTTCACACTTTAAATAGAGGTTCAAAAGTGGTGTTCCCCTTCCCCATAGGCACCCTCATTTGCAGCCTTGGAATATCCCTGCTACAAATAAGATGTGTCTATAAAAGAATAATCTTGTGTCATTTAAAAACTGGCAAATTTTATTTGCTATAAGCTTTCATGGATTTAATCTCATTTCATGAGATGCATGTAGTGTTCCCACATGAGCTAATGCATGGAGTATGATGTCTCAAGAGATTGCACTGAACCACTTGACAAATTCTTGTGTCATCAATGAGGTCAAAGTGAACTGATTAGAATCTCACACTCACAAGAACTTATCAAGGTGTACAAACATCCTCTCTTGGGACATGAAGGAGGACAAAGGCTTTGCATCACATCCTGTGTGTTAATTTAGGCAAGGATATTTCTGTTAACACCCAACTACAGTTTGCTGGTGATTCCTGTTAAGGTAATGATCCCTTTTTGTACTGTTCACGTTGCAGATGCCTTTCTCCCCACGGTTTATATTCCTCGCCCAACTGCCCTATCCTGTGTAAAACAGTCTGCCAACTAATGCAGCACTCCATTAATCTGATGAAGTAGATTGCAGTCTATGAGAGGTTATGATAAAACTTTTAGATATTTAAGGTACTTCAAGATTGCCACAAGAGATTAATAAAATACTCAGTGCAAATAAGTATGGCCTGTTACAGACAGGCCAAAATAAAGCTGCTTCGAGTCACTTTGGAGGAATGGTATTTCAATGACGCATGTGTCCCAAGAGTCCAAAAGCCGCACTAAAGCTGCACTCCAGTCCTTAGAACTGGAGTGTGCCTTTGGTGCGGCTTTTGGACTCTTAGGACGCATGCATCATTGAAATAGCATACCTCCAAAGTGACTCGAAGCAGCTTTATTTTGGCCTGTCTGTAACAGGCCTGTGTTTGTTGACAGGAGATTTATTGGCAGGGATTACTCTGAAATACTCATATCCCTGTGATATGTATGGTGCTAGTCTCATAATCATCATTTGCCTCTGATTCTCAGGACCATTAGTCTTTTAGTGGCACTGTTTGGAGCCAGAAGAGGCTGATCCGTTCCTGCTGAAAGGTGGGCAAGAGATAGGGGACTCAGAGGTCTAGGCATCCTCTGCTCCCTTCTCTAAGGGTTCTCATAGCAGCTCTAAGGTCTCCTTCACACCTTACAAGCAGAGATGAGAAAAGAATCCCCAATAAGAGATGGGTTGCATATAAATCTGAGCACTCATAAGTGCCCCAAAAGCTCTGAGACCTACTTTTTAGCCTGCAAAAGAAAAACCTGAACCTTACTGTTTGAGATTTTAAAAACTGGCAGCCTTACACTTAATTGTAGTTTAGAGGCTTATGCCCAAGGTTGAGGCTCTCAGATTCTTCTTGTCAGCAGATGCCATTTGATAAGTGTGAACTGACTTCTAGAATAATAGGGTATCCTTGCTTGAGAGTATTAGAGATCTTTTCTGCTTTTGAACAAAAATGGGCCATATGATCTTCTCCTGCATTTGTTGTACGGTTATGCAAAGTAAATAGCTTTCTTTAATGGAATGGTTGCACACTGGCTCTGACAGAGGAGCTCCTAAATTCAAAGATATAGCCGTGTTAGCTGTAGAATCACTATTTAGAGAGATATTGTAGCACCTTTGAGACTAATTGAAAGAAAGAAGTTGGCAGTATGAGCTTTCGTAGACTTCAGTCTCCTTCCTCAGATGCTTTTGGAAGCTCCTGGTTAGTTCCAGAAATTAAATTAAAAGCCATGATGGGTGTGTGTCAGTCAGAAAGAGATCAAAACTTGTTTAGAGTATGAGCTGTCCTGGGATAAAAAGTTTCTGAATCCACTTGAGTCTCTGTTTGATTTCTATGAGACAATGTTCATGGTTTTCTCCCAGGGCTTTAGGGTTGTTGGGGGTAAGGGTGTCAGTTTTAGTTGCTTTGGGGCCTTTTAGAAGTCATCAAGAAGTGGTCAAAAGTCTTTTAAAAGATTTTGGAGGGATCTGGGGACTTTGGAGGTTGGGGCTGCAAAATGGGGTCTTGGGAGCTGCATGTGGCCTATATTTTCCCCATTGTTACTGTAGAGCAGTGGTTCCCAACCTGTGGGTCGGGACCCTTTTGGGGGTCAAATGACCCTTTCACAGGGGTCGCCTAAGACCACCGGAAAACACATATTTGCACGTAGCAATGAAAATAATTGTATGGTTGGGGGTCGCCACAACATGAGGAACTGTATTAAAGGGTCGCAGCATTAGAAAGGTTGGGAACCACTGCTGTAGAGAGAGTGAGTGACTTTGGCTGTACAGTGGGCCTTTGGTATCCTCTGGGGTTGGTTCCAGGACCCCCTGTGAATACCAAAATCCCTGAATATGCACGTCCCATTAAATACAATGGCACAATAGGATGATGTCTCTTGTATAAAATAGCAAAATCAAGGGGTTTTTTTGGAATTTATATCTATCTTTTAATATTTAAAGCCATGAATGCTTGAATCAGTGGATAAAAAAATCCATGGATATGGGACTCCTCTACTCTCCGAGGATAATTCAAAGATATAGCCATGTTAGTCTGTAGAATCAGTACATAGAGAGATCTTGTAGCACCTTTGAGACTAACTGAAAGAAAGAAATTAGTAGCATGAGCTTTCATAGACTTCAGTCTACTTCCTCAGACTGAAGTCTACGAAAGCTCGTGCAGCCAGTTTCTTTCTATCAGTTAGTCTCAAAGGTGCTACAAGATCTTTCCAAGGAAGAGTCTTCCACCGTTGAGCAGGTCTTACTGTCAGGAGGTTCTTACATAACGCTTAGATGGAATATCTTTTCCTGGAATTTGAATCCATGGCTCCGTGTTCTAGTCTCTGGAGCATCAGAAAAACAAAATTGCTCCATCCTCAATATGATGTCCTTTCAAATATCTAAGCATAGCTATCATATCACCCCTTAACTGTCTCTTCTCCAGGTTAAATGTACCAAGTTCCCTAAGACACTTCTCATATGTAATGGTTTCCAGAGACTTGGCTTTCTTTATACTAATTCTCCCACCCTTCCGGCTCTTAGGCACATGAGAGAAAGGGTGGAGAAGGAATACAATGACACTGCTAAAATACAAATGTACATTGAGGCTATATACAAAGAACCATAGTATCCAGTTCACAGGAAAGAATAGTTCTGCTCTATCCCACACAGTCTTGGATACATCTGGTGTGCTGTGGCTAGTTCTAGGCACCATGTTTACAATTCATGTAAAGAATGGTTGAAAGACCTGTGTATGTTCAGCAAGGAAAAGAAAATCCAAGCAGAGATGGGATTGTTCTTGTGTGCCTTCAAGTTGTTTCTGATTTATGATGACTGTAAGGCACTCCTATCATGGAGCTTTCTTGGCAAGATTTGTTCTGAGGAGGTTTGCCATTGTCTTCCCCCAAGGCTGAGAGCATGTGACTTGCCCAAGGTCACCCAGTGGGTTTCATGGCTGAGCTGGGAATTGAAACCTGAAGTACAGAGTCGTAGTCCAAAATTCAAACCACTACAAGATTTGATTTTTGTTGTTAACTGCCCTCTAATCGATCTCAACCCATGGCAACCCTGTGGATGAAACATCTCCAAGACTCCTTGTCCTCCACAGCTCTGCTTAGTTCCTGCAAACACATACCTGTGCCCTCCTTAATAGAGTCTATCTATCACTCATGTGGTCTTCCTCTCTTTCTACATCCCTCCACCTTCCGTAGCATCATTGCCTTTTCCAGTGCGTCATGTCTTCTCATTATATGACTGAAGTACGACAACCTCAGTTTCATCATCTTGGCTTCCAGGGAGATTTCTGGCTTGATCTGCTCTAGGACCCATCTATTTATCTTTTTGGCTGTCTTTCCCTAGCACCACATCTTAAATGGATTGATTTTCTTTTTATCGTCTTTCTTAATGGTGGTATTCAAATATCTGAAAGGTTGCTGTGTATAAAATGCATAAAAAGTGGAGCAGACTTTCTACTCTGTCTAGAGCCAATTGGTGAATATTACATGAAAGAGATTTGAAACAAACATTGAGATAAACCATAAGAGCTGTTTGACAGTGAAACAGAGTGTCTTGAGAGATGCTGAATTCACCTTTAATTGGGGTATTTAAATAGTTGCTGCTCAGTCATTTGTCAAGGATGTTGTCACATGTTTACTTCATGCGAGCGTTGGACTAGATCAGTGCTTTTTAAAGCCATCTGATATAGGGGACCAGAGAGGAAGAAAGCACCTTTGAGACTTACTGACTTACTGATTTTTATTTAATTATGAGTTTTGTGGATCTCAATACAGTGCAATATAGGGTGATACTAAAGCCTCAGGTTATTAAGAATATTTGTATGGATTTTTCTTTCATTCCTGGAAGCTCCCTAGGGCCCAGCAGCATTTGGATCAGGGACTGGCACCTATCCACAGGCCACCATTTGATAGTATCAGACTAGATCATCTCCAAAACACCAAATTGACAAACTCCAAGTCCATTTATATGATACTAAAAACAAACTGATGGCCATACAAAGATTTGTGACTCAGGTGGCTCTTTGCCACATAGACATGTGTACAACTCTTACAAAGATCAGGCTGTCTTACCCTGTGCGGTGAACAGGTTAACAAAGAACATTAGTAAGTCTGCATGCTTCCTAGCCTCTTCTTTAGAGGACCTTGCCCTTACCAGAACTCACTTGCCTGGTTCCACTCCCATCCAGTCCTGTTTGCCTTTCCGCCAGACTCCTTTATTCTCTCTTAGTCGGGCTGTCTGCCAGGGATGGCATTAACTCGCTTGCTACCCTGGCATCCGTTCCAAGACTTCCTGTTTATTCTACCTAATGTGGTGCCAGTGTTTTAGCTCCATTACTTCTAAAATCAGATTTTCAGTTTCTAATAAGATGTAGGCACCATCTGGTAGGAATATTTCTTGTATAGCCTCCCCTTGAAGTAAATACGGTTTACAGTGTACTGCAGTCTTTTAGCATTCCCATAATTGTGCTGTGCACCATCTTTTGGGAGAAATGGTTGAGCATCTCTTTCCCTTGAGTGAGGATGTGAGGAGACCACTGCAGCTGAGCTCCCTCTTTTTATTCTGGCTCTGTGAACTCTGAAAAGCTTCTGTCAGGTTTCACTCAGACCTACTCTGCTTCTTTGATAGGAGGCCCCCTGACCGAACATCAAGCTGAGCATGTTGCAGGGGAATCAGACTGCTTCCTCGGTCTTTTCCAAGCCTCTGCCTCTTCAGTAGGAAGAATTTGGGAAGGAAAGCTTCAGAAAGGAGGTTCATCTGAGGCTTAGACCAGAAAAAATAGGGAGATGTGTACTACCTTTATACACTTGTATTTCTTAAATTTTCCATGTGTTTTTCAGGCTGTGTGGCTACGTTCTGGAAGAATTTATTACTGATGTTTTGCCTGCAACTATGGCTGGCATCTTCAGAAATTGGTGGCATGGAAATGTGTGGAGTACCTGTGGGACCCTTGTTTGGGAGGAAGTGTTTTACACGTTAATGGTGGAGTTGGTTTGCGTGTTGTACCACGTTGAATGATGCAGCCTGGAGGCCACAGGGGTTTACCGCATACTGTGCAGCTGTGGACAAGTCTACACCAAACTCAGCATTCAAACACAAATCAAGGAACATGAGAGACAGTGCAGACTGGGCCAGCCATTAAAATCAGAAGTAGCAGAACACATTATAAGCCAACCAGAGCACAGAATGCTATTTGAAAACACCAAAATTCTGGCCCATGCCAACAACTACTGGGTCAGACTCCACAGGGAGGCCATTGAAATCCATAGACATCTTGACAACTTCAACAGAAAAGAAGAAACACTGGAAGTAAACAAGGTTTGGCTACCAGTCTAGAAGAATACAAAAATCAAGACTCAAGACAAGCAAATGAACACTACACAGGCTGTGGTCCCGCCCCCGACAATCCCTCTTGCATATCCTCCACACAACATGCCTCCAGAATGCGCTATTCAGCACAGTACAACACACAAACTAACTTCATCATTAACATGTATACTCCCACAGAAGTCCCACTGGTATATATGCTCCACATATTTCTATGCCACCATCCTTTGAAGATGCCAGCCATAGTTGCAGGCAAAATGTCAAGAATAAATTCTTATAACCATATAACACCCCTCCCCCCAAAAAAAGCCACAGAAAACTATGGATGCCAGCCATGAAAGACTTCGACTTCACATTCTTCAGTTTGTCCTGATAGAAAACTAGCAGATTTGAAAAACAAGGCACGGTACAGACCACCCAAATGCACCATGCTCCCAGCAATATAGGGTTAGGGAGTGTGCACCAACTGCATGCTCCCTAACCCTAGTACGTGTGGATGGCACCATCGTTACGCGGTGCTGATCACATGGGGTGCATAATGTGCCGCGTCCAAACGGATAGTGTCCGTGATGTCTCTGCGCCGCCCCAGGCCACTTACAGCGCCCTGGCAGAGGTGCAGAAAGGAGCTCCAAAATGGAGCTCCGGTTGGCATGGCAAACAAATGGTGTGGCAACCAATGATGCAGAGGAGAAAGGGGCTGCAGCGGCCACCCCTTTCTCTTCTTTAGTGCGTGGGATGTCTGGGCGCATGAAGACCTTTTCCATGTTAAAGAGAAGCAGCATTTCGCCTGGAAAAATGCCGGATTGGGGCCGCAGGGCTGCGGGTGAGGTTGCCCTGGCCCCAATCCAGCGGAAAAAGGAGCAGCTACAGGCTGCCTCTTTGGGGTGGTCTCTACCGTGCCTAAAATAAAGAAAGGAAGCAGGGGAAAGGAAATCTAGCTGCACCTTTGAGATTTATTTTATTATCAGCTTTTGTGGATCTCATTCCAAATGCAGTATAAAGCCTCAGGTTATTAAGTACTGTATATACTTGTGTATAAGTCAACCTCATGTATAAGTCAAGGGCAGGTTTTGGGGGCAAAATCACGGATTTTGATATGACCTGTGGATAAGTCGAGGGTCAAACTAAGGTGCATGTAGCAAAGGATCTAAACAGAAGAGGAAAAAAGAAGTCCTCCCTCTCTTGACCGCTCCCAAGGGTCACAGTCTGGGTATGCAAAATGTGGATGCAGATCTCCGATTTCCCTCCCTTCCCCACAACTTTCCCCAAGGCTCATGGCTTGCATAAAGTGGGGCACAGACCTTTTATTTCCCTCCCTTCTCCCCAGCTTTCCCAAGGCTCACAGAGAAATATTACTTTATTGACCCATATATACAGTGCACCCTTACTTTATGTGCTGGATCCGTTCTGGACTCCCCCGCATAAAGCAAATACTGTCTATGCTCGAGCCCTGTTTAAATGAATGGGGCTCATTTCTGTGGCAATGTGGTGGTGCAGCAGTGCGTGCGCCATAGGCACACACACCATTCATCCCTATGAAACACACTGCCCCTTCTCCCTGCATGGCTTTCAACGTAGGATTTTGGAGCCCATTTTTGGGCTTAAATTTTTTACTTACAGACAAGTATATATGGTATATGAATAGTTGTAAGAATGGGATAGAATATAATAGGATCTAGAAAGACGCAAATTTTGACCTTCCGTTCATGGTTTGAAAAGGCGTAATGGTATGGACAGATATTTACTGGAAAAGTTACTTTTGTACTACAACAAGATCAAAGAGGTGTGCAGTTTACTGGTCAGAAGGAATTAGGTATGACAGTTTTATATGACTAGTATATCAAGCATGGCATAGTGGTTTGAGTGTTGGACTACGACTCTGGAGACCAAGGTTTGATTCTCCACTTGGCCATGAAACCCACTGGGTGATCTTGGGCAATTCACACTCTCTCAGCCTCAGGAGAAAGCAATGGTGACCCTCCTCTGAACAAACCTTGCCAAGAAAACAATGTAATAGGATTTCCTTAAGGTCACCATAAGTTGGAAATGATTCGAAGGCAAGCAACAACAGACCTGGAGATGTCCAGATATATCCTGGAAACCTTTCAGGCTACTCAATAATGGCACTGTGGTTCCATTTCAGTTGTCATGGCTGTGACCTATGGATTCTTGACATTTGCAGTTTCAGGATGGAGCAGTTAGCATTCTTGGCCAGAGAACTCTAGTACAGCACTGGTCTACAAATCCCAGGATTCCACATGATGCAGTCATGGCCGTTAAAGTGTATAGTATGAATGGACTAAATAGCACTGGTTGCTTCAGTGTTGAATTGCGTTAGTGTTTGTTGTGAAGGTGGGTGATAATCAAGAAATCTAAAAAAACAGCTTACTGCTTCTTGTTAAGTTTGTGTGTGTGTGCATGTTGAGCAATTTCCAACAAACACTTTAAAAACTTTAAAGGAGTTCCAGTTCATTAAAAAAAAGTTTGTTTGCCTTGTTTTCTAAGGCATGACTAATCTTAGATGGTTCTTACTGCTAGGAGAGGTAATTGTCTCACATATGATGCACTGTATTTGTACATTGATGGTCAAACAGATGTTGGGTTGTGTACAACATCGCTGTTGAGCATCCCAGCTGTTTTCCTATTGTCTCCTCTTGGCATCTCTCACAAGATTTCTTGTGTCTTTTTTTCTCCTCGAAGTTAGTGTGTTTCTGCCCATCCACTCTCTCTGTGCCTGGAGGCTTTTCCCTAAGGCTGATCATGAGTAAAGAAAAAGTTTGCTGTGTGTGTTGAATAGTATGAACAGACTGCAAGATGTAGCAATCCTTGGGCCATGAAGCAAGTGCTCTTGTAAAACAGGAAAGATGGCAAGATACTGTTCTGGTCCTGGGCTTCCAGCCAAAGCCACAGTATGTAATTTCTGGGAGTTGGCCTGCAGATAATGGAAGGAAGAGCAGCCATGGGCACAAATGGGAGTTCAATTCTAGGACAAAAGCCAATGCCAGGTGCAATTTTGGGTGAGTTCACAAGAGAGCTGCCTGAGCAGATTGGTTTGTGGGCTGGCAGATTTGTCCAGTACCAATGTGTCCTGGGTTTGCATCCATATTACAAGTAAATGCTTATGTATTCCATGAACACTGTGGGAGCTGGAACTTGCTAAAGTTAATTTAGAGGGGATTTGGGGGTTGTTATGAGCCAGCATGGTATAGTGGTTTGAGTGTAGGACTAGGACTGTGGAGATTGGGGGTTCAATTCTCCACTCAGCCATGAAACCCACTGGGTGACCGAGAACAAGTGACAACCTTTCATCCTCAGGGGAAGGCAATGGCATACCTCCTCTGAACAAATCTCTCCAAGAAAACCCTGTGATAGGTTCACTTTAAGGTTTCTATAAGTTGGAAACGACTTGGGGGCACAACATGCATTTGTAGGTCCTCTAGTGCAGTTCTGTGGTCAACTTCAACTGTCATCTTTCAGCCTGAGAGGAAGTGACCAGGCAGGCCCAGCTCCATCAGGGCTAGCTTGAAGGAAGAGACTCTTATTTTATATTTATTTATTTAGGTATTTATATCCCGCCCTTCAGCCCTAATGGCTCTCAGAGCGGCTTACAATAATATTTTTAATCAGACAGTTCCCTGCCCTCAGGCTTACAATCTAAAAGACACGACACAAAAGGAGAAGGGAATGGTGAAGGGAAAGGGGATGAGGTCCAGTGGTTCTTCTCTCCCTCTGAGGCCTGGACCAAGGCAGATGGATTGGAGGGAGGGCTCTTCCTTCTTCCAGGCTAGTCCTGATGGATCACACCTCTTCCCTCCATAACTGTCATCTTCCGGCCTGTGAGGGAGCTGACCAGGCAGGCCCCGCTCCATCAGGGCTAGCCTGAAGGAAGAGACTCCTCCCTCTATAACTGTCATCTTCCAGCCTGAGAGGGAGTGACCAGGCAGGCCCAGCTCCATCAGAGCTAGCTTGAAGGAAGAGACTCCTCCCTCTATAACTGTCATCTTCTGGCCTGAGAGGAAGTGACCAGGCAGGCCCAGTTCCATCAAGGCTGGCCTGAAGGAAGAGACTCCTCCCTCTATAACTGTCATCTTCTGACCTGCAAGGGAGTGACCAGGCAGGCCCAGCTCCATCAGGGCTAGCCTGAAGAAAGAGACTCCTCCCTCCATAACTGTCATCTTCCAGCCTGAGAGGGAGTGACCAGGCAGGCCCAGCTCCATCAGAGCTAGCTTGAAGGAAGAGACTCCTCCCTCTATAACTGTCATCTTCTGGCCTGAGAGGAAGTGACCAGGCAGGCCCAGCTCCATCAGGGCTAGCCTGAAGAAAGAGACTCCTCCCTCCATAACTGTCATCTTCCAGCCTGAGAGGGAGTGACCAAGCAGCCCCAGCTCCATCAGGGCTAGCCTGAAGAAGCATAGCCCTCCCTCCAGTCTATCTGCTTTGGTCCATGCCTCAGAGGGAGAGAATAACCACTGGACCTCCTCCCCTTTCCCACCACCATTCCTTTCTCCTTTTGTGTCGTGTCTTTTAGATTGTAAGCCTGAGGGCAAGGAACCATCTTATTAAAAATAATAATTGTAAGCCTCTGTGATAGCCTTTAGGGCTGAAGGGCAAGGTATAAATACCATAAACAAACAAACAAACAAACTTCTTCTGGATATTGGCCACAGAGTTGCCATGGAGGACCTAAAGATTCCTACAGAGGTGTTCCCTCAAGTTTTAAAAAGTTGTTGTTTTATGTGTCGTTTTCGTGTGGGTCCTGCACCCCTAACCTCAGTGAATGTGGAGGGCCCACTGTATTTTTATTTTTAAAAACTGGTAGTTGCCCCTGTCTCCCACTCAACAGTCTAAAATGTCAAAATGCTGTTCCTAGAGTGGTAGTTTCTCTTCATACACACATGGCAACTGAAATTAATCCTAATAACTATCAGAGAATCCACTGTAGAAAATTGAGACAAATTTGTAGTAAACAAACTAAGCTAAGCCATAGTACATGACTGGAAGCCAAACCACCTGCAAAGCTAGATGAGGTCACAGCACAGAGGAGACACAAGACTAACACACAGTCATAGTTTCTTTTATTTATATGTTGTTTTCCATTGATTACTAGCCTCATAGTGGATTACAACAAAGCATTAAAAAAATCAAACAATGCATTGGCATCCATTGTAGTGACTTCTGATATAATAGGCATCATTGAAACCTGGTGGGATGAGTCTCAGAACTGGAATGTAGAAATAGAGGGGTATAACCTTTTCAAGAGAAATAGTCCAAACAGGAAAGGAGGAGGAATAGCACTATATGTCAGAGATATTTACACCAGTCAAGAGATCCAGGACATCAATACTGACAGCCAGGTGGAGAGCATCTGGATAAAAATTAAAGGGGAGGGAAACAACAAGGATGTTATGGTGGGAGTCTACTACAGATCCCCAGTCAGATGGAGGAATTTGATGACACTTTTCTAGAACAGATGACTACACACTCAGAAAGGAGAGATGTAGTAGTGATGGGTGACTTCGACTATCTTGATATTTGCTGGAATTGAAACTCAGCCCAATCCTCAAGGTCTAGCAAATTCCTCACTTGCCTCGAAGACAATTTCATGGTCCAAAAGGTGGAAGAGGCACCGAGGGGGTCAGCTATTTTAGATCTGATCCTAACCAACAATGATGACCTGGTTAATTGGGTGCAAGTGGTGGGATCCTTAGGTGAAAGTGACCATGTTCTCCTGGAGTTTGTTATACAGTGGAAAGGAGAAGCCAGGCATAGTCAGACATGCATTCTAGACTTTAGGAGAGCGGATTTCAGTAAACTTAGAGAAATACTGGGGGTAATCCCATGATCAGGAATACTAAAAGAGAAGGGAATTCAGGATGGATGGGAGTTTCTCAAAAGGGAGATACTGAAGGCACAATTTCTTTTTTTTAATGATTTTTATTAAGTTTTAAAAACATATAAAAAGAAAAACAACATTTGACAATCATCCATGATATATCATAACACATAACTACTATCTGTTGTGTTTATATTCTCAATCGTTACTTCCTTACTGTCCGACTATCTCTTTATCCTATCATTTTCTATTTTAGATTATCTGATAAACAGTAATGATAAATGTCCTAATTATGCTTGTTCTTGCGATTACATTCCCCCCGTAATATTCATTTTATATATATAATTATCATAACGAGTCCTCTCTAAATTACATATCATTAGAGTTAACCACTGTACACATATTCATTTTATCAGCTGTTATCACCCTGAGAAACAAAACCTTCATTTCTACTTCAGCTTAATCTATGCCCAAAACAGCATTTCGCCCCCATTCTTTTTGGAGAAAGTGAATAATGTTATTCCAATCTTCTTTATATACATTCTTGGGTTCATTCCTGATTGCTCTCGAGAGCTTGTCCATCTCCTTCGTGTCTAATAACTTGAACATCCAGTCCTCCTTGGTAGGGATTTCTTTTAGCTTCCATTTCTGGGCGTAGACTATTCTTGCCACTGATAACATATAAAATAATATTTTACCATACATTGGCCTGTTACAGACTGCCAAAATAAAGCTGCTTCGGGTCTCTTTGGAGGTATGCTATTTAAATGATGCATGCATCCTAAAAATCCAGAAGCTGCAGCAAAGCTGCACTCCAGTGCTTAGGAATGGAGTGTGGCTTTGGCGCAACCTCCGGACTCTTAGGACCCATGCATCATTTAAATAGCATACCTCCAAAGAGACCCGAAGCAGCTTTATTTTGGCAGTCTGTAACAGGCCTAAGATCCTTGCACCTTTTGTTCGTACTGTAGTTTACTAAACTGAGAACTACGGTAAATTCAGAAATCCATTTTAGAAATTATCTAGATTAGCCAGAGTTTAAGGAAGAACGTATGCATAGAAGGATAAAACAGAGGGGAACCCAATTAGTTCAGAAATCCATTTCCTCAGGTTACCCACCAACACTCCACTTCTAATACAAGCCAGAGGAGACTGCAACTCTCCCTTTCTCAGTTTTAACCCTTCCTCCTTCCTATCTTTCCTTGTCTCCTTTATTTAAACAAATATTACAAGAGGGCTGCAGTGGTGAGAGTGAGACAGAGCCAGGGGAAATGGCTGAGGGAGTTTCTTCACAATGAATCCATTGCTGGGCTGGCCACTAAAAGGTGGTCAGCAAATCAAAGAATCCTAGGGTTGGAAGAGACCTCAAGGGTCCCCAAGTCCAACCCCATTCTGCCATGCAGGAAGACACGATCAAAGCACCCCCAACAGATGACCATCCAACCTCTGTTTAAAAAACTTCAAAGGAGGAGTCTCCACCATCCTCTGAATCTGTTCCACTGCCAAACAACTCTTACTGTCAAGAAGTTCTTCCTAAGGTTTACATGGGCCTGTTACAGACTGATAAAATAAAGCTGCTTCGGATCACTTTGGAGGTATGCTATTTAAATGATGCATGCATCCAAAAAATCCAGAAGCTGCACCAAAGCCGCACTCCAGTGCTTAGGAATGGAGTGTGGCTTTGGCGCAACCTCCGGACTCTTAGGACCCATGCATCATTTAAATAGCATACCTCCAAAGAGACCCGAAGCAGCTTTATTTTGGCAGTCTGTAACAGGCCTTACTCTCTAAATCAAGATCGATTATATTAAACAAAAAGACTTCAGGTGAGAACTTAAGAGTTATGGTAGTTATTTTCTTGACTTCAAAGAAGATCAATTTCCAAAATTTAATTGCTTCCCGACATGTCCACCACATGTGATAGAATGAACCTTGTTCTTTCCCACATTTCCAACACAAGTTGCTACAGTTATTATACATTTTGCTGATCTTAAGAGGAGTTAGGTACCATCAAAAGTAAACTTTATAATAGTTTTCTCTAAGGTTTTGGCTACATTTCAGTCGCCTTATCCACGTATATTCCCATTGGTCCAAATCAATAGAAAAACCAAAAGTTTGGGACCACTTAATCATATTGTCTTCAACAACTTCTTCTTCCATATACATTTTAAGAATACATTTATACAGTCTTGACAGTAAGGCATCTTTGTTTAGCATTAACTCCCGCTCTAGCTCAGAATCTACTTTACCAATATCATATTGTTTTTTATCCATAAGAAATCGTTCCCTTAGTTGTCTATAAAAGAACCACAATATTTGATACCCTTGTTCAGTAAGGTTTTCCCATGTCTTTATCTCATATACATTATTATTTATCACCATCAATTCTTCATAGATAATCCAACTCTCTTTTGTAGGGTTATATTTTAAAAAAGCTTTTTTTATATCTTCCTTCATTTCTCTCTAGAGGAATTTCAGTTCTTCCAAAATTGCTGTTTGGGCTGATGTTTTAGGGTTTGCCTCTAAAGATGGTCTTCTCTGCTGGGCAAGTGCTTGTGTTGCTTTCCTAGACATCTTTTCTCTCTACCTCAGCCCTTATATCTGCCCTGTTAACCCCTTTATATTTGCCAAATTCCACCTTCTATTCCTTTGTAGATCAGTTCCTGTAAATCAAATCAACTCTAATAAGAGTCAGGTTCTTACTAATATTTTACGGCCCTCACTTCTTCTCAGCGCCCTATCTGTCTTTTACCTTCAGCCTCTCTCTCTCCTTTCACTGACTTGTTTTTTTTTTCTTTTCTCTCCCCCTTGGCTTCTCCCTTATCCTTCCTGGTGTGCTGTCTGTCCTCTGCCTTTGATCTTCAGTTTCTCTCTCTCTTTTATCCTCCCTCTCTCTCTCTCTCTCTCTCTCCTTTGCCAGTTTTCTTTCTCTCCGCCTCGGCTTTCTTCCCTCTCTTTCCCGGCACGCTGTCTGTCCTCAGCCTTTGGCTTCTCTTTCTGCCTCGGCTTTCTCAACTTTCCCGTTCTCCTTCTCAGCGCACTGCCTGTCCATGAGATTACAACATAGTAGTTCTCAGATTTTCCCCTTTGTAACCCCCTTATTGTCTACATCTAGACATCGCCCCCACACCACTTGAATAAAAATATTTTGTTTGTTTAGTGTTCATATTTTTATTCACACATTCATGTACAGTCATATTTTAACATCTTATAAAGAAACACCTCTTCTCCTCCTCCCTCAGGTAGAGGCTCCAAGCGCCCGCCTTACCTTTCTCTTCCTCTCCAGGACTGAAAAAGTTTGAGATGAAGCGGGGAGATCAGGACCCCAAAGTCTCATGGCCCCCTTGGGCAACTGTTGTGCCCATCCTGCTCCGCTGGATTGTGTCTTTTTTATCAATAATAGCTCATTTCAGAGAAATATTGTGCTCATTAACATTATTTAAGAGCACATGTTGTCAGTAACCAATAACTTTTTCCCCACTAGACAGTCAATTATAATAAAGACCCTTGCAACTCTTAACTCTACCCACTAGGCTTGGAAGGTACAGTTTGTTTCAGTAGCAACCTCTAACTGTTCTTCTCCATCCTCCTCCTGCCTCCCTTCATGCCATTCCAAAGCTGATGGTCAGCCTAACACAGCCCAACAGTCCTCAGCCTGCTTCTAACAACAAATGATCTTTATAAGCAGATTAACCATGACCAACTAACATACAAAACATTACATCCAAACATGGCAATTTCTACTCCAGATTCTGACACATGTATACAAAATGAGAATTTTAATAATTGTAGTTCAGCAAAAATACTTAAATAATTACTTGAAGAAGTTTATGGAATTGACTTTAATTACAGTATAGGATAGCATGGGAAAATGATCTAAAGACAGCAGTTACAGAACCTGAATAGCTAAAAATATGGGGATCTCCTCCATTCATATCAAATTCAGTGTTATTATAAGAATGGTAATAGCTAAATGCTACCTTCCTCCTGTGACATTAGCAGTTATTACAAAAAATACATAATTTATTGGCGGTGATGCAATGAAAAAGGAACATGTAGCTCAAACATAAACCAGTTTTGGCATATGATAATAAATATGATTCCAAAAATTGTGTAGCAAAAGATAAAAATGTCCCTGATTTGTTATTAATTTATATAGTGTAAAACCAATAATTGAAACACGGAGACTTGATTGCTTTTTATTATTGCTGCAGCCAGATTAAAAATCGCCAAGAACTGCAAGGTAGGAAACCTTTTAACAGAAGATTGGTGAAAGAGAATTTGAGACGTAAGACTAATGGAGACATTTAAAGACATTATGGCGGGATACAGACTGCCCAAAAGGGCGGTCTCCTGCCGCCCTGGTTTGTTGTGCGAGGGAGCTGCAGCGGACAAACCGCGCGGCTCCCTCGCTCAGCAAAAGAACCTGCAAAAAGCTGGTTCTTTCTGCGGCACAGTTGTGACGTCGCAAGGCACCAATGGCACACTTGCGGCATCACAAGGGTATCGAGATGTGCGGACGCTAGGTGTCCGTCACATCAAAATGGCGGTGCCCGTATGTATAGGGCACCACCATTTTGATGCTCTCGTCACATGGGAAGGACGAGGGGCGTCTGAAAGCGCCGCCCCTCGCATGTCACGACGGCGCCCCACAGGGCCCGTCTAGTGAGCGCCTATAAAAGCATCAAAGGGATAAATGAGACATGAGATTTGTATTGAAAAATGGTTCTAGTTTATTGAACCCATTAACAATAACTCAGGACAATTAAAACCAACAAAACATCAATAGGTCTATGGATGGAGATGATGAGACATGACGACACAAACATGACATAATTTTTGAGGCATGTGTTTACATTTTTGTAATATAAGCTGATCAAATTCATGTGTGTTTATTCTTAATCAATTTGGTTAATTATTAATCAATTTGGCTGTTAATGAACTTAAGCTATTAGGTGTACTGATGATTAATTTTTAAAATAAATTTAAATTTTATTTAAAGGAAACAGACTATGAGGCAGAAGCAGAAGGTATAGGTCAGGGCAGCAGGTGATGTTTGGCCACACTCCTGTAACTATTTTTTCAAAAACTAACTAAAAAGGTATAAACAACACAAAAAGGATGAAAATATTCCTTGCTATGTTGCAGTCATAATGTTTAGTAGTTGCACTTTCACTACTGGAGAAAAGAATTAATTATAGCTATTTTTTTATAACTGGTTACAGTCAGCCTTTCATATCCACAGATTCTTTATCCTGGAACCAAACCCCAGTGGATACTAAGGGTCCACTGTACTTCCAAGCTCTGCAGTAAGCTGTGATCCCAAGTTTAGGCAACATGAGCAAGAACAAAAGGGCTATAGGACACACTTCATCCATAGTAAACAAGAATTTTCCAGAATTCTGGTTTACTGCCATATCTCATCCACATGGTTGCCCTGAGTCGAAGTCCATTTGAGGGCAGTTAACAACAACATGCAACCTTCTGGAAGACAGTTGAGGGGACAGAGGCTCCAAGTCCTACTAAACTCTCCAGAGAAGGCTCTGCTTCTACTTATCTAAAGCCCCATCTGGTGTGATGCACTACCTGGCACCGTTCAGGTTTTTAATCCCTGGGAAACCAAAGTATACCTGCCTCAAACTCTGAAGTTTCATGCAGTGTGCATGAAAAGAAACTTAAACTGTCATTGACCACTCTGCCTCAGTTCCACGCCTCTTAGCCACAATTCTTCAAAGCCCATTTTTATGAAAAATACCGCTTTGTATTGCCTTGGAGTGCTACTAGCTGAATTTCTCTTTTTGCAGGGTCTTTAATGGACTGGGCCTGGAAGCAAAGCTGATAGCTGCCATGGGGCAGAGTGAATCGGAGCCACAGGAAGAGCCAGAGGTATTGTCTTCTTGCTCTTATTTTACAGGCAGCCACAAGTGGTTAGAGCTCTCCTCCTTGATCACCTAGCTCAGCATCCATCCCTCCTGCTGCCATTCTCTGCCTAGACTTGCTCAAGAAGCGGGCTTGCCCATGCATGAGTGTTGCTGTGTCCCTCTCAGACATTGAGTGGGCCTCGCTCTGCTGTCCACTCAGCATTTTGTCCTGCACCATGGAGAATCCCAGCTTCCATCAATCAACATTAATTTATACATTTCTTTAAAGCAGTTGTCCTCTTTTCAAAGCCTTGGGAATAAATGGGGTGTGGTTGCCGTCCAAATAAAGTATTTTGCATGAACTAAATGAAAATGTAGAAACTGTTGCTAGTATTGTGGTCTAGTGTTTGGCATACTGTGGTCCTACTATACTACTTAGCACTTGCCATACTGGGTGGGGTTAATGGAAGTTGTAATTTAACACATCTGTCAGGCCCAGAATAGGAAAGGTTGGATGGGGCCACAGTATGCCAAACACTAGATTACATTGCTGCCACCCTACTGTGATATATAGAAGAGGCAGATTTAAGCACTGCTGTGCCATAAACCTTCTCTAATCTGTGGGTACGGAGACACTTAACAGCCCTCCAGATATTGTTGGCATTGAAGCCAAGCAGCACCTGGAGGGCCATAGGTTTCTGACTTCTGCTCCCATCAATTTTCCTCCCTTGTTCTGCAGTTTTTATTCTGCCCTGACCTAGCTCCTGTGCCTCAGTGCCTGCTGCTTTTTTCTCCCCCTGCAGAATGCAACCCTGATAGCTGTGCATCAAGCTCTTTGTGAAGGATCAGCTCCAGACCAGCATGATGAAAGGGTGGGGTGGAATGTAAGAACGTCTTAGTGGGATAGGCTTGGGTTTCAGACCCTGGAGATGGACCATGCCGTCCTCGGATAATGTGTCTGTTCCTTTGGCCTTTTGGAAAGAGAAGTCTAGGCTTCATCTCTCCACCTTTTTCAAATACTTTCAAAACAGATTTAGGCTAGGATTGATGCTGCATTCATGCCTGATTTGCGAGTCTCCATGGCTCCTGCTAGCCAGGTACATGTTGTGTTCATTTTCTCTGCACCACTTTTCTGTGCAGCTGTATGCAAAGCAGCTGGAAATGAATCCAACCATTAAAATGAAAGAATAAAGTATAAAAGCATCCAATAAAAATCTTTAATAGCTTCTGAGTAAGCTAGTTAAACACTTCAGAAACCATAGCAGAGTAAGTTAATTGAATTTTACTTATTCCATTTATTTCATTTTATTTTACTGGACTTCTGTCCCACATTCCTCCCAAAGATGGGACCCAGGTAGGTCACAATAATATTAAATACAAAAAGAATACAATTAAAACACTAATCAGGAGAAACCATTAAAACAGAATTAAATTAAAGGCAGAGTTGTAAAACAGATAGTTAAGTACAGTGGTACCCCGGGATACGAAAGCACCGCGTTACGAAATTTCCGGGATACGAAAAAATTCCATAGGAAAAAACTGTTCCGGGTTACGTTTTTTTTTTCGGCTTACGAAAAAATTTTTTGGTGCTTTTCGGCGCTTTTTCGCACGAAATCGCGGCTTCTAGCGCTAGCGGCTATGGCTTTTTCGGGTTGCGAAATCTTTCGGGTTACGAAGGGCGCCGCGGAACGAATTAATTTCGTAACCCAGGGTACCACTGTAAAATGCAACATCCCTTTCTCCATCACAGTAAGTATGTATTTACCATTGATGTAACTAGAAAGTTAGCTTTCTTGTTTCGGCCATATTTCATGTACAGAAAGATCACCTTCCTTTCTTATGTCTAGTGTCTAAAGAGATTACAGTGTAGCTTTGCTGACTGCTACTCATTCACATTGCTGTACCTCTGCCAATAAGTGCTTCTCTCGCTGTGCTGAACGGACACTGCAAGCTGTCCCCCACCCTCATGTTAAGCAGTACAGTTGCATCTTATTTGAATAGTTACATGTTCTTGAGAATCCAAAACCTGCATAAACAGATGTGTCTTCCTAAAACTCCTGCTTTTAGGGACCTGATAGGGGAGAGAATTTCAAGTGTTCCCACCAGCAACGAAAAGGCTGAAAAGCACTGGAAAAAAACCATCTTTGATGTCAGTCTGCATCTTAACATAGAGGTTCCAACTGAGGCTTTTCAAATATTTTTGGATTGCTGCTCCCATAATCTCTTCCCATTAGCAGTGTTTGCTGGGAGCTGATGGGAGTTTCAGATGAAAAACATTAGGAGGATCCCAGTTGCTTATCCCTGGTATAGCAGGTAAATTTCTGAGAGATTGTTTGTAAATGCAGAGACATGCATGCACCTCTCTCTCTCTCTCTCTCTCTCTCACACACACACACACACACAAGCTAGAATTAAATAATCTGAATTGATTTCAAAATTATTTATTTATATTTTGTTCCACCTTTCTCGCAGTGTGGGACCTGAAACAGTTTACAATGGAAGTTAAAATAAAATAAAATAAAATAAAACAATATGTAGTATAAGTTTTTTAAAACAATTGAACAATCAATCCAATTAAAACAATCAGAAACACATTAAACTCATATTACATATTTTAAAAATACAGCACGCCCAGTCAGTCAAAAGCTGAAGGACTGTTTTAATAAGAGGGTCTTTACCTGCCATTGCAAAGGGAGCAGTGAGGGATCCAACTGAATCTCCCTTGGGAAGGGGTTCCATAGCTTAGGAACAGCCACTGAGAAGGCTTTCTCCCATGTCATCACTGTCAGGGGTTAATAGCTGACAGAAATGTTTAGATGTGTGGTGGCCATGAACAATTAGCAGTCAGAGGAGAAACAGATCAGCTTCAGCTGTGCAGCATGGCAACACAGAGTATACAAGGTCATTCTACTGCCAGAGTGCAGGAAGCCTGTAATGTAAACATGTGTCTGCCTGGACAAGGGGACAGTTTTCTGGGTGGCACAGGAAACATGTAACAGCCATGAATGGAAGAGGCTGGGTTTTAGGACCGCATGGCATTGGGTCTATATAAGCTCAGAATCTACCGTGAGTGGTTGTGGGTTGTTGGAATGAAGTTGCTTGTTTGGTGTCGGATAATAAAAGCTGTAAAAGTCGCTGAATAATTGGTTTGCGGTTTGCTCACTTGTAAATAAAGATAAGTACTGTTTGGGAGCTCCGCTTGTCTGTCGTTTATCATCCAAGCCTGGGTGAGGTCGGACAGTTCCCGGTGACCTGCATCCTTTCTGGAAGATAGCCACGCTGCTATACAGAAGCTGGGAACAACTTCCAGGATATTTGAGTTTGCTATAGCCTGACAATCACCACACAAGCCTGTGAGGATAGTGGAATGGAAATAAAGCCCTCCACTGAAGATCACAAGACTCAGACAGTCTCATATGCGGACATATGCACTTTCAGACAATCTGGATCGGAGCCATATAGGTCAAAATCAGCACTTTGAACTGTGTCCAGATATGGACTGGCAGACAGTGATGGTGTTTCAGTATGGTCCCTATAATCAGCCCTGGTCAGCAGTCTAGCTACAGCATTGTGGACCTGCTGATGTTTCTGAACAGTTTCCAAAGGCACCCCATATAAAGTGTGTTATAGTAATCCTAACAGGATGTTTCAAAGTATGTGTTTCCTTGGCCAGATCTGGCATCTCCAGGAATGGGTGCAGCTGGTGCACTGGTTTCATTTGTGCAAACATACTCCTAGTCACTGATGAAATCTGAGTCTCCTGGCTCAGGGCTGAGTCCAGGACTATGCCCAAGTTATAAACCGGAGATTTCCAGGGGATGGGATGCAACTTCATGTAGCAGAGACTGAATCCTTATTTCCTGATCTTTCAATCCATTAGGAACACCTCTGGTCTCAAGCTTCAGTTTATTCACTCTCATCTAGTCCATTAATGACAACAGACACTGGTTTAGTATTGAAACAAACTCCTTAAAGTTAGATGGAAAGGAGAGATAAAGCTCTGAGCACTCCTTCCCGTTTCACCATAAATACTTGCTTTGTTAGGTGCAACACAAGCCTTTGTTTCCCTGGATGTGATGTGCTGGCCTGGCTCTGAGAGCACAGTTAGCTTTCTCTTCCATCTACCTTGAGTTCTTCTTCGTGGTCTCTGCCATGCACACAAATGGGTTATTCTGCACCTGCACAGGAATTTCAGATCCTACTAGAATCACTAGGGAAGACTTTTTGGCAGTAGCCCCACCCACCCTGTATATAGGCTCGGTGTCTTCCTGCCCTTTCTCAGTTCCTTTTGTCCGCTGCGTAAGCAGCACAGGGAACCTCACTTGGAATTTGCTGCTCCCTTCGCTTTCGCTTTTGACCACGTTTTGGGATTCCCAGCCAGAATGTGCCTCCTTTGCCTGAGTGAGGGTCACAGTGTCCCTGCGTGCCCTCATGCAAGGCCTTTACACCTCAGGCCAGGAAAAACAGGGAGATGCGCCTTCGTTCTTTACTGTATGCACAAATCCTCAAGCCTCCCGTTCCTTCTAAGGTCACTCCCAAGGCTTTTTCTGCCGAAGACATACCCACCACTGAGGTTCCGCATTCTCCTCCTTTGAAGAAACGCAAGGCTACTGATGATCAAGGGTCTGGGCAGCAGCCCTCCCCTAAGCAGAAAAAATCCTCAGATGGCTCCAAGTCCGATAAAAAGAAGTCTTCTAAGGACAAGGGCAAAGAGTCCTCTTATCATCAACAAGTGAGTCAGCTATTTTAGATCCTAACCAACAAGGATGACTTGGTTAATGAAGTGCAAGTGGTGGGATCATTAGGTGGAAGTGATCATGCATTCCTGGAGTTTGTTATACAGTGGAAAGGAGAAGCCAGGCATAGTCAGACACACATTCTAGACTTTAGGAGAGCGGATTTCAGTAAACTTAGAGAAATACTGGGAGTGATCCCGTGGTCAGGAATACTAAAAGAGAAGGGAGTTCAGGACGGATGGGAGTTTCTCAAAAGGGAGATACTGAAGGCACAATTTTAAACAGTTCCAGAGATGAAGAAAAAGGGGAGGTGTCTCAAGAAACCAGGATGGATGACTAAGGAACATTCAACTGAGCTGTTTTAAACAGAACACGTATAAGAAATGGAAAAATTGGGAAATCACCAGAGGGGAATTCAAACAAATAGCTGGCCTGTGTAGGGGTAAAGTCAGAAAAACTAAAGCGCGGAATGAACTCAGGCTTGCTAGAGAGGTTAAAAACAATAAAAAGGGCTTTTTTGGATATGTCCGCAGCAAAAGGAAGAAAAAAGAAATGGTAGGGCCACTGCGTGGAGACGATGGCAAAATGCTAACCGAAGACAGAGAAAAGGAAGAATTACTCAACACCTTCTTTGCCTCTGTGTTCTCAGAAAAGGAAAAGAGTGCTCAACCTCAGGATAATGGAGCAGAGGACAGAATAGGGGAATTTCAGCACAGAATAAGCAAAGAGATAGTACAGGAATACCTTGTTAATCTAAATGAATATAAGTCTCCAGGACCTGATGAACTACATCCAAGAGTATTAAAAGAACTGGCAAATGTTGTATCGGAGCCATTGGCAATAATCTTTGAGAACTCCTGGAGAACAGGACAAGTCCCAGCAGACTGGAGGAGGGCAAACGTTGTCCCCATCTTCATAAAGGGAAAAAAGAGGATCCCAACAATTATCATCCAGTTAGTTTGACATCAATACCAGGAAAGATTCTAGAGCAGATCATTAAACAGAGATTCTGTGAACATCTAGAAGGCAATTCCATAATCACAAAGAGTCAACATGGATTTCAGAGAAACAAGTCATGCCAGACTAATCTAATCACCTTTTTTGATCAAATTAGCGGCTTGGTAGATGAAGGGAATGCTGTGGATATAGTATATCTTGATTTCACTAAGGCCTTTAACAAGGTTTCCCATGACATTCTTGCAAACAAGGCTCTTTCCTGGGTCCAGTGCTATTCAACATCTTTATCAATGACTTAGATGACAGAATTGGGGGCGTACTTATCAGATTTGCAGATGACACCAAATTAGGAGGAATAGCGAATATTCCAGAGGACAGAATCAAAATTCAAAAAGACCTGAATAGACTAGAAAGCTGGGCCAAAGCTAACAAAATGAAATTCAACACGGAGAAATGTAAGGTACTGCACTTAGGGCGGAAAAATGAAATGCATAAATATAGGATGAGGGACACCTGGCTGAAAGACTACATGTGCAAGGGATCTAGGAGTCCAAGTAGACCAAAAGTTGAACATGAGTCAACAGTGTGATGCGTCAGTTAAAAAGGCCAATGCAAATTTAGGCTGCTTCAATAAAAGTATAGTGTCTAGATCAAGAGAAGTAATAGTACCGCTATATTCTGCTTTGGTCAGGCCCCACCTGGAATATTGTGTCCAGTTCTGGGCACCACAATTTAAAAAGCACATTGAGAAACTGGAGCATGTTCAAAGGAGGGTGACTAAAATGATGAAGGGTCTGGAAACCATGTCCTATGAGTAATGACTTAGGGAGCTGGGGATGTTTAGCCTGGAGATGAGAAGGTTAAGAGGTGATGTGATAGCCCTGTTTAAATATTTGAAGGGATGTCATATTGAAGAGGAAACAGGACCTGGAACAATGGATGCAAGCTACAGGAAAAGAAATTCCAGCTCAACATTAGGAGGAACTTCCTGACAGTAAGGGCTGTCAGAGTGTAGTGGGGTCTTCTTCCCTGGAGGTCTTTAAACAGAGGCTGGATGGCTATCTGTCGAGTATGCTTTGATTGAGATTTCCTGCATGGCAGGAAATTTCCTGCATGGCATGGACTGGATGGCCCTTGTGGTCTCTTCCAACTCTACGATTTATGATTCTGTGATTCTAATAGCAAGCTGGAGGAGAAAGGGCTTGAAACTGGCAGGAATTAGACAATAAGATTCTTACTCTTCCTTCTCGACCCTCAGAGCAGCTTGTATGGGTGAAAGGGCAGCGGAGGTAGCAGTATCATGGGCCGGGAGCCAAGTTTCAGTAGGAGCAAGAAGATTAAATGATCTAGAAAGAAAAAGATCGTGAATTGCTGTCGCTTTCAGAGTGAGCAGAAGAAGGGAAGCTGGGAGATAGGGAGAGGACCAATAGGGATCAGGTTAGGAGAAGTACGTGGAGCCATGAGAAGGAATGAATTCAGTGCCCAATAATTAACAAGAGAAAAAGTGACAATGAGAAAAGCAGAAAAATAATAGCCAACAGTACTTGATAACATTGCCTGAATACCACAAAACACAAAGGATCCAACAGGAAAGGAAGGGGTGGCTTGGAAGCCTTAGCCCGATGTCCCAGCTACTGAGGAAGATGGAAGGAGAGGTGGCTTAAGAACCCACTGCAGCTGCTTCCTCATGTCCCCGGGGTTAGCTGGCACTTAGCTGGCTTACTGTCTGATGTTCCAGAGGGGGGCCTGAGGCTCCAGGTCACGCCCCTTCTCACTGCCAGTCTGCTGGTGTTTCCTCAGAGTCCAGGTGTTAGAAGGAGAGAAGGGAAGCTCAGCATCCTGGCTGGCTGGCACTTAGTGCCTGATGTTCCAATACTGGTTTCTCTCCATCTTCAATTCGCCCTGTGACCATCCACGGAAATGGATCACCATCCCGAGGCCGGTGGCTCGCTCCCTCCATCGGTGGCTTGGCCCACGGAATGCCTGCATGGGCATGCCCTTTCTGCTTCCTCAGCCCGAGGTCATGCTCACGACAGATGCTTCCACCACTGGATGGGGAGCCCACTGCAACGACCTTTCCATCAGTGGGAGATGGTCCCCAACAGAGTGCTGCTACCATATCACGGTCGTGGAAATGTTAGCGGTCCAGAAAGCACTAAAGTCTTTCGAAACCTTGCTTTGAAACCAGGTGGTCTGGCTCCTCACCTACAACACGACGGTGATCAACAAGCAAGGAGGCACAAGATCTTTCACCCTCCTCGATCTCACCCTACAGATATGGAACCGATGCATCCCCAGACATGTTGTTCTACAAGCCATCCACCTCCCACGGGAGGAGAATGAGCTTGCAGACACACTGAGCAGAGCTCATTCAACCAAGGCGGTAGCCACTTCCTCTGCCTTTTTGACTGGCATCTCCTTGGAAAGCATTTGTAAGGCTGCAGTCTGGTCACAAGTGCTGACCTTTATCATGCATTATAGATTTGATTGCAGACACCGCCGTGAGGCAGCTTTTGGCAGAGCTGTGCATCTTTCTGCAATTCATTAAGGTTAGTTGACAACTGTTACATGACACACTCACATTGTTTTCCTGGTTTAATAGCTTTATTTATTGTCAGGACACACCCTCCTCTGGGAGACATTCAGCTTGTCAGTCTAACCCATTTGTGTGCTTCGCAGAGACCACAAAGAAGAAGGACAGGTTGCTTACCTGTAACTGTAGTTCTTTGAGTGGTCATCTGCTAATCCACACAAATCCCACCCATCCTCCCCTCTGTCGTGTCCTGCACTTTCTTCCTTGTCTGCTCTTCGGGCGGACTGTTTGAACCGAGAAAGGGCGGGAAGACACCGAGCCTATATAGAGGGTGGGCAGAATACCGCCAAAAAGTCTTCCCTAGCGATTCCAGTAGGATCTGAAATTGCTGTGCAGGCGCAGAATAACCCATTTGTGTGGCTTCGCAGATGACCACTCGAAGAACTACGGTTACAGGTAAGCAACCTGTCCTTCCAGATCCCTTTGAAGGCAAGTGGTATCTCTCTGCTCTGTTGTTCTGACTGAATGTTTTCAAATGATGCCCTGGCAGTAGGGACAAGATTTAAACAACTTATTAGAGAAGAGTTCAAAAGAAAAGGACATCACCTGACCCAGAGAAGCAAGAATAGTTTTTACCTTTGCCTGCTTATCAACACCTAGGAGAGACAGAGCATTACACTCAGCCTATTGAATAACACTGCAGTACATGTCAGAGTTTGGGGAGGGTATAGAATCATAGTATTCTAGAGTTGGAAGAGACCACAAGGGCCATCCAGTCCACCCCCTGCCATTCAGGAACTAATTCAAAGCACATCTGACAAAGGGCCGTCCAGCTTCTATTTAAAGTTTAAAGTTCTATTTAAAATTTGACGGAGTGTGTTCCACTGTCAAACAGCCCTTACTGTCAGGAAGTTCCTCCTAATGTTGAGTTCCTGGAGCTTGCATCCATTGTTCCGGGTCCTGTTCGTTGGAGCAGCAGAAAACAAGCTTGCTCCCTCCTCAATATGACTTCCCTTCAAATATTTAGACAAGGCTATCATATCACCTCTTAATTTTCTCTTTCCTAGGCTAGGCAGGTTAATTTATTTGGACTACAGATCTCAAAATCAGCCAGCTAGCATACCCAGTGAGCCTGCTGGCTGAGGTGTTTCAGGTGTCGTAGTCCAAAAAAGATAATTTTTCTGAGCCCTAGTGCATGCTGGATCCACTCGATGCAAGCTGTATTTAATTTGTCCTGAAAACGTCTCACTTTCCAACTGCTCTTTTCTGCCATTCTCTGCTCAGTTCCAAGGATCAGTTTTGCAACAAGCAGCAAACACCTCCTACCCCATTATTGCTCACACCAGAGAGGAGGCTATGCCCAACTTCAGGAGGCTTATTTTCTTGTAGGTCTGGTAAGCTATCCTTTACTTCCCTCCCCTGCTTAGGCAACCCCAGCTTTGTTCCTCCGTAGGATCTTCTGATAGTTGCATAAACTCAGAAAAGCAGGCCCTCTTGACTTGTGTCTCTCCCCAGGGGACAAACTGGGGAAAGTGACATTTTTGATTACAATCTCCCAGAATCCCTATACTGGCTAGAGGATTTAGGGTTTTGTAGGCTTAAACACTTGTCTTTCAAAAAATTTGCACAATGGGAGGATGCTGTTCTGAATGTTCCTCCAGTAAAGCAGATGAGTTTCTTGTTGTTTGTGGACTGCACATTAACCTGGTTCTACCTCTTACCTACAGGTATTGAGTGTTGTAATAGGAGTTGGACTTTCTGTGCTTCTTGTTGCTGCTTTGATCCTGGTGTTGATCCGACGGTTTCGCCTTCAGAGTAAGTTACTCTTTGGTGTTGGGAACTTGTCAGATCTTAGCAGCTTGGTGTGTGTGTGTGTGAGAGAGAGAGAGGCAGATTTTGTCCAGGCCCGCTGGTTTCCTCACCTTATTATTTCTGTCCCACTTTCCTCTCAGAAGTTCAGGCTCAGGAACAACCCAAGTATCGATTCCGCAAACGAGACAAAGTGCTGTTCTATGGGCGGAAGATCATGCGCAAGGTAATGAGAAGGCAAGAGCACAGAGGGTAAACACTGGAGCTAGGGTCCTCAGCCCTCCATTCAGATAAATTACTTGACCACTCTATAATGCAGTGAGACAGATTTTATGTGCCCTGCAGCTTGCCTGCATTTCGTAGAGTCTATATTGGATATCATGAAAGAGTTCTGTACAGTGGCTGAGACTGAGTATAGTAACATCTGAAATCCACAAAATAGCAATGCCTTTATTGTGACAACCAAACACACAAAATACACAATGCAAGATTTTGAAGCTCCGCTGGCTTTTTCATCAGGCAGTGTTGAAAATCAAACAGGCGAAAGAAAAAAGATGATGTTGGAGATACAGAACTATTGTGCTGTTATAGTTGTTGTCAGTTAAGATTTCAGTCCATGAAATAAAATTTAAACTCTATTAGCAACATGAAAAGAATCCTTCTTTGAGATCCAGGTTGTCTGTGTCTTGTGCGAGGCTGCCTGCCCCATTCTTTGGCAGAAAACATTACATTTCTCAAGAAGTCACTTTGTTGTTGTTCTTGAAAATCTTTTATTGCTATTTAAGTAAAACATGTCAAATGCAGTCTTGATTTTTTAAAGGGGCGAAACAGATGGGCCAAAAGAGTGGTCAGAGGCCGCTCCAGCCCTGATTGACTCGAGACTGAGGTGATCGCATGGCCTGCTCTCAAAGTGGCCTGCCGCCATGGTCGCAAACAGGCAACCGCTGGAGCAGATATAGTCTGGCTTTTGCTGCTTTGGGGCCCAAAAAGGCCAGAATAAAGCTGCTTTGGGTCACTTTGAAGGTATGCTGTTTAAATGATGCATGTGTCCTAAGAGGCCAGAAGCTGCGCCAAACCCATGCTCCAGCCCTAAGGACCAGAGCACAGCTTTGGCACAGTTTCTGGCCTTTTAAGATGTGTGTATCATTTAAACAGCATACCTCCAAAGTGACCCAAAGCAGTTTTATTTTGGCCTGTCTGTTTGGGCCCTTGGTTTGGCTTCCGGCCCCTTTGGGGGGGGGGGTGTTATCTAAACACCATGCCCCCAAAGTGGCCAGAATCTGCATTATTTGGCCTGCCTGTTTCAAGCCAAAAAATGTTTTACCTTTGTTGGACATAAAAACCTCAAAGAGTTAAACCCCAGTCCCTTTTGGCTCCCTCTTTAGGATTTAAGATTCTGTTGAGAATTTGTCCCCAGGCAGAAAGGGACTTCTATCTGACTGTCTCCCCACTCCCACTCCCCCCCACCCAGTATTTCAAGGTACACCTTGAAATAATTATCAAAAAATTAATATGCTTGCCCATTCATTGATTTTTTTTGTCAAACATATAAAAAGGTTGTTTTAATCACTAAATGGCAATACAGTTGGCCCTCCGTATCTGCAGGGGTTCCAGACCCCCCGCCCCCATGGATACAAAAATCCATGAATGTTCGAGTCTGCATTGTTCCCAATGGTGGTATGTGCACATGGCTGCACCGCCATTAAGGACAGTCCTCATTGTCCCCAGTGGTGGCATGTGCATGTGGCCAGGCTACCTTTAGGGACAACAGGACTTCTTGTTCCTAATGGCAGCACAGCCAGGTGCACACGCCACCACTGGGGACAACAAGAGCTGTCCCTAATGGTAGTGTGGCCACGTGCATACGCCACCATTGGGGACAACGCGGGCTTGCCTTCCACAGATTGTTGAATCCATAGATGGCAAGTCCGCAGATACAGAGGGCAGTCTGTATTATTAACGTTTTCTCAGTGTTCTAATTTGTTTTAGGCCATTTTTAGTCTTTGTAAATGATGGTTAGGTTTACAGTATCATTGCTGGATTAGCACATTAAGTGCTATGCTTTTTCCTTGCTACTTGATTCCCTGTAACTCCAGCACACCTCTTATTATATACATTCACTGGTCAGGACTAGGACGCCTCAACAGCTGTAAGATCATCTTCCAAAGCCATGTTCTGCAGGGGAACAGGAAACTATTCCACCCTTCTGAAATGATATTTGTGGCTAATGCAGAAATGTAAAATTGTTAAAGAAAATGTAATTTAATATTTATAAATTAATTAATAAGATGAGCCTACAGCTGTGAGGTGCCCTGGTCTTGGCCAGTGAATGTACATAACAAGAGGTGTGCTGAAGTGACAAGGAATCTTCCCATATTTTAAGATTTACACCATGGGCCTTCTACTAACCATATCCACTCTCTTGGCAGGTTTCTCAATCCACATCCTCCCTTGTAGACACCACCATGTCTGCTTCTCGGCCACGCATGAAGAAGAAGCTCAAAATGCTAAATATTGCTAAAAAGTGAGGAGATACGTTGCTATGGGGGATGGGATGGGAAACCCTATTGTTAAGGAATTAAGAGTAATTTTTTGACAATGCACTTGGAATACTGAGGAGCCTGAGCTGAGCCCAGAACAGGGGGTTTAGGTTCTGTAAAGGACACTGTAAAGCCCCACTGAGAAAGGAGGCCTTCGAAGCGAGACTATGGTGTCCTAGACAATTCCTGTAGGGAGGAGGCAAACTCACCTGGGTATAAACAAGCCCCATCAGTTGCCTAAAACTTCCAAGGGGAGGGGATTCTGCAACCACCTTTCTAAAGCAGCCCATACATAGGGGAAGAGTCTGATTACTTGACTGCTGGGATGCTTTCACTTTAGCTGCCATGGCAGCATCCTATGGAATCCTGGGATTTGCAGTTTAGAAAGGAGCATTTAGAATTCTCAGCCAAAAAACCTTTTGTGCCTCACAAAACTACAAGCCCCAGGATTCCATGGGATGTTACTGTGGCAGTTAAGGTGGTATCATAGTGCAATAATTGTCTAGTCTGAAAGAGCCCCAAAGGCTAACTGCCACTTTAGAATTGAAATATTAGATATGTTCAAGGTTTGTGGCTGGACTAGATGCTCTGCTGTTCAGAAATATACCCATTCACCTGTAAAATTGATGCATTTTCACAAACCCAAACCAAAGTGGAATAAAAACTGCCTATTGGCTGCTTATTTTCTTGGGTAAGTGAGGGAGAACTTGCTTTTGCTCCCTCTTTGGTTTGAGCAAGTGGATCCTACTTTCTTGACTGAGGGATCTCAATCTTTTCTCTCTGTATTCAGGATCCTGCGCATCAAGAAAGAGCTGCCAACCCTTCAGCTGAAGGAGCCACCCCCCTCTGTCCTGGAAGCTGATCTCACAGAATTTGATGTGGCCAACTCACACCTCCCCTCTGAGGTACTCTACATGCTGAAAAATGTACGGTGAGTATTTGCCAGGGGTTCATGTAATCTCGTTTCAGGGTCTGGATGTACACAGAAGGAAGCTGCAGAAGGTGCCTTGGCACTATAACAGAATAGGGGCTGCTTTTCCTCTGCAAAGAGTCTAGATCCTGTTTTCAAGTTCTGAACTCTTTTCTGGAATGTAAGAAGTAAGGTAATCATGGCTGCAGCCAGAGAAGGATAGTTTCCCAGCTCTTGCTTTCTATTCTGATATTGAGGAACATGGCATCTCTTATAAGTTTGTGGTATATTCAGGACTGGCTCTAGGTATTTTGCCACCCTAGGCAAGAAATATTTTGGCACTCCTGTAGCGCTTCATAATTATTTTCACTCCTTGATTTCCGCTGTTTCATTTGTTAAAGCTAAACATGACATAAAACTTAGGTTCTAATCTTTTGTCATAGTACTGAGAATTAGTCAAAAAGCCAATTAGATTTTTACAGGTTAAAGACTTTTTTATTGCTGTGATATTTGGAATGGAGACTAATGCACACATATTCCTATTGCACGCTGGAAGCATTATTCATTCATGGAAAAATCTGGATCCCATCCCCATGAATTTATGGGGTAGTAGTGGTCCATCTATGACCCCTAAAAACTAAAAATCTTCACCCAAGGGGCAGAAAAGGGTGTCACAAGAAAGAGAAGAAAATCAGTAGAGTCACCAGGTGAAAGGACCAGGGCTGCAGTTTGACACCACTTCAGCTGCCTTTGGCTCCCATGGTGACCAGCTGTCCTAACCGCAAAGGAGGACAAGGCACTGCAAAATGTAGGGCTTTCAAGTAAAATGGATGACATGACCAAGTAAAAGCTGAAACCCCTCATATAACTATAAATTCATGCTTCTTAATGATACTCAAAAGGGAGGACATTTTTGGAATTCCTCCTGGACAGAAGACTGAAATGTAAGATATACCCCAGAAAAAGAGGACATTGGTAATCTTGCTGTTTCCATGCTATGGAACAATGGGATTTGTAGTTTGTTGAGGCTCCACTGCTGTCTGACTGAGAAGGCAAATTCTCCTCCAAAAATCCAAATCCAACTCCTCCGTCTGCTTCTCTTCCTCGTTTTTGTCTGCTTCTCGTCCTGGTTGGTGACTCTCCTTCTCATCTACTTCTTATTCTGGTCCACAACTCTTCATTCACCAACATCTGCTTTTCCCCACGCTTAATGTTTGCTTCTCGTCTGGGACCACCACTATCTCTCTCTCTCTCTCTCTCTCTCTCATTCCTACTCCTCCCAGTCTGCCATTCTCCTTCACTCCTTCTTCCTCATTAGCCTCTACATCTCTCCAGTCCGTTTTTATCCCCCCACCTCTTCATTTTTTCCCTCCGGTTTCTTTCTTTCAAATGGCCAGTTAATTTTCTTCTTTATTCAGCTTTCCCTCTACCGCAGTCTCGTCTCGTTAATTTTGATCCCTTTCTGAAAAGTTCTAAGTCTTCTGATGAGGTATTTTTCCCGAGGACCTTTCTTTCTCTATTTAAACATTTTCCCTTTCCCTGTGAAGGAGAAATTCTTAGCAGAGCTTTGCTGTGGCGGTCATTCTTATGTGGTTTCAGCCACAACTCACAGCTGCAGTCAGCCCTTGTCCCCTTTGAGGTTTTTCTCCAATCCCCCCCAGTTGTGCCAGGGAGAATCTGGATTAATCCTCTATCCAGGGACCCCGCTGGGCTCTGCCCTGATCCCCTTTATTGGGGGGATATTTTAGCCTGCTTTCTGTCAAGAAAGTTCATTGATTAAATGGCTAATCAGCCCGTGAGTCGTGTCGCTTACCACCAGCTTCTGTGGCTTGCAACTGGTCATTCCGCCATTTCCCCGGAAGTCTCAAAGTATGACAGTTTCATATATTTTAATTTTACATTTTTAAATTGTTCACATAAAAATGCACAGACAGCCTGGAAAGGAGAAGGAAATGCTGATATATTGAAAGAGGTGAGTTTCTCATCTATGCTTCTGTATTCCACTTGCTGGGAAGCATGCATGGGAGGGTGCTGTTGCATTCATGTCCTGCTTGTGGACTCCCCTGAAACATTAGGGAGAGGGTTAAATGAGAATGCTTGACTAGATAGGCCCATTGACTCAGAAGAGCTTATGTTCACTGATCTCTGTACCAGTACTGCTGCTGTTCAAACCAGAGCTTGGAAAAATCATTTTGTTGGCTGGGGATTTAGCAATCGAAAAGTAACTTTTCCAAGCTTTTGTTCGAAATACAAAATCACTTTTGTCCTGGAAGAGAAATTAATAAACAGTGAATAAAACTAAAAGAAGAGCAAATTTGATTCTAGATCTAATCTTTGATTGATTGGCATGTCCCTCACCATATGGATATTCTCTCTGATACATAGGTTAGTATGAAATGTACAAAGGCTCGGGGCCAAGTAAGAGACATCCAGACTTTCCCTGTACCCTTTCTCTGTCTCTGCTCCATTACTATCTTGAAACATGGAAAACCAGTAAAGCAGTTCTTACGATAAGACCTTGAAGGCTACATATAGGAGCATAGGTCATTAATTCAGACCATTGGTCTGCCTAGCTCAATATTATCTACAGACTCTCTATATAGATTGGCAATCATTCGCCAAGATTTTTAGACCGCAGTCTTTCCCAATCCAACCTTGAAATACCATGGAGTGAACCTGATGCCTCTTGCCTCCAGTTAGGAGCTCCAACACAAAGCTATTGCTTTGAATTTTCCAAAGAAACATTTTGTGAAAGGACTTAATATATCAGATCATGAAGCACACACATAATTAAAATTAGAGAAAACAAGTGGGAACTACAACAAAATGTTTCATTGTGGAGCATTCCTGCCCATGATATGCCATTCCATTCCTCTACCTTCTGGTTCTCCATCCTATTCACACCCCAAGACGATGAGCATTCTGTAACAACTTAGGCCCGTTCTGCAGGGCCTATAGTACATGTTCCGTGCATACTAGGGTTAAAAAGGGGCGTCACTTCCTGAAGCCCCTAACCCTAATATGCGCAGAGCCCGCACAAAATGGTGGCGCCCGTTCCACCTGGGCGCCGTCATCTTGATGTAGCGGATGTGTTGCGTCTGCACGTCGTGCAGCACAAATGACGCAGGAGTGCGCCATTGGCACCTTGCAGCGTCATAACCATACTGCGAAAAAAAGCACCATTTTGGCGCTTCTTTTTTGTGATGCTGGGGAGCCCCACGGTTTGGATGCTGGGGCTCCTCTGCGCCACAAATGGTGGCGGCAGCAGACCGCCCGTTTTGGGCGGTCTGTAACGTGCCATTGTGTGCTCAGTTTTCCCTGTGCTATTTTGTGTCTGCATGGTGGTCTCCCCTAAAGTTTTAATGTGCTTCTATAAACTTTAATATTCCCCTGAACTTGCTAATATCCCCCTCTAATGTGTGGAATTAGTTGGTACATTTTGACTTCATAAGCAACAACAAACAACTCTGAATATCAGAAAGAGAAGAATAAAAAAAAAATCCATATACTAAATATGTTTTAAGTAGATCTTGGCCAGTAAAGCAAACATGCAATATTTTCTTAGCAATGTGCTGTCAATATATCACCAGACATTCCAGATAATTAAAGGACTTTAAGTATCTAGGTCCAAAGGACTTCTTACCTCCCACTGTTTTTTAAAGATCACTTACACCTGTCTTAATTTATATGATTTCTTGAGTTAATATGAGACAGATTTTCAGCTAATGTGGATATTAAAGTTAATCATTTTTGGAATCAGTCATCATTAACATATAGCTCCCAAGTAAATTTAGCATGTTTCCCAGGTTTCATTGCATTGGTAAGTGAATATAAGAAGACAGGAAAAGACGAGAGATACACAGGCCTAATCACTCTATAGATAGATTCAGTATAACTTGAGTTTTGATTTTATTTGGAACTTGACAACTCAGTTGGTGTGGTGTGTATGAAAAAATAAAAGAGGTTTTTAAAAAACAACTTTCTTAGCCTTTTACAGATGCTACCATAACAAAGTAGTACAAATAATAAAGTATGACAGAAAAACCACACAAGTGTGAAAAATACCAAACTGATGTTTATTTTAAAGTTTATATCCTGATTTTCAATCAAATGATTCTCTAAAGTTCCCTATAACAAAGTATAACAATAGAAAGCAATGCAATTTTTTAAGTGGTGGTGTGTACAATAGAGATGCTAGGTGTCCAACTTTCTGGTATTCCTACTGCTCTTACCCTCATGGGTTCTGTGACCATTCCAGGGGGGAAATCTTTTCCTCCCCAAAAAGAACATGTGGAATGTATCTTTCTATATCAGTGATGGCACGCGTCCCAGAGGTGGCACTCAGAGTCCTCTTTGTGGGCACATGTGCCATCGTCCCAGCATAGAGTTTGCCAGAGTTTGTTACTAGAAAGCCATAGGGACATGGCACTTTGCAATAAATAAGTGGGTTTGGGGTTGCAATTTGGGCACTCGGCCTCAAAAAGGTTCACCATCACTGTTCTATATATTAATGTGGCAGTTGTGGTGATGGTGTCCTCTTCTTTTTCCCTCTCTCTTTTCCAGTGTGTTGGGGCACTTTGAGAAGCCCTTATTCCTAGAGCTGTGCAAACACATGACCTTCCAACAGTGCCAGCAAGGAGAGTATGTCTTTCGGCCAGGTCAGCCAGATACCAGCATCTATGTGGTCCAAGATGGAAAGCTGGAGCTCTACCTATCTGAACAGGTGAGTGTTGTTGGAGGAAGAATTCAGTAGGTCAGTGCCAAACATTCTGTATGTGGTTGCACTAATTGCTTCTGCTCATTCCCTAGGGCAGGGCCTATATAGCTTGGGCATCTTGCAGCAGACCTGCTGAAATGAACAAGATGGGATAAGACCACTTTGATGGTTGTGTTCATATCCCAAACATTTCAGCAAGGCTTCCATGGGAGGCCATGATGGTGTTTTTTTGCTCAAAGGCCAGGGTTGGGGTGAGAAAGGGTATTTTCCTTTGGACACTATGGGTGATTCTCATCATGACTCGTACGTCTTCGTGTGTGTGATTTAGGATGGGAAAGAGACTCTGGTGAAGGAGGTTTTTCCGGGGGACAGCGTGCACAGTCTTCTCAGCATCCTGGATGTTATTACGGTAGGATCCTACTAAGTATCCAACTTGTTATGGATGAATCTGTCAGTTTTTCAATTTCTCCTGCATTTTCAGTATTACTTTAACATTATAATGTTACACATCCATTTATGTTTTGAAAAGTCAGCATAAAAATATTATATATTTTTATTTGCAATTCCCATAATAAATACATTTGTATTGATATTTTTTCATGTAGATACAGTTTTGCAGCCTTTTAATCCTAATATAATGCATTTTTCTGTGTACTTTTCTGCAACACATGCATTTTTAAAATTGCAGAACTGTGTTGAAAAACTCAGAGAAATGGGAATACTGGAGGATAATTGCTTCTTCTTCGTGGTCTTTGCGAATCACACAAATGGGTTATTGTGTGCCTGCGCAGCAATGCTCGAACAGCTCTAGAATCTCTGGGCAAAAGTTAGTTTTACAACTTTCTGCAACTTTTGGGCGGTAGCTCCGCCCACCCCATATATATCCTCTAATGGTCCCGCTCTTCTCCAGTTCCTTCATTCTGCTGTGCTAAGCAGCTCGAGGAACTTTACTAGCTTGGTTTACCTTGCTATTGGCCTTTTCAAATTGATATCTCTGGACTTTGACCAACGCTACTGTTCTTGACCACTCTTACGGATCATCCACGGACCTTGTTACCAATCCAGCGGTTTGACTATGGTATTTCTCACTACCCCCTTTTCGCCCAAGGCCTCTTTCAAAAGGTGGGCCAAATGCGGGGTCAAGATCCCCATGTCAGACGGACATGACAAATGTGTCCTTTGCCTAGGGAAACACATATCCCAAGGGATTGTAAGGTCATGACTTCACAGGCCCTAAAAAACCGTAATCAGAAATTGAAGGCTTCCCTTTATGAGAAGGTCTTTCAACCCTCTCTATCGTCTGCTGCATCCTCAGCCGTAGTTCCCTCCGCAGAGCCGGCCACGAAACCTTCCACCTCAGTGGTCCCCAGCGAGAAATCCCTGGGATCAGGAAAAGATTTGTCAGCAGACGCTCCAAAAACTTCCAAGAGGAAGCATGAAGACAAACATAAATCTTCCAAGTCCTCTCATACCGAACAGGACTTGGGATGGGCCAGATCTGCCTCCCCAGTGGCAAAATCTTGCCATAAAGGTCCTCCTAGCAGACTTGGGACCAACCGCCACTCCAACTCTGACTGCGGCCAACCCAACCACCGACACCGAGCGCCAGCTCCATGACTTGGACGTGCAGAGGGCATTAGCCTTTTACCTTGACAGCACTTCGGTTTTGAGGCGCTCCGAGCGGCTGTTTGTACGCTACTTGGAGGCCAAAAAGGGCATAATAACCCATTTGTGTGAATTCGCAGATGACCACTAGAAGAAACACTGTTACAGGGGAGCAACTTGTTCATTTCAGTTCTCATATACCTTTGGGGTGTGTAAAATAGGAACATTTATGTTAAAATATGAACCAAACAAATTTCCCCTTTGTCCCTTGTCACATCTCTTTTTTCTCTACCAGCTTCCTGCATTCCAGGTATCTCAGTCTTTATAGATCTTAGTTTAGGTGCCTCTTAAACCAACACACCCCATATCATAGAATCATAGAGTATGAAGAGACTCCAAGGGCCATCTAGTCCAAACTCCTGCCATGCAGGAACCACAATCAAAGCATCCCCGACAGATGGTCATCCAACCTCTGTTTAAAAACTTCCAAAAGAAGAAAATCTACCATGGGAGTGTGAACTCCTGACAAAAAGCTCTTACTGTCAGGAGTTCCTTCTAATGTTTAGGTGGAATTTTTTTCCCTGTGGCTTGCATCCATTGCTCTGGACCAGCAGAAAACAAGGTTGCTCTATCCTCAATATGACACCTCTTTAAATACTTAAACAGGTCAGTCATATCACCCCTTAACCGTCTCTTCTCCAGGTTAAACATACCAACTCCCTAAGTCTCTTCTCATAGGGTTTTATGGTTTCCAGTCCTTTCACCACTTTGGTTGCCGTCTTCTGAACACGCTCCAGTTTGTCAACATCTTTTTTGAATTGTGGTGCCCAGAACTGGACACAGTATTCCATATGAGGCCTGACCAAAGCAGAGTAGAGTGGCACTGTTACTTCCCTTGATCTTTACACTATACTTCTATTGATGGAGCCTAAAATCAAATTGGCCTTTTAGCTGCCACATCATACTGTTGACTCATGGTCAACTTGTGGTCTACTAGGACTCCCAGATCCCTTTCACATGTAGTCTCTTTCAGCCAGGTGCCCTCCATCCTATATCTGTGCATTTATTTTTATTTTTTTGTCCTAAGTGCAATACCTTACATTTCTCCCTGTAGAAGTTCAATTTGTTAGTTTTGGCCCGCTTTCTAATCTATTAAGGTAATTTTGAATTTTGATCCTGTCCTCTGGGGTATTAGCTACTCCTCCTAATTTGGTGTAATCTGCAAATTTGATGAGCATGCCCTGTATTCTTTTCTCCAAGTTGTTAATAAAGATGTTGGATAGCACTGGGCCCAGAACAAAACCCTGTGGCACCCCACTGGTCACTTCTCTCCAAAATGAAGAAGAGCCACTGTTGAGCACCCTTTGGGTTCGGCCAGTTCCTTTGGAGCTGGAACTGGGTGGGTTTTACCAAGAGTAAAGCATCTGGTTGGCCCTATGCAGTAGGTGTGGGATAACTACCTGGTTCTGAGAATGGGACATCCTCTGTGGTGAATAAGGTGTCTTACCACTCACATCAACAATGTCCGTGGGATACAGAAGGTTCTGTAGACTGTTTAGATCTCTTGGATGTCTTTCTGACAGGGCCACCAAAGGCCATACCGGACAGTGTCTGCACGGGTGGCTGAGGACTCCACAGTGTTGTGTCTTCCTGTAGAAGCCTTCTCAGCTGTCTTTGAGAAGTACCCTGAAAGCCTTGTCCGTGTGGTACAGGTGAGTCCCTGCCAATCCCACTCAGAGACTGCATTTCCATACTGTCATCTCTGTCCTCTCACCACCCCTGTTTTGCTACTTCTGCATGAATTGGTTTATCCCTCATGCCACAACTATAGCATTTGTTTGGAATGTATTTTAAACATCTGCAGTGGCAGAACTTCCAGTGATGGGAGAGTGGTGTAGGAACTTGCTTCTTCCTGTGGCTTGCAGGAATTACGGGGTGGGGGGATAAAATAATGCAAACTTCCTTGGTTTCCTTACTTTACAAATGGGATCAGCTGCATTTTCTCTGCAACATTTTCAAGGGAATTTGCTAGTATTGGCTGATCCAGTGTGGAAATATGGGGCTCAGTTTTTCTGGTAATGTGAGAAATGCCTCCTCTCATCTGTGTCAAGGATGTGATGAAGAAGAATAGGAGGTTATTGGAGAGCAGGTCTTCTAAGGCCTGTGTTATTCTTCTGTAACAAGTAACCTCAGATTTTGTTATTCTGGACAAAATAGCCGATAGACTTTAAAGCAAAGCCAGCTCTTTGAGGAACTAGTTATGATGGACTCATGTGTACAAGAAATTTTTGTGGAAATTGAAAGACTGGGGGAGAAGGGCTTTCCTTCTAGTGTTAAACATTTTAATGGGCATCAGTCATGCCCCTACTGCCATGCAAATCTCTGCTTACTGATTCAGCTCTAGATAATCTTCTGCTGTTGTTTCTTCCCATTTCAGATCATCATGGTGCGCCTACAGAGAGTCACCTTCTTGGCCTTGCACAACTATCTTGGTCTCACGAATGAGCTTTTCAGCCATGTGAGTTATTGGCCACATCTTAGTTGCGTTCAATTCCACCCTTGAGAGAATCCCTCATCTTTTCTGTATCCTGTGGAAACCTGTTTTCAACGCTCTGGGTTTCCTGCAATTGTTAGAAGTAAATGGTCTCTGAGCATGTACAAAACACATTGTCCTTACTATCACATAAGGATTAGGACTGAAGGCTGAAGGTGTGATTTCCAAACACAGTCAGCATTAGTCTGTAACATCGCTTCGATCCACTGGGAGAGGCGGGGAAACATAAATAAATTTTATTATTATTATTATTACTAGACGCTTGGGCAGACCATCCTCTTCTAAATTTAGAACTTGTCTGCCAGGGATTGAATGCACTGTACAATCTTCTTTTTTTTTCCTATTGCCAACATGTGCTTTAGCATTGCACACTGCTTTTGGGAAAAAAAATACTGTTGAAAGTGATTTTACATATTGTGTGTGTGTGTTTGCCATAAGAAAAATGCAGCAAATGGGTTACAATACAGAGAAAAGGAGGGAGTGACAAAAAGAGAGGAACCTGAATTTGTATTCACACTTCAGCTTGCAAGTTACTGTTCTCAGTAAATGCTGTATTTGTTTTATTTATTTTTTCTGGTTTTATGTCATTGTCCCCCCCCCCCCTTCTTCCCCATTGCTATCAGACATTATAGGGAGAACAAATTACATTCATAAGGTTTTATTTTTTAAAAAAACTTTGGAATGAATTTTAAAGAACACTTTGACAATTCTTTTTAAATGCATTTATTTATTTATTTATTCATGCCATGCATATTTTTCTCACCAAATGACCTTACTTGTAATAAGTCTTGTTTGCCTCTGTTTACAACCACGTATTTATTGTAATGTACCGTATTTTCTGGCGTATAAGACGACTAGGCATATAAGACGACCCCCAGTTTTTCCAGTTAAAATATAGAGTTTGGGATATACTCACCATATAAGACTACCCCTCTTCCAACGCACACCAAATAAAAATTAAAAAACCATGAGATTTTATTTCAATATGGTAATTTTAATTCAAATGACATCCAGGTACTTAGCAGGAAACCTTGTTGTATACAAAGCCTGCTTGGATTGATCAGCTCTCCCTGCCTGCCCAGCCCTCCCTGTCTCCAGGACTATCAAAGCGGTAGCTGCTTTCATATGATTGTCGCATACGGTGGGGATGTGGGCGCGGCCGTTTTTGAGCTCACCCCACCATATGCGGAGACCACAGATTCTTCAGTCCGGCTCAGAAGTTTCAGCACCTGCCCTATAAGATGACACACGGCGTATAAGACGACCCCCAACTTTTGAGAAGATTTTCCTGGGTTAAAAAGTATACGCCAGAAAATACAGTATATACTGTAATGTTACTTGTAAATTATAAGTTCTTATTATAACATCATCCTTGCCAGGGTGGGGTTGCTATATTTGGAAACTCTTGGTGAGAGAATGAATATTGTGTATACATATTCCCTTTGTACATTTTCCCTCTCCTGTAATATATCCTATATCACCTTAGAGTTTGTTTATAGAAGAGTTGAGAAAAATTATAAAATACATAGATATATTAAATTAAAAGTCGCAGGTCTTTGGTCCCAGGGCTGTGCCTTAACTTTAAACAATGTTTTCTTCTGTTTTGCTGCATTTGAAAGAGAGGTCGTTGTGGAACATGGGCTGGGCATATCTTCACCACCCCTTTTGTGTTTTTAAAGGACTTCAAGTCTTGATCCCAAATAAGAAACCTCTATTCAGTGGGTTTTTATCCATGATCCCACTGGAAACCCCAATGCTAACATACTTGTGCATAAGCACTCCCTACTGGTAGAGTGTGTTCCCTTTTTTGAATCACATCTTAAGGGATCACTTTATTTTTTGCCGTTCTTAAAATCAAATCCAACACACACACCAACCACCATTTAATCAACAACAGTTTCAACTTCCACCCCAGTCTCATTGAAACAGACACGTTTCTTTCCTTTCATTTAAGGGCAGGGTGTGTGTGCAGATGTTGTCTAATGTTGTTAATACAGTAGCTCTCTTGATCAGGCCAATGTTTATACTGTGTGATAAAGCATAATCTCTTTTCCCTCCAACACTAATATTAAACATTTAAAGCAGCCCAAGCATGAGTCGTCTGTAAATAGATCTGTGATTGTGAGTAGCATAGGTGTAGAGAGTGACTGTAACCCTTCAGATCTTTTAAGCACTACAAATCATTCTCTCTTTTTTGGCAGAAATTAGCGATGTTTTGACATGTCTCTTGCTTCTTGATCGTGTAATTTTTAGAGTCTTGATACCTCATTGCCATTCCATTTATGCCCAGCCCTTGTAACATGTGACTGTTCTGTGAAAGGAGAGGTGCTTTTTTAAGGAAAAACAGAGCCTCCTTTTTGACACAAACTGTAGATTTTAGCAGCCCTGGCCCAAAGGAATATGATTGCTTTTGTTTTAAATAGTATAAAAGGGACACTGTAACAACAGAATTACTGAACAATATTTTTGTTGTTTTCAGTTTGGTTTTCGTTTCCTTTGGGTATGTCTTTCGAGAGGCTAATTGTGTGAACATTGCAAATAATTCAATGGTTTCTTAGCCTCTCTTACAGCCTATGGGATAGTACTGTATGTCAAATACCTTCATATGAATTTTTTATATGCAATGGAAATAAAAGCATGGGTTGATTCTGCCTAAAAAAATAAATAAATTTAGAACTTGTCTGCATGATAAACATGGGTATGTTTCCTGTCCCCAGGAGATGCAGCCATTGCGCCTTTTCCCCCAGTCAAGCCACACCTCCCGCACCAGTCCCATCCGGCACAGCAAGCGGGTCATTAGTACCTCCTCCATTGAAGAAGCGAAGGATAGTGTTGGAAGGCAGCAGGATGCTTCTCCCAAGGACCAAGGTAAGAAATCTGTCCTGGGCTTTTCCATGGGAAGTCAGTAGTGTTCAGTTCTGCCATGGATCCCTGCCTTGGGAGGCACACATTCACTTTGCACTTCCACACCTTTGTCTTCCCTGTTCTGTCAAAGCCTGCTGTAGCTCCACATCAGCATCATTAGGGCTAAGGTTAGTCAGCTTCTGAAGTTCCTGCTTTACCCAGATTATTGATTGCTGCCTATACTCAGCTAGCCTTTCAAGTATATGTGAGTCGGGTAACTCCATGTTTACTGTGCCTGCTGAGTGACAGCCTCTTAAATTTGCAGGTGACCCACTGAAGCCAGGTTTACTAGAGCCATCTGCTGCCCCACCGTTAAGTCGTTGCATCTCCATGCCAGTTGACATCTCAGGTAGGTTTCTGTCTTGTCATTTTCTCCTTTTCCATAGTAATGGAATATTTGTGGTCTTTAGACCTTAGCCTTCATAGCTCTGGTGACCACTGAGCTCTTTTTTAAAATGCAGGAATCCAGAAGGGGCCCCGTTCAGACTTCGACATGGCCTACGAGCGAGGCCGCATCTCAGTATCTCTACAGGAGGACAGCTCTGTCTTTGCCAGGGTAGGTCCCTGCAGATAGGAGTGTCCTACTCAACCTCATTTATTGAACATGTTAGCCAGAATCCAAGAGACACCCAGGATTTTCAGAGGAGCTGTTTGTGCTTGACATTTAGTTGTAGACTCTCAGTCAAACACCAGTAAGAGGGATAGAATTTGGACTGTCCTGATTTTTGGAAATGAGGGATGAGGTATTTTAAGGTGTTTTTTAAAAGTACCTTTCATACAGGTAGGCTTCTATTCCTTCTGCATGCTCTTCTCTTACTTTGTCCATCCCATCCTTGGCAGTCAGTGTCCCACGAGTCCCGTGATCGGAAGTCTGTGACGCTGGAGGAGCAACCATCTGGGATCTACCACTACAACTACTGTGAGGATGACTCAGCAACTGGTGACTGTCCTTTTGGGCCCTACCAAGGCCGCCAGACAAGTGCCATTTTTGAAGCTGCCAAGCGGGAGCTGGTCAAGCTCATGAAAATTGAGGTAGAGGCTGCTCTCAGTGTTCCAGAAGATGGGATTCCTGGAGATCTGCCCCACTCAGTACACTTACACTCTTAACAGGAGTCAAAATAGAGAGGGTTGTTAAAGCAAAACAAGGGTTCTAATGGTCAGTGGTCAATGGATGGGCTGTGGGACCTACTATGCATGACTCTGGCTGTCATAGCCCTAAAACATTATTGCCACCACTCCCTTCCTCTTTCCACAGAATCCCTCTTTGCTGAATCATCGGGTATTACTGCACCATGCCAAGGCTGGTACTGTGATTGCCCGACAAGGAGATCAGGTAGGTATCATGGAAGATAATCAGTAAAGTAACATGGGACAGAGGGGAAGGGGTTCTAGGTATTGTAGCCAGTTTCTTCTCTCCAATAACTAAAAAAAACCCAAAACACCAAACATAGAAAGTGGTAGAACAATTCATATAAATGCAAGCTAGAAAAGGAGTGAGAAATGTTCATGGTAGTGGTGCTTTTTGCAGAGAATGGCTGCCTCTGTCTATAGTCCCAGTTCAGTTCTTGATGCATGTGCCTTCTAGGAGGCAAAGTACCTACAGATTTCCCTTATCTCAATGCACACACATGTACTCTTTTATTCTCCAGGCTTCCCACCTTCCATTTCATTGTGAATTGCTTTAGGTAATTAGTCTTGCAAACAATCATTTTCGAAATCTTTTTCAACTTCTCTCTGATGACAGGACAATAAACAATGTTGTGAAACAAGAAGTGGACAGGCAGGTTTAAATGAAACATGATGAAAGGCTTTGTGGCTCTTCAGAGGAAGATGTCTGGGAAGAGGGGCTGTGGAGGCAGCCCAGAAGTATTAGACATTTCGGGAGCAGATTTGTTTCAGGTCCTCCTAGGGCTGTTGATTGGATAACATAACTAAAGGCAGGTGAAGGAAATTCCAGCCCCTGGCTCAGTGTGAGAAATTGAGGCCTCTGTCCTCACCTTTCCACAGCAACAGAGCTTTTTAAAAATCTCCATTCTCTGGATGCTGTCAAGAAGAGACTGACTAATCTTCCCAGTCTTCTACAAACTCCCATTCCCTTTGAAAAGCAACTTGCCTCACTGCAATTAGTGTCCATGGCTGTGTGTGCATCGCAAGAGTCATAGTTCAATAAATCCAAGCTTTGCTGGCTTCAGAACTATTTTCTTGGCTCTTTTCAAAATGTCAGCTCTTGAGTTCCCTGCACTCTTACATAACAATTGCTGCCAGTGTGGTTTCATAGTTTAGGAGGTGTTGCTTCAAAATGAATACACTAAATCTGGGCTATTTCTTCCTTGAAGCTTCCAGTCCTGTTGTAAGAAGCTGAGTTTTTGTGCCCCATGGAGAAAGTGCCAGCTTATGTAAATTCCTAGGGATCTAGGTCTTCTGCTTATCTTTGCCCCTCCCAGCCCTGAATCTCTTCCCTGTACTGGTTCTCTTGGCAGGATGTCAGCCTGCACTTTGTGCTTTGGGGTTGTCTGCATGTTTACCAGAGGATGATTGACAAAGCCGAGGATGTGTGCCTCTTCTTAACTCAGCCAGGTGAGATGGTGGGCCAGCTAGCCGTCCTCACTGGAGAGCCACTCATCTTCACCATCAAGGCCAACCGTGACTGTACTTTCCTCAAGATCTCGAAGTCTGACTTCTATGAGTGAGTGATATGTGAGGGTGTGCTCATGTGCATACACTTGTTTGCCACACGGTGTCAGGGGTCATGGAGTGGCCAATCACAACTCCATGGCCACTGTATGACCCTTGGGACTGTTCTCCAACTACAGGCCAGATACTCCTTATCTCCCAGGCTGATCCACTTTTTTTTTCTTAGCCTTGCAAGATGAGGAGGGCTGGAGCAGGGAGACTCTGAAGGCAGAATGGAAAGAAAAGGACCTATTTTGGCTGTTGCTGTCATCTTCAGTCAAAAGAAAAAGAAAGCTTTCTTGGCCACAAACTTTTTCCTCCTTACATCCCCAATATATGGAGTTTCCTATGTTCCAGTTTATATTTTTCTTTCATAAACTGATGGGAAACTATCTAAAGTGTGAGACTCTGCCTAACTCCATTGAACCTCAGATGGCTGCACGCACTGTGCCTCCAAAACCTACCTTTTTAAAAAGTTATATTTAAAAATCAGAATGCCCCCTGTAACATCTAGGAGTCAATTTTGCAGTATTCCTGTTCCCCATTGTATTGTTTTTGGCCACAGAGACATTTTTCTAAAAAAAGAAGTGACCTGGAAGTCTTTCCCTGGTTTCAAACAGCATGGGGGTCATGAGGGTAAACTGATAGATTTTGTCCAAAAAAACCCTGGGAATAGGGGTGTTGTAAAACCACACTTGGAGGGGGTTGCTTTCATCCTACAACCCATGCTTCCCTGCTACTCCCCCCCCCTCCACACACACACACTAATACCAAAACAACCATTGAATAATCAAACCTTTCCTATCTTAACCATGTTGGCTAATCTCTTTTAAAACAAGGAGAGTTGCGTGAAGTTAGTTAAAATTAGTGCTGCTTCTTGAACACCACTATATGTTCATACACACACACACACACACACACACACACACACACACACACAGAGAGAGAGAGTTTCCGACATCTAACAGCTCTTCTAGAAGCTGACAGTCGATGAATCAAGCCTTACACTGAGACAAGGCACTTTCTTCAGAGGCTCTAGTTCTGTCTACCCTCAGTGATGACAGTGCCTTTCCTTGGTGTCACTCAGAAGTATTTCCCAGCCCTGATATGGGAAATGCTTAAGACTTTCTATATGTGGCACAGCATAGGCTCTGCCTTCAGCCCATGTCTCCGTCTTATTCCAGGATTATGCGGGAACAGCCAAGTGTGGTCCTGAATGTAGCCCATACTGTGGCAGCCCGCATGTCTCCATTTGTGCGCCAGATGGATTTTGCTATTGACTGGATGGCTGTGGAGGCTGGACGAGCCCTTTACAGGTAAGAAAGGATAGCAACTTTTCTAAATTCGCCCTTTACCTTGCTAAAGTTAATCTGCTTCATCTTAAGACTCAACAGGCTCTTAGCTTGTCTTCTGTACAAGTGAACGGTGGGTTCTTCTTGTTCCTGTAGCTACAGTTTGGTCACTTCAATCAGAATGGGAAATAGAGGCAGACTCTTCAGCAACTGCACTCTTAAACAAAAAAAGAAAACTTTTCCTTCCTCTGAAAGTAGAGTCGACTGATGAGACATGTGCATACCCATTGTGTCATGACACTACCAGACAAACACTGTGTATTACCAGACCCAGGGAAAGGTTGATCAATTTCTCTTTCTCTTTCATGTTAACCCCAGGCAGGGAGACAAATCGGATTGCACATACATTGTATTGAATGGGCGGCTGCGCTCTGTGATCCAGAAGGGCAATGGCAAGAAGGAGTTGGTTGGCGAGTATGGGCGTGGGGACCTCATTGGAGTGGTGAGTAGGAGGATGGGAAGGGATCTGGCAAGGGCACTCAGAGGACTAGACTGACCAGTGCCCTTCATGGTTGACTTTGCTGACCATGGCATTACATGAAAGCTGGGTGCTTTTGGTCTCAGATGTTCACTGTCCCTTCCCTCCCACACCCTTGCCTTAACACCCTTGCTGTTGGAGTCACCAAGACTTCTAATTCTGGGCGACTTCAACATACCACTCGAGACCAGTCTATTAAATCTTACAGGTGCGACTGGGGTGTTCATGGAATCCATGACAAACATGGGCCTATCCCAATTGGTCAGCAGGCTTACTCATTGTGAGGGTCATACACTCAATGCAGTCTTTAGTACGGAACAGGAATACTTGTGGGTGGAGGTAACGAAAACCTCCCCATTGTCATGGATGGATCATTTCCTGATCAAGGCTGAACTCGGAGCCATTGTCCATCCCGTCGGGGGTGGAGGACCCATTAGAATGGTCCTCCCTCAAAGGCTAATGGAACCAATTGGATTCCAGAAATCCTTGGAGGTTTCATTGGTTGGTAATGCCAATGATTCTGTCGAAGCTTTGGTTAATACCTGGAATAACAGTCTTATCAAGGCTATCGACATGATCTCTCCCAAGCATCCTTGCCAGCCCACTTCAAACCGCCGACCATGGTATACAGAAGAACTCAGAAAGATGAAGCGAGTTAGACAACGTCTAGAGCACGTCTGGCGAAAAACTTCACTCTTATCTGACAGGACTCGTCATAGGAATTTCCTTTGTTCCTATAGAGGGGCAATGCGTGCAGCGCAGAGAGCCTTCTCCTCTGCACGCATTGCATCTACAGAGTCTCGTCCAGCAGAGCTATTTAGGGTGAAAAGGGAACTGACACAGGTTCCACCCATGCAGAACCCTTTACGTAACCCGACAGTGGCCTGCTGCGATGCATTTAACATGCCGGAGTTACAACAGAATCAACTGATGAGGTGTCCAGCAACCCTGTTGATTTAGTTATACTGGATCAATTTCAATCTGTAAGTACAGATGATATGGACAAGCTCCTTGGTAAAGTGAAGAAAACAACTTGCCCTCTCAACCCTTGCCCTTCTTGGCTGGCCATCCAGGGGGGAGATGCCTTGAGGGTGTTCTTAAGGGTGTTATCATCATTCCATCCTGTTTGAAGGAAGCGACAGTTAGGCCACTCCTGAGAAAACCTTCCCTTGACCCCCTGGATATGAAGAACTACAGTCCAGTCTCTTTATTGCCATTTCTGAGCAAGGTGATTGAGAGAGTGGTTGCTTTTCAGCTCCAAACTATCTTGGATGAAACTGATTAACTGGCTTTGGGAAGGAAGTTGGAGTTGAGACTGCCATGGTTGCTCTGGCGGATGATCTTCGCCTGAGCATTGACAGGGGTAATGTGGCCCTGTTGGTGTTACTGGACCTCTCAGCGGCTTTTGACACAATAGACCATGACATGCTCTTGAGTTGCCTGGGAGGGCTAGGGATTGGAGGCACTGCATTGCAGTGTTTCCGTTCCTTCCTCTTAGGGAGATTCCAGAGGGTGATGCTCGGGGACAGTTGCTCTGTAAGGAAAGAGCTTAATTGTGGCATCCCACAAGGTGCCATCCTGTCACCAATGCTTTTTAACATATACATGAAGCCTCTGGGAGAGATTATCCGGAGGCATGGGGCAGGATGTTAGTACAGTGATGACACCCAGATATATTTCTCTATGTCTCGGTCATCGGCTTTGACTTCAGATGGTGTCTCTCCTCTCAATGACTGTTTTAATGCAGTAATGGACTGGATGAGGGAAAACAAATTGAAGCTGAATCCAGACAAAACGGAGGTATTTTATGGTATCGGCTCCAAACCCAGGTATTGGGATATGACCTCCAGTCCTGGAAGGGGTCACACTCCCCTCAAAGGACTGTGTTCGCAGTCTGGGGGTGCTCCTAGATCCATCGCTTCACATGACAAACCAGGTGAATGCGACGGTCAGAAGTGCCTGTTATCAGCTTTGGCTGATACGCCAGCTGCGTCCTTTCCTGGAAGTCGGGGACCTTGAGACCGTAGTACATGCACTGGTAACCTCATGCCTTGATTTCTGTAGTGCACTCTACATGGGGCTACCCTTGTGCTTGGTCCGGAAACTTCACTTAGTTCAAAACATGGCAGCCCGACTGGTCTCTGGTACATCCAGAAGAGACCATATAACACTGATCTTAAAATTACTTCACTGGGTACCCATTAGTTTCCGGGCCCAGTACAAGGTGTTGAGTATCACCTTTAACGCCCTAAATGGCTTGGGTCCAACCTATATTTGGGACCATCTCCTTCCATATAATCCTCCCCACACACTTAGATCCTCAAGGAGGAATTTGCTACAGCCTTATAAAACAAGGCTGTCCACGACCTCCCAAAGGACTTTCTCAGCTATCACGCCCAGATTGTAGAATGGCCTGCTGGATGAGATCTGTCAAATTACCACCCTAAACAGCTTTAAAAAAACTATAAAGATGGCTCTCTTCTGACAGATCTTTCCTGAATAGTTTCTCTGGCCATCAGAAGAACTCTAAGATCTCCGGCTGCACTTTAGTCACGGTCTATAGTTTGCTGTCTCTCTTTCTATATTTATATAATTTATTTTATTTTTATGTATTTTTTAAAAACTCTTACATCGTTTAATTGTATTTTAAAAGGGGGGGGGTTTGAGGGTTTTGGAATACATGTTTTTTTAATCTCTGTAAGCTGCCCCGATTGCATCTTGTAGAGGGGCTGGATATAAATAAATTTTATTATTATTATTATTATTATTATTATTATTATTATTAACAACTAGTTGCCTGCAGTGGTTGCATACCAAATACCTGTTTTTGAAATGCAGAAAAAATGGGGCTATTTGGGAGTAACACATGTGTGTGCTTATGGGGCTGGGGTTATTTCACATATTTTCGTGCATTTGAGGGGCTTTCTGTGTGATTTTGGGACAAAAATTGCATGAAAATCATGCTGATTTTTAAAAAGTGGTGTTGGGGGCCTTGAGAGAATAGTGATAGGCCACAGTATACCAACCCCTCCACTAAAGGAGTGCATACACTCTCCGGGTGTGATATCCTTCAGGTAATTTAGTAGGTTGGGGGATCTCTCAGTATCCCTTCATTCACTGGAGAATGTGGGCATAAATCCCTGATCATCATAAACAAGAGAAATCTCCCTCCAAGTCCATTTGTAATCTCCATATCCATTTGGTCTCTCAGATGTGATGTCCCCTTTAGGCTCACAAATTGTATCCTTCTTACGTAAGACCCTTGCTTTAGCCCTTTCTTGAGCAAACTCATATGGTGAACATCTCTGCTTTTGTCCAGTCATAATATTTCCTAGATTATTCTTTTGTCTATGTTTGTCCCTTAATTAATTGTTCTCCAACTCTTCTCTTTTTTTGCATTGACTTCTGAGGAGCTCCTCTCTTTCATGCTAATAAAATCCTTAGGTGAGGGCTAACTAATTTGACTCAACTATTGTATCTTCAGGTAGAAGCCCTGACCCGCCAAGTACGAGCCACCACCGTCCATGCTGTAAGGGACACAGAGCTGGCCAAGCTCCCAGAAGGCACCCTCAACAACATCAAACGGCGTTATCCTCAAGTGGGTTATCGGTAATTCTGTATTTGGATTATGTTGCATGTGCTGAAACAGTTCTCAAGGCCTTTTTCATATTTTAACTTTGCAGTGGGTTGAACACAAAGACTCCATAACTTGGTACATTTATTGGTACAAATATAATATAACTAGTGTAATAATTATATATGTTTAGGACATAGAAATGCTTAAGTAGAAAGGCCTTATAAATAGACATAAACACTCAATATAAAGATTTAAAAAGTGGTAAACAACATATTTAAACAGATGAGACTGCTTCATCCCTTACACTTCTGCCCAGTCTCTTTAATCTTTATGGGAGGCCCTTCTGGTGATGCTGAATGCTCCTCTGATCAATCTGGCAGCAGCTCAGAAAGCAGTACTTAGACATCTTGCCTTTACTTTTTGTAACACCTTGCATGGAAATATTTTTGTCTCATGCTAATAATATTTGACACCTTCAAATATATTATCAAAAATATCTATCTGCATGAATTGGAACAGCTCCTAGCCTGATCAACAACAGTGTTCAAGCAAAGGTATGTTGCTGTCACAGATAGACGTCTGAGTTAAGGTCCCTTGGCAAGCCTGTTGGTATGGTGCAGCCTTTCAGCTCCATGAAAATGAGGTCTGCCGACTCCATTCCCACAGGAGAGGGCTACCATATAAAAAGGGTGTGGGAATAGCCTTCTAACTCTGCCTATTGGGATACTGTTATCTAGCTGCAAACTGCATTAACTATAAAGCTATGTGCTCACTAATGAAGTCTTTCACCTAGTGACTGCAGAATTACACTGCAAGTTCAAACACATGAACACATTAAATAAGTAAAAATTAATTAATGCATTTTACAAGCAAGGTAACCACCAAGCACATATAGAATGCATGTCAACTTTCACTTGTCTACAAAAGAGAGATGACTGTCACATACACACAGATTTACGTGCCTGCATATACATGCAAAATATATTTTATTTGTTTGTTCATTGCACATTGCTTTGGTAAATCTTTTAATAAACAATATATATTTTAAAAAGTAAATAAACCAAGTACATCACTAACATGCAATTATATTGCATGTAATATACATACTGAAAGTGGAAGAGTACACTAATGTGATCTCATCCACTGCTGAATTGAATTATATTCACAAATTCCAATCCATTAGCAGAGGTATGAATAAGGACATTGGCTTCAGAGTACACCACATATATTACTAGAACAGTAATACAGCACATATAAAAATGAATCTTTTCAGATAGAGTTTTAAATGCTAGGAAACTGACATTGAGTAAACAGATTTATTGCTTTCACACATCAATGCTAACTGATCATTGCAGTTTTCAAAGAAGTAGCCATGTTAGTTTCTTGCAGCACAAAAAGGAGGAATGGGGTGGGGGCAGGGGGATGAAATGTGGCACGACCTTTAAAACTAACTGGTTTTTATTTTTGCATGTTCTTTAGTGGCTATAAACCCATTTTTTGGCTGTCTTAAATGTGCTATCATGTTTCCTCCTCCCCTCCTTTTCCTGCCTGCTTTTTATTCTACCTTTGCTGAAACTGGTCAAGGACTTGGGGTCCTAAAGATGGTTCTGTATGTAAGTGATGTCTGTATGTTTCTCAAATACTAGCAATAACCTTTCTGTCTTTGACCAAGCTAAGTAGGATACAGGTTCTGCCCTCTGCCTCTGTGACCTCTTGACTCACCAATATGCTTATGCTTTATGCAGGTTGTCACCCGCCTGATCCATCTCCTGAGTCAGAAAATCCTGGGAAACCTGCAGCAGTTGCGTGGCCCTTTCACAGGTAGGAGTGGTGCTCTTTAGGCCATGCACTGCTGCATGAGGCACAGAGCATCCCCCCTGTGCTACATTGAAGGATCAAAGAATATTCCTGTGTGGGAGGGAAGAATGAGGCTGATATGGTATGCAGATTTTCCGACCAGTCAGGACTCCATACTTCAGTGAAGATTATATCTGCTATGTAGGTTCTGGTCTTGGCATGACCTCCAGCTCAGAGTTGACCAATCCAGCTAGTAACCTCTCAACCGTGGCAGTTCTTCCTGTGTGTAATGATGTGCCCATGGCAGCCTTCACATTGGAACTAAAGCATGCCCTAAATGCTATTGGTGAGCTTTGCCTTTTCTCTGTTTCTCTGTGTTATTTGGCTCTAGTTTCTTCAATTGTGACTAATTTTCATCTGGCTTTACAGGTCCAACACTGCTACTCACCAGTGACATCATAAGGGCTCGACTTGGAGTTTCGGCATTGGACAGGTACTGTGGGTGTTTAAACATGTGTGTACTCAAGGTCTTAGGCAGAACCATAATAATTGATGTTGGCATTAGCATGAATGTGTATTGTAGAGGCACTGAGTGCTTCTCCCAGTATTGCCCAGGATTCTATTGCTTCCAGCTGTTCCAAGAATGTGCCCTTACTATGGAGCAACTTCCTAGCAACTCCTTTAATCTTCTCTTGAGGTGCACTGCTGCTTCTTTAAGTAGTGCTCCTGGAAAAGTGCAGTGGGTTGGGAAGTAGGATGTGGGTTTTACAGGACCACAAAGGATGAAAAAGAGAGAGATGCTAGGTTGCTTTTGGACTCTGTCCACCTTGCTTCCTCCACAGTTGAGTGCCAGTGAGTGAGGAGGTATGCCATGACAAAAATAGCTTCTCTTGTTCTTTCTCTTCAGCATCCATGAATACCGACTATCTGGTTGGCTGGCCCAGCAAGAGGATATCCATCGCATTGTGCTGTACCAGACTGATTACACCTTGACACCTTGGACAGTGCGCTGCATTCGCCAAGCTGACTGCATTCTCATTGTGGGCCTAGGGGACCAGGAGCCCACGCTGGGTGAGGTAAAGGGTTATTTCATGGTGGCCAGAGTGGGGTGGACCTGGAAAATGAGGCTCCCCTTGCAAGGAAAAGGGGACAAGGCTATTCCACAGCATGGGGCACAGAGAGCTGGACAGATGGCTTTAGTTGTTCCTGCCATACATTGGCCAGAGTGGGTGTAGCTGTGTTAGTCTTTGATAAGCAATTGATTAAAGGGGGCCTTTTTATTAGTTGATTGATGTTGATAACTTTCTTTACTTCAGAGCCTGGAAAAACTGCCTTTTTTGGACTCCAGCTCCAAGAATCCTCCCCATCCCATGCTGGCTGGAGCATTCTGGGAACTCTTGTCCCCAAATATATACATTTCCAAGTTAGGTTTTACTTGAAGTCCTTCCTGCCCTTGTGACAGGCATTGAGGACAGGCATTGTAATGGTCATAGGTTGTTTTCTTGTCTCTTGGGAGTGGTGGTTGCTATTCATTGGGAAGAACTACAGAGAGGATTAAGGGGGCAGTGAAGTGAAGGAAGGTTCCCAACCTTGTGTGTGCTGTGATGGGCATGAAGTCAATGGGACCGACTTCTTCTTTGTCTTCCCCTCTCTATCCTTTACCCAGCTAGAGCAGATGCTGGAGAACACAGCCGTTCGTGCCCTGAAGCAACTCATCCTCCTGCACCGTGAAGATGGTCCCACTCCTGCCCGCACCGTAGAGTGGCTCAACATGCGCAGCTGGTGTTCAGGACATTTACACATCAAATGCCCACGTAGGGTCTTTTCCCGACGCAGCCCCAACAAACTGGTACCCAACAACTCTGCTCTGTGGTTTGGTTTTTCTTCATAGCTCCCCCTCCACCTGTGCTCATACATCCAGAAAGCCTGCTCCATAATCTCATTATTCTGCTTTAGCGGGCCAAATTTATTTGCCCTTCATGAAGATACTACTTCCTCTGAGGGGCAAAACATATTGCAGGAATAATCCAGTTTGAGACCACTCTAACTATCTTGGCTCAGTGCTAGAGAATTTCCCAGTAGATAAGACCCCCACATCCTGTAGTTTGGCTCTCACTCACTTCAGATAGGCAGGCAGTAAAAAGAGACCTTCTGATGACCCCACATGAGTGGAGCTAACCCTAGAAGGCCAGTCTTGTCCTGCCTATCATAACAGTGTTTACTGTTGCTCTGCAACTTCTTCACTACACCCACTCCAGTCCTTTTCCTTCTCTTCGTTTCTCTTGCTGCCTTGGAGGCATGAAGAAAAATTTACTATGGCAAGGGCTCCCAGGATTGGAGAAAGGTCTTGGCTTTGCTGATGACTCTCCCTCTCCTCCAAAGCTGCCACCTTTCATGATGGGAGCACAGGGGATTTCTGCGAACAACTTTACAGTACATGGGAGCCGTGGGAACAGATGGTGAGTGGTATCCCCTCCATGTCTCTGTTTCTCCACATTACCTCCGCCCAGCGCATTCAGGACCAGGGATTAGGGAGGCAGCTGGCCATAAGTTATGGAATCTTCCCTTCTCAGCATCTCTGCCCAGACCGTTTAGAGCCAGGGTTCAGGACACATTCCCTTTGAATTCTTATGAGATGATGTGGAAGGAGGCAGAGGACTCCTCCTCTAGCATGTGCATCTTGGCTGCATGGCTGTAAAGGAAGCTAGATAGGGCCCAGCAGGGGCTGAGGCTTCCAATTCTTTCTTTTTTTTGGCTGTCACAGATAATCCCACAAATAAAGCAGAAAATGCCCTTGCAAGAGGGACCATGCCCTTGCCAGAGGGACTATGGCCTCTGCCACCCACCTCTTTGGGAGAGCACATGGATATAAATCCTCCATCCCCCCTCAAAAGTGGGGAGGGAAGAGAACACTTGTGGGAAGGATGAAGAGAGAGTTCCCTTTACCATCACCACCATCCTGATTGTGCCAGGCTGTACCAAATTGTGGCACTCTTACTGAGAGCAGTTGGAGCCTTTGGCCTCTCCTTTCCATCAGAGATGGTCCCTTCTCAGGATTCAGACATATCTCAGGGAAATGGGGAGCCCTGTCCCACAGCAGCCCCCTCTGTGCCCTTCCCAGCTAACCTATGCAAATGAGAAGGGAATTGAGGACCAAAGCAGCCCCTATATTACTATTATTATAAATAGTACAGATTACTATAAAGCCTGCCTGAGTTCAGAAATGGACATATCACAGGTAAGAGCCAATGCCCCTTTCTGGATAATGTAGTTTTGTGAAATATTTAGCCTTTTCTGTCAGTGAACTCTGGTGTCACAATAAACTACAGTTCCCAGAATTCCCTAACACTGAGCCAGGGCAGTTAAAGCGGACTAAAGATGGATTATTTCTGCACCGTGTTTTGGCCCAGAGGCTCTGCTTGACCTCACATCCTACATATCTGCCCTCCATGTTACTTTTCCCACTGGAGCACTGTCCCTGCTAACCCTACCACAATATTTCCCTCACACCAAATCTCCCTCTAGTTGGCTTTTGATTTGCACTTCTGTGGTGAAAGGTATGAAGGAACACAGGCCTAATTTTGTCAGGCTGTTGAGGACCCTACTGGGAAAGAACAGCCAGATCTGCTTTTCAGACTTGTAGGGTAACCTTATGTCCTCTCTCCCCCCCCCCCCCTCCATTTCCACTGCCTCCTACAGAGGGAGATGTACGAGAAAGTCTTTGAGAAGAATGCTGATCGCCACAGTGACTTCTCCCGCCTGGCACGAGTCCTTACAGGCAACACGATTGCTTTGGTTCTAGGTGGCGGTGGGGCCAGGTAATTTACTCTAAAATATTGGGAATCATAGAATCACAGAATTGTGGAGTTGGAAGATTCATAGAATCATAGAGTTAGAAGCGACCGCAAGGGCCATCCAGTCCAACCCCCTGCCATGCAGGAAATCCAGATCAAAGCATCCCCGATAGATGGCCATCCAGCCTCCATTTGAAGACCTCCAAGGAGGGAGACTCCACTACACTCCTAGGAAGTGTGTTCCACTGTCGAAGAGCGGTCCAACCCCCCACCATGCAGGAACACACAATCAAACACCCCCAACAGATGGCCATCCAGCCTCTGTTTAAAAATCTCCAAAGAAGGAGATTCCACCATTTTCTGAGGGAGTGTGTTCCACTGTTGAACAGCTCTAACTGTCAAGAAGTTCTTCCTAATGTTCAGCTGGAATCTCTTTTCCTATAGGAAACTTAGGGAATGTTTTTAGGAGTGGAAGCAGGGCTTCTATATGTTTTTCTGTATACCTGAACTGGAGAACCACCCTATCCACCCATATACAAAGAGGAGTTTGGTTCTTTCTCTACCATGTTTTAAACCCCTAGACCTGAAGTGAGAGAAACAGATGCTATGTTCAGAATCTAGAAAAGTGGAAAATGTGCCTTCGACTTCACAGTGCCCCAGTTTCCTTGACTTAGTGGGAAGGAGAGACGAAATGTATTCCCCTTCGCTTTTGAACAGCTGAGGGCAAGGTAGGATAACATGCTGCACTGACATTTGATATCTGCTTTAGGCATGGGTCTTCCCTTCCTTGCAGGGGCTGTTCTCACATTGGTGTGATCAAGGCCATGGAAGAAGCTGGACTCCCTATTGACCTGATTGGAGGCACCTCCATTGGTTCCTTCATTGGTGCCCTATATGCTGAAGAGAGGAGTGCCGTGCGCACAAAGCAGCGAGCCAGGGAGTGGGCCAAAGTGAGTATGTGTTGTAGTCCTGTGAACATTTACTAAGTATAGTGGGACTTACTTCTGAGCAGACGTGTCCATTACTCCATTTATTCATTCGAGGCATTAATGGACTGCCTCTTGACCCACCAGGGCTCCTGAGGCAGTGCACATTTGATAAAAACACATTAAAACCATTAAATAAATAACTTTGTTGTCGTGCGCCTTCAAGTCATTTCCGACTTATGGCAACACATTCACAATGTTTTATTGGCAAGATTGGTTTCCAGGAGGTTTGCCTTCCCCTGAGGCTGAGAGCATAGGACATGGCCAAAGTGACTCAGTGGGTTTCATGGCTGAGCTGGGAATTGAACCCTGGTCTCCAAAGTCAAGTCAACTCAACATAGTCAGTTCAAACCACTGTGCCACTCAGGCTCTAAGAACAAATTAAAAACAGTCCAAATTCCTCTTTAAAAGTAATTCTAAAACCAGCCAAACGGTTTTAAAAACAGCCAGAGCAGAAACCTCTAATTTTAAGAGCCAAGGGCCATGTAAAATAGGAGTGTCTTCACTTAGCTTGGCCTTAGTCCTAGAGTCTAGACACTGAACTGTAGGGCATAAAAGAACTGGGCATGGGTGAATAAACTGGAGCTCTATCCAGACAAGCCTGAGTCAGTGCTGTTGATCAGTAGGAAGGCTAATCTGAGACTGGGATGACAGTCTGTTCTGGATGGTGTTGCACTCCCTCTGAAAGATCAGGTTTATAGCTTGGAGGTGTTTTTAGACCCTGTGCTGCTCCTGGAAGGACAAGCGGATGCTGTGGAGAGGAGTGTCTTTATTCAGCTTCAGTTAGTATACCAGTTGTGCTTTTACCTATAGAGGATGCATCTAGTCAGAGAGGTTCATAATAATAATAATAAATAAATAGTTTATTTATATCCCACTTTTCCAATTTTGATCAAAGCGGCGTACAGATTTAAGTAAAAATACATCAGGATAAAAGCAATTCAACATTATCTAAAAACAGACATGATAGCAATAAAAACAACAAGTTCAACTGAGTGGGGGAATCCATAAACATCACAAGGTTATCAGACCGAGGGGGTGATAAAAGAACATCTCATGGGGGAAAGGCTTGAGAAAAGAAGAAGTCTCTAAAGATGTGGTGGAGCGGAACTCATCTGGAAGATTATTCCACAACCTTGGGGCCAAGATGAAAAAGGCCCATTGCAAGGTCCTAGCGTAACATGCAGTTGGGACCTCTAGCAGATTCTTCCCTGCTGACCTGAGTGAGCGGGGCAGATTATATGGGGAGAGGCGGTCCTCCAAGTACCCTGGCTTAATCACCTGCTGATCAGATTACTGTTAAAGTATGTTCTTCTTCTTGTTATTTCTATCCCGCCTTTTCACTAGATTGGGCTTCAAAGTGGCTTACAGTGATTAAAAGGCATTGTTAAAAATATATGAAAAACAAACATTAAAAACAAACATTAAAACAATTAAAAATGAGGAAAATTAAAACAGATTAAAACATATATCATTAGCACACACACCAGCACCATTGGCAATATCCAGCACATCGCGTAATTGTAATCGTCGGGGGGTGGGGGGTGGGGTGGGATATTGGGATATAGGAATGTATTTTTTAACTTCTAAGCCGCCCTGGTTGTGTTGCATAGAGATGGGATGTAATAAATTTTGTTATTATTATTATTATTATTATTATTATTATTATTATTATAAGATTAAAACCAGGTTAAAACACATATCATTAACACACACACACACACACAAACACCATTAGCAATATCCAGCACACTGTTGTTTTTGTTGTTGTTATTATCATTATCATTATTATAATATTTTTATATCCTATCTTTTCACCTGATTGATATTCAGAGTGGCTTACAACAATTAAAAAGCATTGTTTAAAAAGCAATCAGAAAAAATTAAAACCAGGATAAAATATATATCATTAGCATGCACACACGCACCAATGCCATTAGCAATATATCCACCACATTATGTTGCTGTTGTTATTGTTGTTGTTATTATATTTTTGTATCACCAGGTTAGGATTCAAAGTGGCCTACGATGATTAAAAAGCATTGTTAAAAATCCTCCAAAAACAAATGTTAAAACACAATTAAAAAGCAGAAAAAATTAAAACCAGGTTAAAACATAGTATCATTAGCACACATCACCACCAGTGCCATGAACAATATCCAGTACATTGTGTAAGATGGACTCTGCAACATCACTTATCAAACCACTGAGAAGGTCCTCTTCCATGTTCCCCCCAATTGGTCCTGTGAGGGTAAGATGAAGAGAAAGGCCTCCCCAGCAGATCTCCGAACATGGGCTGATTCGTAAGGGAGAATATGATCCTTCAGATTACTTGCTCTTGGCAAGTGTTTGGAAGCTACAGCTAGTGGAAAGTGCAGCAGCTAGACTATTAGGTCTATATTTTAAGAGACCTTATAGCCACACTGGCTTCTCCTTTGCTTCTGATGTCAATTCAAAATGCTGGTCGACCTATAAAGCCCTAAATGGCTTGTCTCCCATATGAGTACGCCCAAAATCTAAGATCGTCATGGGAGATCTTGTTATGTATCTCACCACCCTGTGAGGCTAGGCTAGTGGGTGCATGTGAGAGATCTTTCTTTCTAGCAGCACCTGACTGTGGAACTCCCTCCCCACAGAAGTCAGGCTGACTCCATTGCTTCTTAGTTTCTGGTGAGCAATGAAGATAGACTTACCATAAGTCCTGGAAAACCAGAGAAATCCTAGATGGAAGAGACTAAAAATGTCCTGGCTGGCTGGGTGGGTTGGTTGAAGCAGTAGATCCTGGATTTCTATAGTTTGTCCGAGACTTCAGTCTCCAATGTTTTCACTAAAATTTGGGTCTGAACTTGGGAAGCTCCTGTCTTATACCTCTGTTCCATCACACTTATTTTTCCCTCCCACAGAGCATGAATTCAGTGTTTGCAACAGTATTGGATCTCACCTACCCCATCACCTCCATGTTTTCTGGCTCTGCCTTCAATACCAGCATTCACAAGGTTTTCCAAGACAAGCAGATTGAGGTATGCCTCTGTTTGTGTCAGAGGAAGATTTATTTTCCCCAAAAGCATTTGTGCTCCAGACCCTTATAAACTAATGAAGCTCTGTATTTTTGGTCTAAACTGTCCAAAATGGACTGTGTTCAAATGTTAGAACTTGGAAAAGTTACTTTTTTGAGCTATGGTTTCCAGTATGACACATCCAGCATGGCTAGTAGGTTCTGGGAATTATAGTCCAAAACAGCCACTTCCAAGCTCTGAGAACTTGAGATCTGCTGGTATTACAATCCTTCATTCTCCAAAAGAACTGGCAAATGTAAATCAGACCCATTGGCAATAATCTTTGAGAACTCCTTGAGAACAGGAGAAGTCCCAGCAGACTGGAGGAGGGCAAACATTGTCCCCATCTTCAAAAAGGGGGGGGGGAAGAGGATCCCAACAATTATTGTCCTCAATACCTGGAGCAGATCATTTATTATTATTATATTTTATTTATTTTATTTTTATCCTGCCTTTCTCCCAAAATGGGACCCAAGGCGGCAAACATATAAACAGAGAGTCTGTGAACACCTAGAAGGCAATGCCATAATCACAAAAAGTCAACATGGGTTCCAGAGAAAGAAGTAATGCCAGACAAATCTGATCTCTTTTTTTAATAAAATTACCAGCTTGGTAGATGAAAGGAATGCTGTGGATATAGTATATCTTGATTTCAATAAGGCCTTTGACAAGGTTCCCCATAACATTCTTGCAAACAAGCTTGTAAAATGTGGGCTAGACAAGGCGACCGTTACATGGATTTGTAATTGGTTGTTTGGCCGAACCCAAAGGGTGTTCAACAATGGCTCCTTTTCATCCTGGAGAGAAGTGACCAGTGGGATGCCACAGGATTCTGTCCTGGGTCCAGTGCTATTCAACATCTTTATCAATGACTTGGATGACAGAATTAGGGGCATACTTATCAAGTTTGCAGATGACACCAAATTAAGAGGAGTAGCTAACACCCCAGAGGGCAGAATCAAAATTCAAAATGATCTGAATAGACTAGAAAGCTGGGCCAAAGCTAACAAAATGATATTCAACACAGAAAAATGTAAAGTACTGCACTTAGGGCGGAAAAATTAAATGCAGAGATATAAGATGGGGGACACCTGACTAAACGAAACTACGTGTAAAAGGGATCTAGGAGTCCAAGTAGACCACAAGTTGAACATGAGTTAACAGTGTGATGCAGCAGCTAAAAAGGCCAGTGCAGTTTTAGTCTGCATCAGTAGAAGTGTAGTGTCTAGATCAAGTGAAGTAATAGTGCCACTCTATTCTGCTTTGGTCAGGCCCCACCTGGAATACTTTGTTCAGTTCTGGGCACCACAATTCAAAAAGGATTTTGAGAATCTGGAGCATGTCCAAAAGAGGGCGACTAAAATGGTGAAGGGCCTGGAAACCATGCCCTATGAGAAACGACTTAGAGAGCTGGGGATGTTTAGCCTGGAGAAGAAAAGGTTAAGAGGTGATATGATAACCCTGTTTAAATATTTGAAAGAATGTAATATGGAGGAGGGAGCAGGCTTGTTTTCTGCTGCTCCAGAAACTAGAACACGGAACAATGGATGCAAGCTCCAGGAACAGAGATTCCACCTTAACATACGGAGGAATTTCTTGACAGTAATGGCTGTTGGACAGTGGAACACACTCCCTCGGAGTGTAGTGGAGTCTCCCTCCTTGGAGGTCTTTAAACAGAGGCTGCATGGCCATCTGTCGAGGCTACTTTGATTGAGAGTTCCTGCAAGGCAGGGGGTTGGACTGGATGGTCCTTGTGGTATCTTCCAACTCTACTATTCTATGATTCTATGAAACCAAATGTTATTGCTCTTTTAGCCCCAGATGCATCCTTGAAGGCAGGTTGGATAGAACTTAAGTACTCAGTGTGGTTCTCCTTCGTGGTCTCTGCGAAGCACACAAATGGGTTATTCTGTACCTGCGCAGCAGTTCCGGATCCTATTGAAATCGCTAGGGAAGACTTTTTGGCGGTAGCTCCTCCCACCCTCTATATAGGCAGGATGTCTTTCCGCCCTTTCTCAGTTCCTTTTGTCTGCCGCGTGAGCAGCTTAGGAACCTCATTCAGGAATCGCTCCTCCCTTAGCTTTCGCTTTCGTTTACTGCGTTTGTTCTGACTTCGTTTTGTCTTTGACTACTCTTTGGATTGTGATTTGGTCTTGGTTTTGGACTCCTCGACTATTCTCTCTCTTCATCCCTCGGCTTGGTTGAAAATGTCTGCGCACTCTTTTAAAAAGTGCTCTGATTGTGGGACCAGAATCCCGGCACTTGACGGACACTCCTTGTGCTTTCTCTGCCTGGATAAGGGCCACATTCATGCTTCTTGCCCTCACTGCACAGCCTTCACCCTGCAGGCCAGGAAGAATAGGAAGATGTGCCTGAGATCCATGCTCTACACGCAGATTTTGAAACTTCCCTCCTCCTCTAGAGCCTCTATCAAGGCTGCTACCGCTAAGGGCAAGCTCTCACTTATGGCTTCTGGGGTCCCTGCCAAGGCCACTGCTGCCGAGGGCACTACCCCTTTGTCTCCTCTGAGGGTTCCTGCCAAAGCTACTGCAGCTGAGGGCAAACCCCATACGGATGTCTTTGGGTCCCAAACCCCAGAGAAACCGAGGTCCACAGACCAGGATGTGTCTGGCCACCCATCTTCATCAAAGAGGAGTAAGTCTTCCTCCAAACCGGAGAAAAAGAAGCACAAGTCCTGGGACAAGTCCAAGGACTCATCCCATCACCCCACAAAAAACCTCCGTCTTTCTGCGGACTCTGACACAGACCGCTGGTCCCGTACCGGCGTGACAGCCCAGCCTGCTGACACCGACCTGGGCTCAGTACCATGCGCCCAACCAGTGCCTCAGACCCAGATTCTCCTGATCCCGACTCTCGAGCCCGGCCCAAGACAACCACCTTTTTGCATTCTCTCTCTGACCCCTACCAACTGTCGAAGGGTGAAGAGGAAGCTTCACCCTCACCCATGCGGTGATTCCAGACCGACTCTACCAGACTTCGGAGGTCATTTACTTCAAGGATGAACAAGACTATGATATGTCCTCTGTTATTCCTGAACCCCCTAGACGAGATGTCATCTTTGATCAAGCTACAGGCTCTTATTTCCTGCCTCTTGCTCCATCTGAAGTTCATGGCGGCCGGTTCGTCTCAACTTTCCAACATATTGAACCTACCCTATCTCCACCAAGGTCATCTACTGCATCCATCCCACTTCCGTCTCATCTCTCCTCGGCCTCCCGTCAACCTCTGCTGTCTTCTTGCAAGTTTGCCCTTCGTTGACAGTACCGAGAGCTTCTCAGGCCCTCTCGACCCAGAGGGTCAGATGACATTTTCTCCTTCTCCAAGCAGATAATCCGGATGGGCAAGGCCTTGAACATTGAAGTCCTCCATGTGGACTCTCAAGCCCTTGACACTATTGACGAGAGGGTTCGCAACAAGCTCCCAACTCCAACCTCTGTTGCATTCCTGCTGTCTATGTCCAGAATAGCAAAGAGTTCTTGGCCCACTCTGGCCATGGCCCAACCTTCCACCAGGAAATTGGACAATCTCTACTGCATCACGCCCTTGGAAGAGATTTGGCTCTTTGAACATCCTCGCCCGAATTTGGCAATTGTAGAAGCCTCCCAGGTCCACTCAGCCCCAAAGACGGCTCTGACCCCCCCATGACAAAGAGGGTCGTAAGCTTGACTCTATGGCATGAAAGTTCTACGCCTCTGTAGTTTTGGATCTCAAAATCCAAAACTACTCAGCGTGCATGGCTGTCTACCAACAGCAGCTTTGGAAGAAGGTTCTTCCCCTCTATGAAGACCTCCTTGAAGACAAGAGAAGGATGGCCATGGCCATCCATGCAGAAGCCCATGCATTGGCCTCGCATTAGATTTCATTGGCCTGACACTCTGCTGACTGTACCTCCTGACAGCTTTCGGGTGCCTTGGCCTTCTGACGTCATGCCTGGCTAAGGTCTTCGGATCTAACACCTCAGGCCAAACAGGCTATTGAAGAGCTCCCCTTCAACACCACGGGACTCTTCCATAAGGAGAATGATGAAAACTTGGACTTTAAAAACAAAATGAAGTGTCCTCTCTTCCTTGTCTGCTCTTACGGCGGACCTTTTGGAACTAAGGAAGGGTGGAAAGACATTCTGCCTATATAAAGGTTGAGCAGAGCTACCACCAAAAAGTCTTCCCTAGCGATTCCACTAGGATCCGGAAATGCTGTGCAGGCGCAGAATAACCCATTTGTGTGGATTCGCAGATGACCACTCAATGAACTTCAGTTACAGGTAAGCAACCTGTCCTTCTGTGTCTTTGGGGAGCAGAAATTGACCACATTGTGGAAATAAAGTAATAAGAGGCATGTACATAAATTATTCAAGCTGTAGAATGTTGACTGATTGTTTGCATAATTGGGGTTAGTATAGTTTGTGTGTGTATGAATTTGTGTCCCTGCACATGTGCAAAGTAGAGGCATCCCTCTTTGTGGCTTTTCCCCATCCTTCCCCACACTTCTTGCAGGTAGAGTCCTGTGTGTGATCTCCCTTATCTTCTACTCTGTCCGATTTAGGATCTGTGGCTCCCATACTTTAATGTGACAACAGACATCACAGCATCTGCCATGCGAGTCCACAAGGATGGTAAGTGAGCTTTTGCTCCAGCACAGAGGTCATGAGCTTAGGGTTCAATACACACCTCCCCTCAACACCTTGCCCCTAAAATCAGTAGTGTCCTGGGCTGTACAGCCTCTTATGTCTCTGGCCTCCTAACTGGTAGATGATCAAACCTGTGGATTAGGGAGAGCTAAACAAAAAGAGCCAATGTGGTGTAGTGGTTTGGGCATTGGACTATGCCTTTGGAGACCAGGATTCAGATCCCTGCTCAACCATGGGAACCCACTGGATGACCTTGGGCAAGTCACACTCTCTCAGCCACAGAGGAAGGCAAAGGCAAACCCCCTGTGAGCAAATCTTGCCAGAAAAAAAATTGTGATAAATTTGGCTTAGGGTTGCCATAAATCAAAAGCAACTTGAAGGCACACAACAACAAGGAAAGAGACTCTTTTTCTGTTGGAAATAAAATATGATTAAAAGGAGCAGCTGCTTCAAGAGAGACCTGGGAGAAGTTCTTACCCTTCCTTTTGGTTCCACTCTTTGATTTTAATTCTACATTAGAGAAGGAAACCTTCAGATAGCAGTTGCTCACAGTTCATTTGGCCCCAGTCCATTTTGGCAGTAGATAGGTTTTCCTTAGGGTCACCATAAATCAGAAATTATTGGAAGCGCACAACAACAGAGCACTCAGTTCCTAGCATAGGAAGAGGCCAGAGGCAAGACAGGTGCCCTTGTTGCAACAAACTAACGCAGGTAGATTAGCAGGGATATGACATGAGCTTGTGCCAAGGAGTGGTTGGGGGAAATGGCATACCTGAATTCTTAAGTGAACTCAGGTAAAGAGATCTACACTTAGAGAGTTCATCTTAGAGTTCCTGTGTAATATTCCAGACCCTCAGATTTTAAAATTCTAAATTACAGGCCTGTTTCTAGATTCACTAGTTATGGTACCTAGGTGAGGGTGTGTGTGTTCCTCTGGCCATCAATACTCAGACACGCAGAATTCCCTGGAAGATGCTGTACATTTCCTTCATGTCCTATGCTACTGCTAGCAACTGTTTCTCCAAAATATAGATCCCTTTAGAAGCATTGTTGAACATTCCCAGTATCCCCAGATAGGCCTTTGTGCTATTGTACTTTTTTCCCCTTCTGGACCTCAACCTTTCGTTCTCTGAGTGTTTTTGCACTTCAGCTCGAAAAACCCCAGCCAGTCTAGTCAGGATTCTGGAAGCTGAAACCCAAAACATCCAAAAACCAAGTTTCAAGAACTACTGCTTTCATCCAAGGTCCAAGTTCTTCTTTCACTCATGAGTAAAATTCAGTAAAGATGGTGTCACCTGGAAATGAGCTAAAGATCTTTCTTAAGCCTATTGAATTAGGCTAGGAAGATCTGGGTAGCCATAACAAGTTGATTTGAGCCCTCTTGCTGGCTTAGCCTGTTTTTATTTATTTATAGGACTTGGATAATGCAACACCTTAACAAGGGCACTCACATCTTTCCCTTGTCTCCAGATGCAAATAGAAAGGGGTCAGAATTATTTTGAGGGGAGCCCCATTTCCCTTGGATTGACCAAAATGATTACAAGGCCAATAATCCTGGTATTCAGCAGGATTTTAAACTCGGAAGCAAAGAGAATGCTTTGTAACCTAGGGAAACCAAGACCCCCTTCGCAAATTGCTTTTCATGTCTCTTTGGTAGCCTCCTGAAGCTAGCTTTGGGTCTGCCTCTCTTTGATAACATTTCTGCTATCCACTAAACCCACTAACTGTACTTCACTTACTTTGTTTGCCCCATGTTTTAGAGCAGCCAGTGGGTTTCTCACCCCTGCCATTCCAGGCATGTTGTGGGTGTTGCTAGGTATCCCCTCAGCCCAAGTGGATTCTGTGAGGGGTGGGCAAGCAGTCATCTCTAATAAATGTACTGAATGAATGGATTTTACAATTAGCTTTGGAAGGGGATGGATTGCATTTGGGACAGAGAAGGGAGGCGGGTGGGTTCTGCTGTGTCCCTGCCTCACCCTCCTGGTTGTTGCAAGCATGTGATCTCACCTGGGACATTGTCAGCAGCCATGCCCATCTGCGGGGCAAGGGCAGGGGCTGAGGAAACTGTAAATGCCTGGCTTTCTTCATTTTCTGCCCACTTCCCTGTCTTTCCTAACCCAGCTAACACCTTTCCCCTTCTCCCCACACCTTCAGGTAGGTAAGCTTTGGATACCTACCTCTGTGTGAATGTGTGTGTGCACCTTTTCTCTCTCAAAGAAACCAGAATAAAGAGGAGGAAATTCTCTGTTGCCTCCCAGTGGAGATGGTAGAGAAAAGTATTTGTATGTGTGTGTGTTGGGGGGGGGGGGCACTAAGCTCTATTCTGAATGCCAATATGTCTGCTGTTTGGGACTCAAAGGCTTTCTAGGAATTCCTGCCCCATGGAGAACATGTTTCTCATCCTCTTGTGTGGGGGGCTACTGTGGTTTTTGCTCTGGCAGGGCAGGGTTGGGATGTCAGGCAAGGAAGAGGAGGCCACTTGCAAAAGCCTTGTGACTGTATCGGCTTGTCTGCAGCTCCTCTGGTGCCAAAGCAATGAGAAACAACATCTAATTGTTGCCTACTTTATTCCTCTTGGAAAGCATACAATCATGTCAGAGCTTCTCCTACAGAGGGACAATTAAAATGAATGAACATGCTCACTACTCATTCCTTTCAGTAAGGCTTTGTGGCAGAAGTTCTCACACATTTTTTCCCATTCTGCTTGGGCCACATATTACTGTTTCACAGGCAAAGGTGGTTTGGCCTGCCTGTCAAACTGGCCTCCCCATTCTTGTCCTCTTGATCATAATGGCTCATGAATGGCCTCACTGAAATTAAAAGAATAGCAGCATATAGCAGCTGGATGTGATGTGCTTCATTCTGTTTGCACAGAGCACAAGGCTCTCTGCTTCCCTATAAGCAAAGGCTCCTCTGGCGAGAGAGGCTGTGGCATTTCAGTGCCACAGAGGACAGCCATTGGGCAGGGAGGGTGGAGAAGAAGAAGGCACCTTGAGAGACATTTCTGCTCTACTGTGTCACGAGGCTCCATCATGGAAAGGACTGAAAGCATGCATCCTAATTATTTATATCAGGAGTGGGCAACTGCTTGGCAACTATTATTTTTCATGGGTCATTGCCCCCTCCCACAAGTTCATATACCTCTATTCCACAGCCCTTCTCAAAATGGTGACAGGATGTGATGCTAATCCATTCCTATCACCATTTTGAGAGAGACTTCAGAAGAAGATGGAAGCATTTCTGACTAGTATGGGATTCTTGGGTGCTTGAGGGCCTGACTGGGGATAGTTTGCACATATTTGGGGGGTTTCTGTGTGGTTTAAGAGCAAACCCTGCCCCCAAATCATATCAGTTTAAAATTATGGGGGCTTTGGGGGACTAGTGGGCAGATTATGGGGCCACAAAAGCATGTGGTGCATGGAGAGGCAACCACAGTGACCCCTTGCCTTCGGTGAAACCATCACAGTATTTGGAAATCAGGAAGAAAAAAGACTGGGAAATACTGTAGCCACTGCAGGGGAACAGTAGGTAAACTGAGTTATTCTAGGAGCTGGGATTCATTGTTACATGGGAAGGCCACTACTACCTAGGCTGGCCTTACTGCCTTAGTGGCTCAGTGGCACTGAGGACAGATGTGTAACCAGGAGTTCTTCCAGTGAAGAAAGCCTTCTCACCATTCTCCTCTGTCCCATATGCACTGTGTATTTCTAAGCTTCTGTCATGATGTCATTTCCTGTCCTTTACTCCTTTCTCCTACCCTTTCCCTCCCCTTCTCCCTTCCCCCCAGTTCCTGCAACTCCCTTTGATTGTATCTCCATCTTCATCCGGCAGGCAGCGTGTGGCGCTACGTCCGAGCCAGTGCATCTTACACCCCCTATTTGCCTCCTATCTGCGACCCCAAGGACAGTCACTTGCTTGTGGATGGCTGCTATGTTAACAATGTCCCAGGTCAGCATCACATTCGCCTCACTACCTTGGCTGGTGGACATTGGGGACGCACATGGATCAGAGGGACAGAGACAGGCATCATTGGCCTGGGATGCAGCTTCATCTCTCCCTCCGAACCACTGTCATCCTTCTTCTGCTAGGGCTGGGTATGGCAGGCTTGGGTTTGCAAGCCTGGCTTCTGTCCACAAGCCACACTTTGCTCGGGCTGGTAATTCTGCATGGCATAGGAAGGCATGGCCTTTCATAGGTACATGCAAAGCTTCATCCACCGTGGCTGATCAGGGGGAATATAGAAGCTAGGTGGTGGTGGTCTGAACTCTTATAGGGGTACATTTGGGAACAAAAAAGGCAAACTGAGAATGGTTGCTGCGCTGCTCCATACAAGTGCTGTGCAGGATTTTCCTACCTGAGCAGGTGGGCCGGGTGGGCTGGGGCTGCAGTGCACCTCTTGCCATCCCTCTCTGAAGGGCTCGTTGCTGCTCTGGGTTTCTCTCTGCTCTTCTGATTGCATTTGTTCCCACACGGTTAGGCTCGCTGTGGCGGTACGTGCGAGCTAGCATGACCCTTTCCGGGTACCTACCGCCACTCTGCGACCCCAAGGACGGCAATTTACTGATGGATGGCGGCTACATCAACAACCTTCCAGGTAAGTATTGGCCCATCTTGGAGACAGGATGGCAACCACCTGCAGCTGGAGGTGGAGAAGGCCTATGGAACCACTTTTAGCCTTCCTGTGGCTTCCATTGCTTCCACTGTAAACTTACCATAATCCTCAGCTGTGAATACCCAGATAGCAGCTGATGGGAGAAGAGGGGAAAGGCTTGGAGAATCCAGTTAAATCCTCTTTTCTTGGGGGAATCAACAAACAGCAATGCTTCATAAATTTGGTGCAATTTTTTATTTTTTTTGGTGGCTGCCAGTTTTAATCAGCTTCTCAGTCCTGATGTTGGTCAGAGTTGAGGTTCCACCTGCCTGACAGTGATACTCTATACTCTGGTTTTGTTTTGTTTTTAAATCCACTTTGGGAGGCTACACTGAGTCTTCATTGTTTAATTCCACATTCCCTAAGGGAAGGAATGGCAAGAAGCTGGGGAGGTCATGTGTTATGTAGGGATGGCCAAAAGCAAGTCCTCCATGATGCAGTTGTAAGAAGAGGAAGGGCATGTCGTTCGTCAAGGGGTCTGAAGGTATTTTTAATCTCTACAAGTCATACCTGTCTGGGGTTTCTCTTTCACTGCCTTCCTGTTTGGCCCTGTCCTTGCCCAGTGCAAGTGCAGTGAGAGCAGAAGACATACTGTGTGGTAGGAATCTTACTTTAAGCCTTCCTGTGGAAAGAGAAGAGACCCAAGTGCATTTTATTTGTATATTAAAAGGAGTTTGTACCCACTCCTTCAGATGATTTCTTATCAGAATGACTTAGGCCTGAGATAGACGGGCCAAAAGGGGCATGCCACCACTGATACTAGGGTTCAGGAGCATGCATTAACCACACACTCCTGAACTCTTGTGTGTAATGGCGGCGGCAGCAGCATCATGGCAGCATTACGTTCACACGGGCGCTGCCATCTTGACGTTAGGGACATGCAGTATATACACGCTGCTCCGTGTTGCTTATGGCACCGGTATGCCAATGGTACACTCATGATGTGTGCCAGGCACCATGAAAAGAACCTAGTTTTTCTGGGTTCTTTTTACTCCGGAGGGACGCTGCACGATTTAGCTGCTGTGGCATCCCTTCAGAGTTGAAACTGACTCCTCCAGTCCACCGTTTTCCGGCAGTCTGTCGTGGGCCTAAAAAGGTTTTTTAAACAGTAACAGTGACGGCATATGGTATTGTATAAGGTAACATAAAGTAGCAGCAGCTAGCAGAAGAAGAAATCTTGTGACCAGATGAAATAATAAAATAATAAAGCATACAGCCAAAAGAACTAAAAGGCATGAGCAACTAAAATGTATCTGAACAAAATTAAAAGCCTTTACCTAAACTACAAAGCAAAACATATCAAGCCTCAAACCCATCAAAAACAGTCCTCATTGAGAGTCTGTAGGACACTGCAGCCGGGGGTCCTGTCCCAAGTTGACACTCATCTCACTTCTGAAGCTGATGGACCTGAAGCAAAATGACCACTGAAGCAGATCTGAACTGCTAGGGAGACTTATGTCGGAGCAAGTCTCAGTTCCAACCTGTCTCACACAACCTCATCAGCAAAAGACATCCAGAAAAATTCTTTGACTGCTGCAGCCATGTGGCAGGCACTGGGCTGAAAAGTTGTGGGAAAGTCTTTAAGTTGGAATCTTCAGCCATTTAATGACAATAGCAACAAAGCTAGAATTATTATTATTATTATTATTATTATTTCTTATCTGATAAGCCTGCCAGAAGAGACTGGTCTTCAGTGCTGTTTTAAATTTGGACAATGTACTCATCTGTCGAATCTCTTCCAGCAGGTCATTCCAAAGTCTAGGGGCAACTGAAGAAAATGTCCCCTGGCTGTGGCTCCTTCCTTCTCTTTGTCCTGTATACATGTATTCGCAGCACAAAGTTCACACCCATAGTGTGGTTGTGAGGCAGTATCAAGAGCCAACTAAACTCTGGTTTCCTTCTCTATTTGTCAAATAAACCCTTTCACAGACAGCCTCTAATCTGGCTAAAAACTGAGGTGAACCTAAGATCACACCTATCTTTCCCTCAATAATTTAAGCACTGTGTGAGGTGGGGGCATTAGCCAATTCCATGAAGCAAATCCTTACTCCATCCTGTAGAATTGTGGATTCATATAAAAACGATGCATGGCACAATGTGAGTCTTGTAAGTTCTGTGCAAAGTTTGAATTAGGAAAAGAGTTATACGCACACCAGTTTCACAGCCATAGTTTAATTCAGCCTCAGTATGGCCACTTTTTGCAAATAAAAATAAAATAAGGATCCTGGGAATTCCAATCCTGACTCTCACATGATCATTTAGTTTTATCCTGAGCATTCACCACACTATAATTTTGAGGTTTCCTTTTAGGTAAAGTTGCTTCTAGTTTGCATTGCAGATGATCTTATGGTGGGGTTGTTCCCATTTTGCTCAGTGTCTGCACTGCAAGAGGCAGGTATGTAAAACGACAAAATCTTCAAGACTTATCTTAAGAAGAACTCTAGATGGGCCACAAAACAAACCCTTGCAAGCAGGGATGGGCACCTGCAGAAGGCTAAGGGGCTGCATTAACCCCCAGGAGACTTTGGAGAGCATCCTCATCCACCCCCTGCAAAAACAAGCATCCTCAAATGTTTGCAGGAGGCATAGGAAGCATTTTTGTTGTATTTTTAGTCCTCTGGACGATTTTCATCCTGTTCTATAAAAAGCCCTCTTGGGCCTGCAGTGTCCTGGGGCAGACCCAAAACATGGCAAACATGCTTCCCATGCCTTCTAGAGAACATTTGGGGGTATTTTGGAGCAAAAAAGCATTATTGGCTCCTGTGGGGCACACAATGGCCCTTGGGGCCATATGCTGCCTACAGGCCAGAGTTTGCCTATGTCTTCTCTCAAGGGTCTTTTTTATGAAGCACCCTCTTAAGCAGCTACTGCATGTTGCCAGTCATCTGTTTTTATGTTAACTCTGTTGCTGAATTGCTCTTTTCTTCATGTTTAAACCAAGTTGTTTTTCCTTGAAGGCATGGTTCTTCTTCCTCTCTTTAGTGGAACTAATTAATACTTGTCCTTTCTTTTCTTTTCCTTCTATAACGGTAAAGACTGTCACCATACTTGAACCTTTTTAAAATCTTGCTTCCTCGGAACAAAATCTGTTTGGCTGCTCCAGCCTTTCTCATGTGACTTGCTTTCTTGATTTTCTTTTATCTGAGTAAACTTCCTCTGGGACCTTTCTTCCTGATTTCTCAGCATCCTTCCTGAGTTGTGCTACCCAAACTCCAGCCTCCCAGACAAGGTGTCCTTGGTGCTGAGCAGAGAGGAACGGATACTTCCACAGTTGCCTTGGTTTTGTCCAAGGCTTTTGTTATTGCAGTCTTGTTCTTCTGTGCTACAATAGCTCAATGTTGATTTCATGTTTGTCTTGTTTTCCAATGCAAGTGGAACATACTGTGTGACATTAGGCCATGAAATTCTGTCACCTGAACTGTTTATGCTAATTATACAGGAGGTGAAAAAAGCATGGAACCCTCTCACTTTTTGGCTTCTGTGATGCCACAAGGCACTGACTGCCACGTGGCTTTAAGATTATCTTTCTATCTACATAAGGATTTGAAACATTTTTTAAAATCTATACTCAGGATACTGATTTTAATTCTGTACCAGACACTTGCTTAACACAAGTATAGGCACATACATTCCAAGTACAACAGGTACAAGTTGAAACCTACATGCAAACATCAGATGAAAAGCTAGGGACATGATGTTTCAGCCTGTTAGTTGTGACTTAGTAAAGGGAAGGGCAAAACAAATATAGTTTAATGAGCTACCAAAGTTTCTGGTTCTTTGAATTACCAGCCACCTGCATGTTAACACTGATGTTTGTACAAATTTGTGCAGCTTGCTGGGAAATGGAATTTGGAAATAAGGCTGTTTTTCCGAGGAAAAGCGAGAGATGGTTGGTGTTGCTATTGCTTGCACCCTGCTCTAAAAACGAATAGTGGTGGCACATTTTAGGGCTCCAAGCTATTGACTTCAGCAGGATGTTCACATTTTGTGGTTCAGGGAAATGTGGTGGGTGGTTCCATTTGTATTGCTGGTAAAAGAAAAAGCCATTTCTTCATGCTTGTCAGATTATGCACAGTTCATGTATACACAGACATGCGCATGCACTCACCCCCCACCCACCCCGAGTGTTGAAAGGAGAAGAAGGGCAAAGGGAATCTGCTTCTCTTAAGCACTGTTTATACCCACTTCTCTGGTTCTTTCGTGACTTCTGCTGTATCCCACAGCCCTCTTTCCAGAAATGAATATCACTCCTAGCTTTCTCCCTGAAATTTCTTCTCTCTCTCCTCCTAATATAGCTGACATTGCTCGCAACATGGGGGCTAAGACCGTCATTGCCATTGATGTGGGTAGCCAGGATGAGACCGACCTGTGCAACTATGGGGACAGCCTGTCAGGCTGGTGGTTGCTTTGGAAACGCTTCAACCCCTGGGCTGAGAAAGTTAAGGTCAGTGTCTCCCTTTCAGCCTTTCCTTCGTTGCTCCATGCGCTGCTGGTGCATCCATCCCAAAGTGTCTGCCAAGCCTGAGGAGTTCCTTTGATTGCTGTTTTCCCATCTCCAAAGAATTTCTGTCACATTTTACCCATCATTCAAGATGCTGCTGTGGGAAATGGGATTGTTTCTCTAATATAGTTGATCATTGGGATTACTTTAGAATAGAATCATAGAGTTGGAAGAGATCCCATCCACTCAAACCCCTTCTGCCATACAGCAAGACACAGTCAAAGCACTCCCAACAGATGGTCATCCAGCCTCTGTTTAAAACCTCCAAAGAAGGAGACCCTGCCACTCTCCCAGGTAACGTATTCCACTGTCAAATATAGTTGTATACATCCCCTTAAATGTGTCACCCTAAATAACGCTTGTGGAACAGCTTGCACTTCTTCACGCCACCCCCGAAACTAGAGGTGAAAGAGAAATGACTTTTGCATTGCCCTACCAAAACTCCACTCAAGACGAGCAACAAGAAGAGTAGATCTTGCCTCAGAAATCCATACATTTCCAAGTCTTGCAGTGTTGTGTTGTTTGTTTGTTTTTTGTGAAGATGAAATAAGTACAAAACTATATGTACATATGAAAAAAATGCATAATGCTACAAAGTCTGTATTTGAAACATAAACACAAACACACTTTATGAGGAGAAATGCATAAAAAGATGCACTTTGGTAAAAATGCATGTGGTCTGAAAGCTGATAAGATATTCATGCATTCCCATAGAGAAAAGATAGGAAGGACTTGGCTGCCTGATACAGGGCTGGGCTGGGATTACTGGTGGGATTCAGAGAAATACCAAAATCAAAAGAGGACATTCACTTAGCCTGAATGTAAATTTTGAAATACAATTTTCTGTCACTGCATAATACAGGAATAGAGCAAAGTTATGCTTAAAAACACACAAAGGTAATACTTGAATTAGATTTCTCTCTGGGGTACAGATGTGGCTTCATTTCACTGCCTTTCAAGCTCTAAGTCTGTACCAGAGGATCAAGCTGGAATTGGGCTCAGTTTAGATATGCCACATTTCTACCTGACAGATGCCTGTCCAGGATTCTTGTTCCACTTACTGAATATTCTGTTGACTTTTCTTCTCAAACTCCTGCCCACTGATACATATGATACATAATCTGGTGGCTTCTCAGTGATTTGGAAAACAAATGCCAGAAGCCTCAGTCAGCATGGCCAATGGTAAGGAATTATGGAAACAGTCATCAAAAACATTTGGAGGGTGCCAGATTGCCTTTCCCTACTTTATAATGTTGCCTGAGGGAGGGAGCACCATTGTTTTGGGTAGCATGAGATAAAGGGGAAGGAGAAATACCTACTGTGGGCATCTTCAAAGTTCCCTGGTATGTCACTCCCTTTCATTTCCTTTTTGGGTTGGCCCCTTTTTCTGTCTGGCGCAAGGTCCCTTCCTCCACTCTAAACTGGTTGTGTATGTGTCTGTCCACCTTTCTCCTATGTCTTGGTTGTGCAAGTTGTGAGACATGCTAGAGATTAGGAAAGCTGCAAGAGAGAAATTAAAGGCGCAGACAAAGCCTCATTTTTCTGTAACACCAAGCAACTTTGTCCTCCTATTCAAGGTGCCTGACATGGCAGAAATCCAGTCCCGCCTGGCCTATGTCTCCTGTGTGCGGCAGCTGGAGGTGGTGAAGAGCAGTTCGTACTGTGAGTACATCCGGCCACCCATCGATCGCTTCAAAACCATGGACTTTGGCAAGTTTGATGAAATCTATGTGAGTTCTGAAGGCCCAGCTGGGTCAATTCATAACTGAGATACCAGAGAATTGTCAGACTGGGTGGGCTGCACGGGACAGAGAAGCTGTCTCATCTTGTTGTCTCACAGAGTTTGGAGTGACTACCTTTGTGTCAACTCTTTTTGGACAGAAATCTGTCAGCCTCCTTCCAGGAGTAAACTACACTCATAATTGGGCCCTATATGCAATCTAAATCTGGCGCTAGTGCCTGGCAAGTTTGGGTGTTTATCAAGATTCAGCCCTGTTATGTGACTGAGCATGGGAGCACTGAGGACATAGTAAAAAACCACCTTTCACTCTGGAAACGGTACTTTTAACCATACAATAATCAGTAATATATTTTTGCTGACTGTGTAGGGTAAGGAAGAGGCACTCTGTTCAGGAGTCCTTTCAAGTGTTGCTATTCCATAGCCTTCAAGGTTAAGTCCTGACGCTGAACGTGGGCTAAGGCCTACATGAGCCATCCAATTCAGGATCTAGCATGGCCAGGCCTCTGCACATGATGTCTGACTTTCCCAGACCCATAAGTAACCACATCAATTTCTCATAATACCTTGGCCACAGACAAAGGCCATGCATGGCTGTCCTTACAGCATCTCCAGTAAGGGGGGGGGATAAAACCCACCCTGACCCATTTTTCTAGACTTACCGAAAGACTCTTGGCTTCTGAAATTCCCTGGCTGTGTCGCTCAAGAGTGGACCCCCTAGGTTTGCTTTGAATTTAATATGTGGTAAAATTTGGTGGCAACTCTATATAATCTCCAGCATAGGGCTGCAACAGCTGAAAACCCTAACAGGAGGTTGCTGCTTCAAAATTTCCTGTAGCCCCAGAATACTCTTAAGTGATTTGTCTTTGCTTGTTTCTCATAGGATGTGGGTTACCAGCATGGAAAAGTGGTATTTGATGGTTGGAGCCGCGGAGACATTATTGAAAAAATGGTTAAGGACCGGCATTCAGCAGATTTCTACGAGAGTAAACGAATGGATGTAAGCATGGGGATCAGGGAAGGGAAGAAATTACCCTGCCATGGGGGTGGCAGGACTTACTTTTGCTGGCAGTTTTTTCCAGTAATTTGGGGGAAATACATTGGAGAGAGCTAAGATCAGGGATCCTAGCTCTCCCATAATAGGCAAGGTTCATGGAGTATGGATTTGCTGACCCAAATTTGCTGACTCAATTTGAGGACACCATAACAATGGTGGTTGGTTGATCACATCAAATCTTTCCTTCTGTCCAAAATAAGCTCATTTTAGTGCATATGTTTTGCTGCAGGGAAAAGGTCCCATGTTCATTTCTCACACTGCAAGCTAGGGGTCAGAAAGTCTCCTATTTCAAACCCTCTGGTGTGAAGCCCTGAGAAACTGCAACCAGTCAGCATAGGCAGTCTTAGGGGTTGTACAGACCAGCCATTAAGGCTGTACTGGAGGCAGAGACAGAGCGTGGTATGCATATGACACATGCTCCAACTCCACCCCCAGGCCGGTGTGACGCACCACATAGTGCACAGTGTCACAGCGCTCCTCTGGCACTGTGTCTAGATGACACAGCACCAAAGGAATGCTGAAAAGCTGCAGCGCTGGCAGCAATGGTGACCTTTCTGTGGAACAGAAAGGAGCCGCTTTTTGCAGCTCCTTTTTGCACCGCAGAAAGGCAAGATACAGTTGCCGCAGCTCCGCTCTGGCATTAAAAGGGGTTGCCTGTACAGTCCCTTAGACTAGATGGGCCAAGGGTCTAACTCAGTTTTTCTGTGTTATACCAGTGTGGATTCTGTAATATCTGCTTTATGTGTGAACACCTGTTGTTGTTGTTGTTGTTGTTGTTGTTGTTGTTGTGTATGGTACTTTCAAGTCATTTCTGACTTATGGCGACCCTATCATGGAGTTTTCTTGGCAAGTTTCTTCAGAGGGGAATTGCCATTGTCCTCCTCTGAGACTCAGAGACTGTGACTTGCCCAAGGTTATCCAGTGGCTAAGCCGGGGGCTTCAAACCCTGGTCTCCAGAGTCCTAATCCAACACTCATGCTTATATGGCACTTTCCCATCTTATAGAAAAGAAGAGAGTCTTGCTCAGTATGTTGTATGTATGTAGAATAGGTTCTGTCTTCCTTGGTCCAGGACACAAAAGAAATCCCAAAAACTAATTTACAGAAATAAATGCTACTTAATGGAGTGATTTATTTCAAATCATGGAGTTGGCAATACACAATATCAATAGCCCTGAATCTGCTGCTTCACATTCCCTCTCTTCCCCTTCACCCGACTTTCTTTCTCCAGGTGCTGATGTGTCCCAGTGCAGGTTTCACAGACCTGGCAGAGATTGTGTCTCGTATTGAGCCTGCCAAGAGCTACCTGTCAGACAGCTATGGAGACGGTAAGTACATACCAGTGCTTTAAAGCAATGTTGTTGGCCTACTGTTTCCTTCAGCCCCAGTGAGCATAGGTGCGGGATGATGGGAATATAATTGGCCATTCACATTTGTGGCTTTGATTATTTGTAGTTTTGATTAATATGTTAGGTCTAGGAATTTTAAGTCCTCCAGAGCAATTCTTGTCAGGACCATGTGGCACACTTGGCCTGGAAATGACATGGATGTGGCCACTAGATGGAACTGCAAAAGAGGTAACTACAGTTTAAGTGGCAGGTGTGCATGAGTCAGCATTTGGGAGCTGTGCATCATGGGACATCTGATGCAACATGCACAGGTGGTGAAGTCAGTCAAGGAGTGCATCATGGGAAGTGGTATGATGCAACCTGTCCTGGGGATGAAACCAGCAAGGTTTCATTGGTGGCAAGACACCACTACATGACTTCACACAAGACCACCAATAAAAAGGATAAGATGTTTATCTCCGGTGTTGGGTTGTTGTGGTCGGTGACTGGCGAAGCACTTTGTCTGTATATAGAGCTGTGAGTATCCAAGACGGCTGTCTGGTACTCTGTGCGATCTTGTAAACAGCTTGCAACAAGTGATTAAAGCCCTCTTGTTTGAGTGAGAGTCTTGCAGTGTTTATTTCTTCAAGCCAGGAGCTCAAGGCTGGTCAGCTTGCATGGGAGGAATTTTTCCTTCTCTGCCTGAAGCCTTTGCAGATGTCTCTCCAATAGCCTCCTCGTGGCGTCCTGTCTGCGTGGATCAACTCTGCACGTGGTCGTAGTGGACACAGCACATCTCTCTGCTGGAAGTTCACCATAGAATTGTGCTGGAGAACTTAAAAGTTCCTAGAGAATACACTTCTCTAGGCATTTGTAGGTCCTCCAGTGTGTTTATATGATCAACCACTGGCAGAGAGTGGTGGAGTCTTCCTCCTTGGAGATCTTTAAACAGAGGCAGGATGCCATCTGTCGGGGATACTTTGATTGTGATTTCTTGCATGGCAGGGGGTTGGACTGGATGGCCCTTGTGGTATCTTCCAACTCTATGATTCTGTGAGATGTTTACTACAGAGTTGCACTGGAGGATCTGGAGATTCCTAAAGAGATGTTCTCTTAGAAAAAAAGAATAGTGTTTTTTTTTATTTGCTGTTTTTCCACATTCACGGTGGTCCTTCACCCCTAACCCCACTGCAGTTGGCATCTAAAAGACCACAGGTTCCCTACACCTGGTTTAGAGGGTTAGATGTAGATTTCCAGAGTCCAAAATTTGAATTACAGCTCAGCATGGACCTGTTAGCCTTCCTAAGGAGATCTGAGGAGCTTGACCCAGGCTTGCATCCTTTCGAGGTTGCTAAAATGAGTACCCAACTTGTTGGGGGCAATTAGCTTATACATTGTAAACTACTTAGGGAGTGCTTAAGTGCACTGATAACTGGTTTAGAAATATACTTGCTATTGCTACTTGCTATTTGGCAACTGACCTCCCGGGCAGAAGAAAGGCAGAATTTAAATGGATGGGTGATGTATTTTTTTACTGGTATTTTTAAAATGTAGTTTATAAATATATTTTTAAATGTATTTTTTAACAGTGGTTAAAAATGTATTTTTAACATTTTATTTTAAGCCACTTTGATTCTCATTTTGGGAGAAAGGTGGAACATAAATAAATAGGGCTGGTTTCAGCATATCTGCACTCTGCCATCATACTCCTGATCTTCATTACTCTAGTAGCGACACTACAGCAGCAGGCATATGTGCATATATGTGCATTGCCCATCTGCCTCTCTTTCACACACATGTATACATCCCTCTACACTAGGATGGTAAGGTCCACCATTTTATGAACTTTAGTTTTCTAAAAGGACCACTGTGGAAAGTGGACCTGAAGGAAGTACTCTACTTTGGCTGAAGAAGTGAATGGGAATGATGGAACTTCTGTTTCCCTACCAAACAGGAGAAGAGTCAGACTACCTCACTGAGTATGAGGAAGAAGGGATGGATGCTGTGCGGGAAGAAGAAGGGCAGGAATTGACGTTTGCCCCAGCAGAGCAGAATGGTGTCTTTGAAACAGTACGTTTTCCCCATTAGCTCAAGAGGAGCCTACCTGGGTATGGGAGTGGGGTTTGCCTATGCATGGAGAGCCCAAGTCTAGGCCATGAAGATCCAAGCCTTTCCACTTGCAATGGTTCATAGTTCCCTAGATTGTGAATTATTACAAAACCATTATCATGAAAGATAAAATGTATATTATGTTTCTACCCATGGTGCTTGAGAACTTAACAAATTCCTCATTTAAACTAAATCCAGGAGTTTGCAATACACAATATCAGCAGCCTTGAAATTGCTGCTTTTCATTCCTCCCATCCCCTAGGTGCTGATGTATTCCAGTGCAGGTTTCATTCCCTAGGTGCTGATGTATTCCAGTGCAGGTTTCACAGATCTTGCAGAGACTGTGTCTCACATCGAGCCTGCCAAGAGCTACTTGTCAGACAGCTACATTTTTTTTAAAGTAAAATATACATTAGGCTAAAAACTGGTTGTCATGACCAGAATCCTATTGATAGTCTAAAATAGAACAGTCGAATCAGTGACATCTCCTTAACTCACCATTCAAGAGTTGATTAAAAGAGTCTACTCAAGTTGGGACTACCACTACAATTCAGGCCCCAGTCTGCAGCCCTCTTCTCCTGTTCCTTCTCTAAGCTGCTGTCTTGTCATAGAATGTTTCTAAACAGCTTAACTGTTTAGAGTACATAAATCCTCTGTGAGAATCTTGGAAGATGATTTTCTCCTAAGGAAGGGAGTTCCACTAGCAACAAGCATGATCATGATCTGGAGCAGGGTTTCTCAACCAGGGCTCCCTGGAACCCTGGGGTTCTGCAAGAGATTGGTAGGGGTTCTGTGAGAAATCCTAATTAGGGGGGGAACCACCTTTTTGAGCTGTAGATAGAATACTTTTTATGTAACAGTTTCCTGAGATCTGAAGTTTCTTTCTTTCTTTTTTTTAATTCAGTGTGAGTAATTTACACTCCATATCCGTTTTGGATTACACATTTTTTTAAAATAATACAATATAATCTATCATATCATCAAGTCCTTAACATGCAACAAAATTTCTTCTACATTTAAACGTTTTGTGTTCTTGTGTTCTTTTCAACATCACACTACTATCCTGTTTTTCATTTACTCAAAAGAAAAACTCCCATCCCGCCCCACAGTCCTCTTTTTTTAATATCTTTATTTCATTTGGCATTCAACTGAGCTATTTCTTTGCAGTTTTCTTTCTTTAGACATTCTTTATATCTTTGCTATCTGCAGCATGTAAGACCTGTGTTTAAGTAAGTATGCAATTTACCTTTGCATATTCAATTTTTTTCCACATGCCGGTACGTGCTTCTTCTCAACATATATGTCAACATATATGTTGTCTACTATATATGATTTCTAATGTGAGAACTTGATAATATATTTAATGCATTAAACGTTCTGCTATCAATATTCTTAATTTGAGATTGTCAGAATATTCTCTCTTCAAAATAATCTACCAGTAACTCCTTAACTGTTTGTGGATAGTGTCAAAATATCCTCATTTCATAGAATCTCATATTCCAATTGTTTTGTCCTTGTGTCTTAACTCTCTAATATGCTGTCTCATACTCCAGATGTTTAACCTATACTTTCTTCTTTTTTCTTTTTAATTATTGTGCGTTGAATAATTATATTTCTTTGTAATATTTTAAAGTATTTATGAATCTAAGCTTTTCTGATTTACGACCACCGATCCTTACAGAATTTTATGAAAGCTTCCCAGTCTTTATTTGTTTTTTCGACCCATTTTTCATTTATGAAGCTGGTCAATCTATTGATTTCTATCATTTCAAACGATTTCCTTAACCAATCATCCAACGACGGTATTGGTTTCTTTGCAAATGTTATTCTAGCTGCTATAATTAAGTATGACAGGATTTTTAAATGTTTCCTTTCCTCTTTTTCCTCAATTATATTTAATAAGAAGGTTTCTGGCTTGAATTTAACTTGAATATGTAATATTTTTTTTAATATTATGAACTTTTTTCCAGTAACCATTTGCTTTTTTACAAGTCCACCATATGTGGTAGCATGATCTTTGGACCCAACATTTTCCTTTTCCCCTTTTGTTAATTTTGGCTAATTTACTTGGGGGAAGGTACCATCGATGAACCATTTTATCTATGTTTTCCCTTATGTCCATGGATAAGTAAATTTTATGTCCTGACGCCATAGTCTTTTCCAATTTCCTAACTTAATGGGGTGTCCTATATTCCCTGCCTATTTTATTGTAGTTTCTTTTACAATCTCGTCTTCTTACTCTCTTTCCAAAAAAAGTGAGTATAACTTAGAAATTTTGGACTTGTTTGATTTTAAAATGATCTCATCTAATCCATTCTCAATGTCGGGGATACCTTCCCCTTTTGTATCTATCTCAAACCTTTCTGTAAGCTGCCTATTTGGGAACCATGAGCATTTGTAGCCTTTTTCTTCTAATTCTATGGGTGATTTATTTTCAGTGTTTGGTCTTCCCATTCAAGTAGTTCTGAGTACCTTAATGGGGTGCCTGTATTAGTTACTACTTCAATTTTCCAAGTCTCATATGGAGATACCCAACTCGGTATTTGTCTATAAAATTTGTTTTTGACTTTGTTCCATACTAATAATAATGATTTTCTGATAACGTGGTTTTCAAATTCTTTGTTAACAGCTAATCTTTTATACCATAGATATCCATGCCACCCAAATATTTTGTTGAACCCTTCCAGATTTAATAATTTTTTATCTTTGAGTGTAATCCAATCCATAATCCAAATAAATGTGCACGCATAGTAATATAATTTCAAATCAGGGACCCCAAAACCGCCTCTTTCTTTTGTATCTTTCATTATTTTCCATTTTATCCTTGTTCCCCCCCCCCCCCCATGAACTTGGAGATTTCCGTTTCCCACGGTTTAAATATTCTGTCATTATGAATAATTGGTAGGTTTTGAAATAAGAACATCAATTTGGGTAGCAAGGAAATCTTAATTGCAGTGATTCTTCCCATCATTGATAGATTTAATAATTTCTATATTTGGAGTTCTTCCTTAATTTTTTTCCAAACAGCTGTATAATTATTGTCAAATAGTTCCAAATTTTTCGCTGATAATGCTATTCCTAAATATTTTATCTTTTTGCAACAATGACAACCTGTTTCTGCTTGAATTCTATCTGTTTATTTCTTTGACATGTTCATGGCTAAGAAATTGGATTTTGTCTTCTTTACTTTTAAACCTGCATATTTCCCGAATTCTTCAATCTCTGTCATCACTTTATGTATATTTTCTTTGGGTTCTTCCAATATTAGTGCCAAATCATCTGCACAGACCCTCAGCTTGTACTCAATGTTCTTAACTTTCGTCCCTTTTATTTGCTTGTTGTTTCTAATTTTATTAAGTAGTACCTCCAAACACAAAATACATAATAAAGGGGATAAAGGGCATCCTTGTCTGGTGCCCTTTGTGATATTTCACTGTTACGTCAATTCTCCGTTAATTATGATTTGGGCTGATTGTTTGTTATAAATGGCAGAGATCCGTTTAAAATTTTTTTGACCTACATCCATAATATCTAGTGTTTTTGTCACGAAAATCCAATTAATTGAGTCAAATGCTTTCTCCATATCAAGAAAAAGAAATATTGCTTTTGTACTGGGGTTTTTTTCCATAATATTCAACAAGATCCATCATTATTCTTAAATTTTGTTTCATATCCCTGTTAGGTAAGAATCCACTTTGATCATCTTTTATTATTTCTTGTAATATTTTCTTTAGTCATTTTGCCAGAATTGATGTGAAAAATTTGTAATCTAAATTTAATACTAAGATAGGCCTGTAATTTTGTGGTTCTGTGGGATCATTATTTGGCTTAGGAATAAGTGTTATGAAGGCATTCGACCAAGAAATTGGTATCCCATTTTTTTAAATATCATTAAATGTTAGATATATCATTTTGACCAATTCTTCCTTTTTTTTCAGTATTACTTCAGCCATCCAACTTTTATTGGATTCCTTTTTTTATTAATATTTTTAAGTTTTATAATACAAAATGCTACATCTTTCAAACTAGTTCATTTCTTAATTTGTAGTTCCACCAGTCCTCCTTGCTATGCCACCATTTTTCTTTCATATTTATAACCCACACAGTGCATATTCAAATCCTTTCGCATCTACTTTGAATTAGACTATTTCAATTTAAGTTCTCCTCTTCCCGGGATATAAGCCTCTTAAATTTGTTGCCCTTACTGTATTTTATCTTAGGAACTCTTTTATATTCTTTTTAAGAGGTATATGTCCTCCAAATAAAGAGAGAGTTCTCACCGCAGAGCCCTGCACGGGTAGCTCTGAAAATTTACCGTGTATCTGACACAAGTCCAAGTTGAAGAATTGGAACCGTTTGCCAAACTTACTTCTGTAGTTCTTTATAAACCCGCTTCTTTCATTTTGTGTCCCCTAAAACCGGCCGGACGAAAATCGGCTCAATTCTCGAAGCCCCGAACATGGCCATGGCGGTCCGCGATCTCAAGTCTCTCTCATCAGCAACTCCCCGCTCCTCCAGCTTCCGAGAAAGGGGCTTGTTTAAAGATCTTTGCGAACCCGTCTGCACCCCAAGTAACGACAGGGAATTTCGTAGAGACACAGGGGGTCTCCTCTTGCTCTACCCTTCCACAGTCGGTTTAGCTAGGACCCTGCTCAAAGGTCCCGCTGTTCTCTTCTTGCCATTTTACCGGAAGTCCTGAAACTTATTTAAAGGGTTCCTCAGGTAAAATATGTTGAGAGAGGCTGAATATGCAATATGGTTTGAGCGTATTGCTCTCCTGTGCTTTGCACTTTCCTCCTATAATTGTGGCCTGGTCTAGCCATTCTGCTAATGTACCTGTCACAGGTGCAATGCATTAGGTCTTCTGCTAGCATATAGTGGTTTCCAGTGAATCCCATAGCCTATCAGACAGTGGATGTCCTATAGCAGTGATGGTGAACCTTTTACTGACCGAGTGCCCAAACTGCAACCCAGACCCCACTTATTTATTGCAAAGTGCCACGTCCCTCTGGCTTTCTAGTAGGAAACTCTGGCAAACTCTGTGCTAGAGTGACAGCATGTGTGCCCACAGAGAGGGCTCTGAGTGCCACCTCTGGCATGCGTGCCATAGGTTCGCCATCACTGTCCTATAGAGAATGAGGCTCAGACTTTCATACACAGACTTGAACTACCCAGCTATAATTTTTGGCTGCAATGTTTTCTGCTACAAATGGTCATTTGAGTCACAGTAACATAACTTTTTTTCTTCCTTTAGGATGAAGAGAAGAGCCTGCGACACCGCCGAGGGACCCCAGGGCCATCTTCTGCCCCTGTAGCTACTTCCACACCCTGAGAGGGAATTGCTGCTGAGGATCTGTGACCAAATGTTGCACCCATCCTCTGAGGGGCTATGTGACCAGAGTGACAAGGTGTCCCCAGATCACATGGTCTAACCTGGCAGGCACAGTGGTAAATCTCCATGGCCCTGGTGAACACTTTCTGCATTGTCAGATGGCATCCTGCTCCAGCTATACCTCCCAGTATGAACCAGAGTGTTGCAAAGGGAACACAGTCCAGAATCCTGGGCAAAGATGGACACTGTCCAGGCACTGCTGTGTAGGGATGGAGCTGGCCACTTTGCAGTCTGAGTCCTTTCAGTGTGGAACTGTTAACCACTAATTTGTTTGCTAAGGCAGGGGTGAGAGGTAGAGCTCAGTCCTTATTTGCCCCTCTTCTCCTTAGTTTGCTGCTACTTGAAACAGCCCTGAAATGTGTGTTGATGGGAACAACACTTTACTTAGATTACACTCCGTGTTAATAAAGGAAGAGGATGCAGATTAGCTGGTTGGTTAGACAACTCCTGCTCTCCTTCTAAGCCTAGCTAGAGGAGGGAGGATACCATGATGGAAGCCATGTGGAAGAACCCTTAGCAGCCTTCCTGCTTCAGTCTGAGCTTCCACAACAGGCATTAGCAGTTACGGAAACACCACCATTGTATGCAGTGCAAAAAGCACTCGTTGTTCCTTTGTTGGCTAATTTATTCCTACTTTGAGCTGAGTCCCAGCACCTTTTGGCTTGTATGTCCCTAGGCCAGAGGTTTTAAGCTGTGGGCCACACTGACTTTTCACTATTTTTTATTTTAAGAGAAATGAAACAAATGAAAAAAGTTGTTTGTGTCTTGTGATATATATGATGTAGAGTCCTGGCAACTTTGGCACTGGCAGATGTGATGCAAACTTCTGGAGGACACCATGTTGCCTATCCTTGGGGTTGGACAATTCAATCAGGTGACATTTTTTTAATTTGTTGAGAAGGCAGAACCTGACTGTCTAACTTATAACTTAGGCCAGTGATGGTGAACCTTTTTGAGGCCGAGTGCCCAAATTGCAACCCCAAACCCACTTATTTATTGCAAAGTGCCATGTCCCTCTGGTTTTCTAGTAACAAACTCTGGCAAACTCTGTGCTGGGGCGATGGCACATGTGCCCACAGAGAGGGCTCTGAGTGCCACCTCTGGCACGCGTGCCATAGGTTCGCCATCACTGACTTAGGCGGTCATATTCCACCTCAACATTCTGAGGAACTTCCTGACAGTAAGGGCTGTTTGATAGTGGGACACACTTCTTCAGAGAGTTGTGGAGTCGCCTTCCTTTAAACAGAGGCTGGATGGCCATCTGTCAGGTTTGCTTTGACTGAGAGTTCCTGCATGGCAGGCGGTTGGACTGGATGGCCCTTGTGGTCTCTTCCAACTCTGATTCTATGGCGCGGTACAGACCGCCATAAAGCGGTGTACTCACGCAGATACTAGTGTTAGGGAACATGCACCACCCGCACGCTCCCTAACCCTAGTACATGTGGATGGTGTCATTGTTACATGGCGCCAACCCTAGTACATATGGACAACATCATGCACGTGCCGCGTCCAAATGGCACGGTGCGTGTGTGATGTCTCCCTGCTGCCCCAGGCTTCTTACAGCGGCCTGGTGGAGGTACGGGAAGGAGCTCCAGAATGGATTTTGCCACTTCTCTTTAGCCTTTAGCTGCCCTGGCCCCAATCCACTGCAAAAATAGGCAGGTACAGGCCACCCCTTTGGTGACCCACACCTATAATATGTTCATCCCCTCTCAGTATACTGTCTTCAGTATACTGTCCAAGTTCTGGGACATAGGAGCAGGTACTATTTAACCATCCAGTGTCAAAAACTTTGCAAGCTTTTAGATCAAGAGGAACAGCAAAAAACAATTAGGATCCCCTTACCCAACCAAAATTATTCAGTGTGTGGCATGCAGGGGATAGTAATGTTCACTTTGTTGTTAGGGAGTGCTTCATCTTAAAAGTACGATCCTGATCCTGATCATCCCTATTTATGGAGGGAATAGAAACCCTGAATATAACACTGCTGTTCTCCAAAATTAAAAATGAGCAGGTCCAGATCTGTGGTTTGTGACTTGCACTGCCTGCTTTACAGCAGAGGCACTAGTTAGCATAGCACAGGAAGCCTGGCCCATGAACAGGAGTAATCTATTCCATGCATCTATGGTGAAATAGTAGGTTGGGCTGCAGTGATCCATCCCTAGAGTCATGGTAAGCAAATAATGAGCAAAAGTGCATGCATATGATGTGACCTATTACTGTGGCACTATCCTGTCCCCACTGGACAGAGTTTGGTTGATCAGCAGCACCTGACCAAGAATAAGTGCATCCCAGCTTACTGAAGCTTCCAAAACTGGACAAGTACAGGGTTTCATGGAGTTACCTAAGATGAAATAAAAATTATAACTCACATCACATAGCCTGTGCAGTCATTACAGCAATTTTTTCACCATTTTTCTTGCAAATTAATTCTAAAAGTTGAGAAATGTTCAAGGTTTATTGTACCCAAAGCAACCTTTTGTACTTGATTAGAGAAATGTCCCTTAAGATGCTGGAGAAGAGGGCTCTTCCACCAGCTGGAAAACAATTCAAAATCATACTCAGAGGTGGAAATTACAGATTTTGCTTATATGGTTGGGTGAGATAAAGTGATATTCCATCAGGAATGAAGTCCTGCTCTTTTCTTAACACCTAACCACATGTTCCAGTTGTGTGGAATGTCATTCAAATTCCACATTTATACCCCAAAATCATCATCTGGGCTGTCTTCTAGTATCTTAAAGACAGTGGTCAGTTTGAGATAAGACAATGGATTTTATCAGATAAGGGAAATTGGAAATAAAATCCAATGGCAATCTGAACGCAATCATGGAGTTTAACATTGGCCTGTTCCAGACTGCCCAAATAAAGCTGCTTGAGGTCTCTTTGGAGGTATGCTGTTTAAATGATGCATGCATCCTAAGAATCCAGAAGTTGCACCAAAGCTGCCCTCCAGCGCTTAGGAATGGAGTGTGGCTTTGGCGCAACCTCCGGACTCTTAGGACCCATGCGTCATTTAAATAGCATACCTCCAAAGAGACTCGAAGCAGCTTTATTTTGGCAGTCTGTAACAGTCCATTATTGCATGATAGACTACCACACGCAATTTTGGGCAATGGGAAGACAGCCCGAATGCTATCATGGGTTTTCACGTTATTGCATGATAGACTACCACACACAATTTTGGGCAATGGCATGCTATTTTCGGGCAATGGGAAGCTAGTGTGAATGCAATTCGCATTCACATAAATTTGCTGAACTAGTGAATTCACGTAAATGCGCTCTGGCCTCACTTTTTATTCGAAATTAAGAAAGATTCTTCATGTGTGATAAAGTCCAATACTTCATAAGCCACACTTCCCCATGTGTCTGAGGCAATGGCTTTACTTCTGTTTCTGTGAAAAGGTAAGTCACAAATCATTTTGTTTGGAGCAAGAGTGAAGAGACAAAAGCTCCAACTCAGTTTTCTGTTGCCAACTGTGAGACAATATCAGCAGGGCAAAAACTCATGCACATGAGGCAAAATCTGCTGCTTGACATAGCAAATGGAGAAAGGGACTCATGGCTCTGAGTCCTGGAGAAAGGACAGCACATCTTGAGGGGGGACCTTTCCATAGTACTAATCAATACAGTACTAGTTATTGTTTGAAAAAAGGTGAGGTGTTGGTATAGGAGAGACGGATCCTGACTAAGAAATTATCCAGTTTTCTTCCAGGAAGTTGGTATAGAAATTGTTAATTAGGCCTCCAAATTAAGATGGATCTTAAGAGTGACTTCAGTAAACCCAGACCTATGCTGCCATCTTTAGCTGTATGATGACCCCCACTATAGCCATGCTCCACAGTATGTGAGGTGATGGGACCTGCAGAGGGAGAGTTGTGTATGATGATTACCAGATGTAGTTGTGTTGTGCTGCAATTAGTTGTCGTTTCAGGCCTCTCAAAAAGTTGGCACCCATTCAAGAGCAGCTTTCTTGGTGGCAGATGATGCACAGCAGATGGTATACCGCAGAGGTGCATTCCAGCCTTTTCACAGGAGAGGCCAAGCATCCTCACAGCCTTTGGTAGAACTGAAACTCCAACTTATTCTTCCTAGGCTATCCCTCAGATCAAAATCAGTCCCCACTGCTGGTTATGTGGGCCTCCTGGACAGAGGTGCACCCCCTCTGGGGCAAGGCTAATGGAAGATGGATTCCCAAGGATTGGAGTGATCCTCCTTTGTCCAAAGAAGTTTGCACACATCTTCTCTTCCAATTCTTATTTCCTGGAAACGCCAGTCCAAATCCTGCCCCAAGACAGGTTTTGCCCTATAAATATGCCCGCCTAGGCACCAACAGTTCGATCTTGCTTGAGATAAACACTTTTTCATTTGATTCCTCTACACAGCTGGCTATATTCAGGCAGCTTACTGAACCACTTCACTTCCCAGCATCTCCTGATTGGAGTCCCACTTCTGGAGTCGGAATGGTATTGTCCTCTGCAATACTTTAAGTCTCTGTCTGCTTTCATTTTGTTAGTTCTTCAAGGTGAATGCCTTGATTCATAAATAAAACTATTTTGGAACTTGCAATCTGGAGTTCTGTTTCTCAGAACTGGTACACACAGGTTTGGTCCCCATGTTAGGTTTTCCGACCCTTTGGCTGCTTTCAAACTGAGTCAATAAAATTTCCCCATTGAATATTGGCTGTGAGTGCAGGAGCTTGGCATTTGGGTAACAAAAATGGAAGGTAAAATTAGGGTTAGGCAATGGCAAACCTCCTCTGAAAAAGCCTCTCCTTTCTGTTGCTTCCAGTTGTATGAGGGAGAATAATCTAGTTTACATTAAGGAAAATATAAGCAATTAAAAGACAGAAAGAGGAAGGACGGGGGTGGGTCATTCAGTATCAAGACCTCTTAATAATAATAATAATAATAATAATAATAATAATAATTCTGCTTAATCTCAGGGAATCCAAGCGGATTAGAGCAGTGAAATATGGTACAATTAAAAGAGAGACATTAAAAACTCCAAAATCCCCCCTCACATAAAAACATAATCAAGTCCTAAAAAGAGATTAAACTGAAAGATACAATACACTAAAGTGAGATAAAAATTTCACTTCTACAATAGCTGAAAATCAGTCATAAGCAGTCTGCAAACCCTAGCTACAACGCTTCTAGCAAACTGAGCTAAAAATATACTTTAAGTGCAAAGGGAGATAAAACTTGCAGCCTGCTGTACAATTTGGCCTTGGAGAGCCTGTGTGCAAATGTCAACGCATCATCGGCTGGATGAGAGAGGGAACAGGATGCAGGGTTGGGGGAATGATAAGCAGCAGGGCCTGTGGTAAGCAGGCTGCATCCGCCACCTAGTCCAATTGAGGAGCTGGCTATCAGCAATGACAAGATGTGGGCAACACAGGAGGCTTCCTGTACCAGCTCAGAACAGAATGCACAGGAGAAACAGACTTTGCAATCCCATTCTGTGTGCCCAGTTGATGGACTTTGCTGCTTTGGAGGCCATTATGTGGTGTACTGGTTTGAGCGTTGGGCCATGACGCTGGAGACCAGCAAATGTGGTGCTATTCAATGGGTTATTCAATGCAGCCCTTTCCAGCCCTGTGATTCTATTATTCTTTACATCACTGCCTGACCCTCAAATAAATGCTTAGTTGCCTTTCTTCCTATTTCAACTATGTGTTCTCCCACCCTAAAAAAAACCTCTGACCGGTATCCTTCTCTATAACCCTTGTAGCCACCTTGAGTGTTATGTTGGGAGAAAGCCAAGATATAAAATAAGCTGAAACAAGACTCAACCAGCAAAATCACCAGAAAAACTAACACCCTGAACAAAAACTCCTCAATTCAGCCAACCACAAGACAAAGTTTGTGCAAATCTGAGGCTCTCCCACCAAGACGCTATGGACTTCCCAAGATCCACAAGGATTCCATTCCACTCCAACCCATAGTGATCTCCCACATATGACTTGGCCAAGCTTCTGGCCACACAATTACCCATATATGGCAGACCCCCCACTACATCAAGGGCTCAACTCACTTCATAGGAAAAATCAAGAGCCTGGAACTAAAACTTGGAGACATTTTAATCAGCTTTGATGTGTTCTCCCTGTTCGCCAAAGTCCCCATAATGGACACCATGACACTCATCCAACAGATTTTTCCAGAAGACATCACAGCCCTGTTCAAACATTGCCTCACCACAAGCTATTTCCAGTGGGACAATGGATTCTACGAACAGAGAAATGGGGTAGCAATGGGAAGTCCTCTAAGTCCAGTGATAGCAAACTTTTACATGGAACACTTTGAAAAGCAAGCTCTGGAAACAGCACTGAAAAAGCCCACAACTTGATTCCGATACGTGGATGACACTTTTACCATTTGGAGCAATGGAGAAGATCTGGCTGTGTTCCTGAACCATCTGAACAACATTCACCCCCAACATCCAATTCACTATGGAAAAAGAAAAGGAAGGAACACTGCCTTTTTTGGATGTCCTAGTCATCTGCAAACCGAACCTACATTTGGGTCACACAGTATACCGAAAACCCACACATACAGACAGATACCTGCACAAGAACTCCAACCATCATCCAGGACAAAAAAGGAAGCACAATCAAAACACTGGTAGACCAAGCAAAACACATCTGCGAACCCCACTTCTTGGAAGATGAACTGAAGCACCTGGACCAGGCTCTACAGGCCAATGGTTATTCCAGCTCAGATATCAGAAGGGCTGCCAGGCCCAGGAAAACCCAGAAAAGTAAAGACAAGCAGCCACCCAAAAGGGAAGGTATTTTTACCATACATCAAAGAGTCACAGACAGAATAGGCAAAGTGGT
>NC_056523.1:228508824-228519125 GCF_019175285.1 Sceloporus undulatus
CCAAAGCCTAAGACCAAGGCATTTGATTGCCTGGACTTTGTTAAGCCGAGGTGTAGGATAACCTGGTCAATGCTTTTGGGTTTGACACAGTCAAGGGAAGACAAACAGATAGATGGGATTTGATCACCAGCCCATCAAGTGTGAGACTGAGGCCTGTTACAGACTGCCAAAATAAAGCTGCTATGGGTCTCTTTGGAGGTATACTGTTTAAATGATGCATGCACCCTAAGAATCCAGAAGCTGCACCAAAGCTGCCCTCCAGTGCTTAGGAATGGAGTGTGGCTTTGGCGTGACCTCCGGACTCTTAGGACCCATGCATCATTTAAATAGCATACCTCCAAAGAGACCCAAAGCAGCTTTATTTTGGCAGTCTGTAACAGGCCTAAGAACAAACGGTCAGAATTGTGTTGGTTTTGGAGGTGATGGCTTTCCCATTTAGCAACTCCCAAACTTCCTGTAGGAAATTTCCAAGTGTATTGTTCCTAGGGCTCCTGCCCCCTCCCTTGCAAGTTGCCTACCTGGTCTCCTCGCTTCGGAGAAATGGCAGTTCCACTAGGAGGTCAGTTTGAGTTCAGAGTAAACTCCACACACTCCAAAATTTTATAAAAATCTAGTTATACAGTTGTCTTGTTGATGTCTGGTATTTAATAAAATTAAAAAAAAAATTAAATCTAGTTATACAGTGTGCTTTTCCCTTACGCGAGGATCTGTTCCGGACCTCCCTGTGTAAGGGAAAACATGTGTATGCTTGAGTCCCATTAGAAGTAATGGGATATAGGTTAATAATAATAATAATATAAATGACAAAGATGTGACAAAAGGATTACTATGGGAAACTATGAAAGCAGTTACAAGAGGAATATGTATAAAGGAAACATAGTAGTATAGTAATAAAAATTCAAAAATGTCAGCCAGGTCCACACAGAAAAAGAAAATGGAAAGTATGATAAACATGGTTAAGGATAAATCTAGTAGAATATGTAGATTGATGAAAGAAAAAAGAAAGAAAGAAAATGAAGAATTTTATAAGGAACTATATCAAACAGCAGAGAATCCCCTGGATAAAACAGAGAACTTTGTGGAAGAAAATTAGGGGCAAAAAATAAAGGAAGAAGATAAAGAGTTACTGGAGCAACCCATTGAGAAGGAAGAGATAGCAGAGGTAATTAAGAAATTGAAAAATGGGAAGGCTCCAGGAATGGATGGATGGGATCAAAATATTATAAAGTGTTTGTAAAGATATTAATTCCAAAATTCTTAAGAGTTATATAATGGAATAATGAACGGGGAGAAGATTCTGGCATCGTGACATCAATCATTAATAATATTAAAACCAAAGACAGATAAGGATTTAACAGACCCAGGGTCATATAGACCTATATCATTAATAAATCAAGACACAAAGATTTTAGCAGCAATAATAGCAAGTAGAATGAATAAATGTATGTATTAGTAGGAAGAGTTTTAAATAAAATACATGTAATGGGAGAAACAAAATTAAGAGCAGGGATTTTGGCATTAGATATATTCAAAGGATTTGATTGTGTGGAATGGCCAACATTAAAAATAATTATGAAAAGATTTGGAATGGGGGGAAAATAAGGGGATTAATAGATCAATTATATTCTAATAATTCAATAAGAGTAATAATAAATGATGGGATAACAAATGAAATAAAAGTAATGAGAGGTACAAGACAAGGATACCAGTTATCACTACTATTATTTGCAATGGTGATAGAGATTTTAGCAAATATTATAAGGGAAGATAATAGTTTAGAAGGAATAGAATTGGGGAAAAACATAAAGTTACTTTATTTGCTGATGATATATTATTAACTATTAAGGATTTAATGGATAAAATGGGAAAAATAAAAGAACATTTAAAAGTATTTGGAGTAATGACGGGGCTTCAGATTAAATAGAACAAATCAGAAATGATACTATTTAATTATACAAAAGAAGAGGAATTTGAATTTGTTAAACAAAGAGAGTTAGAGATAAGATTAAAAAGTAGTATAAAATATTTAGGAATCATAGAATCATAGAGTTGGAAGAGACCACAAGGGCCATCCAGTCCAACCCCTGCCATGCAGGAACTCTCAATCAAAGCATCCCCGACAGATGGCCATCCAGCCTCTGCTTGAAGACCTCCAAGGAAGGAGATTCTACTACACTCCAAGGGAGTGTGTTCCTCTGTCGAACAGCCCTTATTGTCAGGAAGTTCCTCCTAATGTTGAGGTGGAATCTCTTTTCCTGGAGCTTGCATCCATTGCTCCGTGTTCTAGTCTCTGGAGCAGCAGAAAAGAAGCTTGCTCCCTCCTCAATATGACATCCCTTCAAATATTTAAACAGGGCTATCATATCACCTCTTAACCTTCTCTTCTCCAGGCTAAACATCCCCAGCTCCCTGAGTTGTTCCTCATAGGACATGGTTTCCAGACCCTTCACCATTTTAGTCGTCCTCCTTTGGACACGCTCTAATTTCTCAATGTCCTTTTTGAATTGTGGTGCCCAGAACTGGACACAATATTCCAGGTGGGGCCCGACCAAAGCAGAATACATTGGCACTATTACTTCCCTCCTAAGGATTGAAGCGTGGCGTTGGCACAGTGGTGTTGTGGTTACCACACCAGTGTGGTGTTGTGGTTTCAGCTGCAGACTAGCACCAGGGTTTGAATCCTCACTCAGCCATAGAAATCCACTGGATGAGCTTGGGCAAGTCACACTCTCTCAGCATCAGAAGAAGGCAAAGGCAAACCCTCTCTAAATAAATCTTGCTATAATAGTTTCCCCTTGTGTGTGTGTTGTGTGCTTTCAAGTCATTTCCCACTTATGGCAAACTTAAGACAACCCTATGATGGAGTTTTCTTGAGATTTATTCAGAGGAGGTTTGCCATTGCCTTCCCCTGAGGCAAATTGAATCCTAATCTCCAGAGTTGTAGTGCAATGCTGAAACCACTTCGCCAGGCTGGCTCTCTTAGGGCTGTCATAAGTAAAAAATGACGCAAAGGCACACAATAACAAGACCCACAGTGCTATTGTGCTAACATAGCTGTACATATCCACATACACTTTCTTACTGGCATTCTCCTTTCTTCATAGCAGGCTCCAATAATAAACTTGATGAAGACAGGTTGTATGAGGCTGTTGACCCTGCAACCAGACTGGAAGAAAAGCCCAAAGATCAAGTCCCTCCAGCATGGTCTCCAGGTATGTGGGAACCAAGCTCCCAAGGGATCCACAGTTGGTCTGTCATCCTTTCACGTACACACTCAATGTTCCCTGCCACTATTTTTTAGCCAGTTGTCTGTCAACAAGAAACTAGTTGCATAACAGCTAAGAAAACCACACAAAAGTATCTACATTTTGACTGCAGCCTGAAGAAGATGGAGGAAATGGGAACTTCCTTCCCAACAATTTTTAGCTTTCTCAGGACTGAAACGTTCTGCAGCAATGATGTGGTGGAGTGGGGGACAATTCCTTACAGAATATGTACAGTGGAAATCTCAGCGTCCACTAGGGTTTCATTTGAGGAAACATGCTCAAAACTCATGGATGCTCAAATCCTGTTATATACATAGTGTAGTGGTTTGAGTGTTGGACTACAATCCTGGAGACCAGGGTTCAATTCCTAGCTTAGCCATGAAACCGACTGGGTGACCTTGGGCAAGTCACACACTCTCAGCCTCAGAGGATGGCAATGGCAAACACCCTCTGAACAAATCTTGCCAGGAAAACCCTGTGATTGAGTCGCCTTAGGGTCACCATAAGTTGGAAATGACTTGAAGGCACACAAAAACAAAGTAAAATAGTGTCTCTTATGTAAAATGGTGAACAGCAAGATTTACTTTTTGGGGAGGAAAGTCCACATATTTTTGAGCCATGGTTAGTTGAATCTGCGGATGCAGAAACTGTGGATGTGCAGGGCTGACTGTACTGAGGTAGTGTAAGAACTGTACAAAAATAGTAGAAATTGCATTACATACTGTGGGAATTTTGCTCACACTCATTGTGCTTCTGCAAGTAGTGGTCTGAGTGTTGGACTCTGACTCTGGAGACCAGGGCTCCAGTCCCAGCTCAGCCATGAAATGCACTGGGTGACCTTGGGTAAGTCACACTCTCTCAGCCTCAGGGGAAGTAATGACTAACCTCCTCTGAAATCTTACCAATAAAATGCCATGATACTTTCACCTTAGGCAGGGTCTCAATAAGTCAGAAATGACTTGAAGGCACACAATGGCAAAATGTAATTAGAGAGCCAGCAAGGTGTAGTGATTTGAGTGCTAGACAATGAGAGACCAGGGTTCAAATCCCTGCACAGTCTTGGAAACCCACTGAGTGACTTTGGGCAAGTCACACACTCTCAGCTACACAAAACCCCATTATAGGTTTGCTTTAGGGTTGCCATAAGTCAGACATGGCTTGAAAGCCACACAACAACAAAAAGTAATAATTTGAAGCCTATTCATACTGTGCTCACTGCCAAGCTAGATCCCACTGTAACAAATAGGGAAATAACAAGAAGGAGAGACCCAGAACAAAATGTTGCAGCATCACTCAGCCTTGCCTTTTTGGGGAATATGTTAAATAATGCTGTATAATTGTGATGTAAATAAAACAATAAATTACTTACAGCAAAAAAGCATCAAGTCTGGAGAACGGAAACCTAATTATGCGTGTGCATGATGTCAATGAGGCTGGAGGGAATTGCTTCAGATTCATTCTGACTTTCTTTTCTCTTCCCAGCCAGGAAGCCAACGTATTCTTGCAAGATGGTTATATTGACTGGTGCTGCTCTGCTGTCTGTGTCTGTGTTCCTGAATGTGTTGCTGCTCACAATGGGGACTGTGCATTGTACGTGGCCTTCTGGTTCTCCAAATGGCTAATGCTCAGGGAACTGAGCCTTCTTTATCTGAATGTAATATAGGTGTGCAGAACACATCTACATGAGGAAGGTGGCCTGGGTTTTAGGTTCAGGGCTGTAGCTCAAAGGTGGAGCACACACACTTGGCATGCAAAGGATTCCTGTCCCATGCCTAGACTAATAAATCCTGCTGTTGTTGGACATCAGCTCCCTGCATTCTTCACCTTTGGTTATGCTGGCTAGCAATGATGTACACTTGAGTCAAGTGACTCAGACTCTAGAACCCGGAGCAATGGATGCAAGCTCCAGGAAAAGAGATTCCACCTCAACATTAGGAGGAACTTCCTGACAGTAAGGGCTGTTCGAGAGTGGAACACACTCCCTTGGAGTGTAGTGGAGTCTCCTTCCTTGGAGGTCTTTAAGCAGAGGCTGGATGGCCATCTGTCGGGGATGCTTTGATTCAGATTTCCTGCATGGCAAGGGGTTGGACTGGATGGCCCTTGTGGTCTCTTCCAAGTCTATGATTCAATAAATGATGCAGTGACTTGATTCCAGACTTGTATATTTTTAACAACCAACTTGCTTGTCTAACTTCATCCAGAGACAGCAAATGTATTAGGCAATGGGCTTGTCTGTTGTCTCTTCCTGCTGTACATTGAAAGAGTCTTCCAAAACTTTTGAAAACCTTAGAGGGATCCTTCTGTCTCAAGCCTATTATTTGTTGCTCCCCTCTGATAATTCGTTTACCTAACTGTGTGCATGTCTTCTTGATTTTCTAGTTATTGACAATGATCCCACACTATCTCTACCTATAGTTTCGCCTTCAACTTCATATCTCCACCTACTTTTTCAGTTAAATTTGGCTTTCAGACTTGAGACTTGAAAGTAAAGACTTGGAGTAAAAGACATCACTGCTGGCTAGGGATGGGGAAGTTGAAGTCTGACACCATTTTGAGGGCTTGTGTAGACAATACTGAGCTAGATAAGCCAATAGCTGGCTCAATATAAGGCTTCCTATGTTCCCCAAAAGGAGAGGGGATACAATTTTTTATGCTCTCAAACCAGCATGGGATCTATGGGAAGCACCCGGGGAAATTGGCTAGGATGTGTCATGAAAATGCTGAGGCCCAGGGATGTCCCGGGATATTCTGAAGCCTGAGGCAGACCCTGACATGTTGACTAGAGGTGATTGTGGTAGTGTGTCTCCAAGTTGCTTCCAATGTATGGCAACCCTAAGGTGAACCTATCATGGGGTTTTCATGGCACGTTTGTTCAGAGGGGTTTGCCATTGCCATCCCCATCCCACTCTCTCGGCCTCAGAAGACAGCAATGGCAAGAAACCTGCCAAGAAACCTCATCCTTAAGATCAGGAAATGACTTGAAGGGATAAGGCAGCAACAACTCCCAAAGCATAGTACACAAAACCAGGTACCTAAATCCATTATGAAGCCAAGCCCTCCCTCCAGTCCATCTGCCTTGGTCCAGGCCTCGGAGGTAGAGAGGAACTGCTGGACCTCTTACCCTTTCCCTCCACCACTCCCTTCTCCTTCTGTGTCATGTCTTTTTAGATTGTAAGCCTGAGGGCAGGGAATCATCTAACTAAAAAGATTGTATGTACAGCGCTGTGTAAATTTACAGCATTTCATAAATAAAGGTTAATAATAATAATAATAATAATAATAATAATAATAATAATAATAATAATAATGAGGTAGTGCCCACAAACACCTTTTGCTTTTTCTAGCTGAAAAATGCAATAGTAGGTAAGAGTATGTAAGTAATACCTTGTTCCTTTTATTTTTTGGACACTGAAAAGGTCCTCATCACTCCTAACAGTAGAGCTAGCTGTGTGATCAATGCTAGATTAATTTGGTCACAGAGACCACTGCTGTGATTCTAGATACTTAGATGGAGGAAAGGGCTCTGATCATTTAGGCTACCAAAGTAGGCACACCTGTTGAAACATCAAGCTCAACTTAGATCTTTTCTTCACTACAGCCAATACATACTCCTCCCCTGTGCTATTCCATCCTCTTAAGAGTACCATTAACTTCTTATACACATGCAACTGCTAGCAATTTTACCTGGTTTTGTTCAAGCATTACACAGCACAAATGTGTTGAAGTATGGTCATTTCTGCAAACCAGTATCTTCTCCCCAAGGCTGAGCTGCATTTCCAAACTGAAATACAGCTTTTATTTAGCCCCATGCTCCAAGAATACAAATCACTAAGGAAATTTAGTAAGAAGGGATTAAATGTGCAGGAAGGTTTCTGTTATTGTTTTAGTTGCTTCCAGTGCCTATCCTTTGGTCTTTCTAATTTGTGCCTATCTGTTTCTGCCTGTACAGATTATAAAATGGCTGATACTTTGGAGCAAGTGCAAAAAGAGAACAAATGGCTTAAGGAGGCAGGTGAGTATCTCTGTGGTGCTCATGGAAGTTGTGAGAAACATTGTGGAATTCAAGCTCTGCATCTATGGTCAGAAGATGGTCCATGAAATGTTGCTGCCTGGTGAACAGCAGCAAATGGTGCCTCATCCCCCCACATCCCCCAAGTCAAGAAGAAGCATATCCAAAGCCAACCAAGCAATTTTGGCGCCCTTTAGGCAGAAAAATACCATGGGTACCACTTTCTATTTCTGGCAAAACCAAAAGAAAACAGAACAATGATACTTGGCACTTTGCTACCTATTTGCAAGCTTTCCTTTGCCAGGCATGGGAAGTTTCAGGAGCATAGAAAGAGCTTCTCTCTTTGAGCACCTTGAACATGTGGTCCTAAACCCACCTAAAAAATATTGGGCTGTAGAAATGGTCAGTAGCATTTCCAGAATCCTCCAAGGGGGAAGCGGACCTATCCTTTTTTCAAGCTCAGGTCACTTCAGCCTAAATCACATCTAAGCTCCTGCCAAGTGGTCCCAAATGATCTTACTGAAAGCTTCTGAGACCCATTGGTGGTCATTTCACATCCCTAAAAATATATTTCAGGATGATGGAGAATCAAAAATGGCAGGTGCAGGTTCTAAAGGTGGGGATAACCTTCTAAACCCTGGAAGACGGTCACCTGTGCCCTTGCCACATCATTCCATAAAAGTCCCCAGAATGGTGATACATTTGCCTCTGAAATGTCATTTACAGAAATACCATTCCCTCTAATAGCATACCTCGGTGAGTGAATGCTGACAAGACTGGAACCAAAAACAAGGACCTGATAAGAAACAAGTGAGGGAGCATGGTTAGATAAGTCCCAAAACATATAGAATTGGCAACATTTTAAACAAACAAAAAAGTAGGGGAAACCAAACATGCAAACACCCTAATAAGGAATGGGTATGCCCCATGGACAACATCATACTACTAGCGGAAAACAACATGGATTTAAAACAATTGCTAAGGAAGGTCAAGGAAGAAAGTGCAAAGGCAGGCTTAATGCTGAAAATAAAGAAAACAAAAATAATCCCAAAGTCGCTAAAATGAGTACCCAGCTTGATGGGGGCAAGTAGCTTACAGTTGTAAACCACTTAGAGACTGGCCCCACCTGGAATATTGTGTCCAGTTCTGGGCACCACAATTTAAAAAGGACATTGAGAAACTGGAGCGTGTCCAAAGGAGAGTAACTAAAATGGTGAAAGGTCTGGAAACCATGCCCTACGAGGAACGACTTAGGGAGCTGGGGATGTTCAGCCTGGAGAAGAGAAGGTTAAGAGGTTATATGATAGCCTTGTTCAAATATTTGAAGGGATGTCATATTGAAGAGGGAGCAAGCATGTTTTCTGCTGCTCCAGAGACTAGGACCAGGAGCAATGGATGCAAACTGCAGGAAAAGAGATTCCACCTCAACGTTAGGATATACTTCCTGACAGTAAGGGCTGTTCGACAGTGGAACACACTCCCCCAGAGTGTTGTGGAGTCTCCTTCCTTGGAGGTCTTCAAGCAGAGGCTGGATGGCCATCTGTCGGGAATGCTTTGATTGTGTTTTCCTGCATGGCAGGGGGTTGGACTGGATGGCCCTTGTGGTCTCTTCCAACTCTATGATTCTATGCTAGTGCATTAAGAAGCAGTATATAAACGAAGCTGCTATTGCTATGTGCCTTTTAGACTTCTTGGTCCTGTGGTTCTGAGCACAGACCTAAGTTTATTTTTCTCTCTTTCTCTCTCCTTCCTTCCCCCTTTCATGCCATTGCCTATGTCTACTACATCATGCTAACTCATCCCAGCTCCAAGCCCTTTCTTGCTGTACAATGAGAATAAAAATGTTTGTGCAACTATCCTGGAACAAAACTATCTCACAGCAGTTTCCTGTAGCCCTGACGTCCAGGATCAGCACTTTCAGCTACTCTCTGGTGGCCTCCTCAGTCATTTGGTCTCTCATCTATGTGTAGCAGCCCAATCGAGAAAAAACAAAATGGCCCTCATTCTGACGCCCTGCAATCCACGGAGTTCACTCCAGCACTGGGAATGCCGCAACCATGATCTCCTGGCCCTCAAGGACACTGATCTCTATTTCAACTATGGTAACAGTGTCAATAAGCGGGTGATGCTTTATGATGGCAATGGGCCCTGGAGTCGCTGGCTCATCTATGGGACCCACAACAACATCTGCAACTGTGAGTCCAAACCTACCTGCATCCACCTCCAAGGGACTTGTTTGGCTTTGCCAAGGGCGGAGGAAAGCTCATGGTCAGGAAAGCAATATAAATAATCAGCTATTTTGTTTTAGCGGGGAGGAATGGAAAATTTCAAACGACTTCTTCCCTTAGGGCAAGAAGGCTATATGATTTCTTTTTTAATTTTTTAAAATGTATTTATTATTTGTCTTCTTGCACATTTCCCCATTATTTTTCATATTCGGGGTATTTTCCTTTTCGTGGAAATTTTGTGAAGGGTGTTTGTGCAAAAACACCACTGTTCCCCCCCCCCCCATGGTAGGTGCTTTTTTGTTTGGTTTGGTTTTGGTTTTTGCTGTTCTTATTGTTGATGAAAAGGTGCTGTTCTTTTCACTGCTCTGTAGGGCCCACCTAGGGTTGCCATATTGCAGTCCTCATATCCGGGCGTCAAATTTATATATTGTGCTGTGATGATTCCTTGAGAGCAAAGCCCTGTGCGTGGCTCTTACTCCCAGGGAGTCCCTTGAAAGAACTTTCCCTTCTAGGAGCTCCTAGGTTTCCATTCTCGTTCTCTGTTGAGCAGAATGAGACCCCTGGAGGTCCTATAGTCGCGCTGCCACCACCCAGTGAATGAATTCCTCCCCCCCACACACACTGGGACTTGTGAGGGATAGAGAGATCTAGTTTCCTTTCTTGCTAACCCACAGCAATCAGTAACCGAGATAGGGCACGTGTACAGGAGCACAGAGATAGCAGATGCTTTTAAAAGAAAGAAGTTTATTTTAAAGAAATAGTATAGAATAGGAAGGTATCACTCATGCCAGGCCTCCT
>NC_056523.1:228519225-228527139 GCF_019175285.1 Sceloporus undulatus
CCTAAGCTACTCACACAATGATGGGATTTGCAGTCCTTGTGGAGTTCTTGGAATCAGGGAGTTGGCTCCTTGCCAACTCTACCTGCATGCCAGAGCCGGTCCTCCGGCTGCTCAGAGGACAAGCCTCTGGTTTCTCCAAACACAGCCAAGATGGAGAACAAAGGACACATGGTCCTACAGGGGGTATTTAAAGCCCTCTCTTGGAATCTTTTTGAAACTGCCGCTCTGGCACTGTTGATTGGCCAAGTGAGCCTTACGTCAGCTATGATGTAGCTACTCATTAGCATGTGATGTCATCTCTCATTAGCATGTACCTCCTCCCAGATTAACCCTTTGTAGTTCAGGAGAAGTCCTCAGGTGACTGGGAACCCAGCCATCACATGTGCAAATTATTACAATTATGTGTATTATTAACTTGCATTGTGCTTATCCAAAGTCAAAACATTAATCATTGCATTTTCCCCTATCATTATACAGTATTTCATCCTCAGTACCACTAGCAAGCTAAGAGATCTCTTTTCCTTCTTTTCCTGCTGGCTGGCCTGGAAAGAGGGAATTCCCACCGTGCTTCCTAGCCCTAGGCTCAAGCCACTGACACAATCACCACATAATACAAGGCCATCTCTGCTTGCCTCCTTTCCTTTCCTGCCTTCTGAGCCTGTTGTGGGAAATGGGAAGGGAATGGAAGAATAAAGTGGCAATGCTATGCCTGTGCAGGGTGGGATGAGGCTCCCACCATTGTCAGTCTTCTTGCATGATTTCTTCCTACCCATCAACATATGATGGCCATCTGTCGAGGATGCTTTGATTTAGATTTCCTGCATGGCAGGAGGTTGGACTGGATGGCCCTTGAGGGCCAACTCTATGATTCTATGATGATGGGACAAAGCTGGGATTTAGTGCTTCAACTGGCCCAGCCAGCTGGAACATTTTTGAGTCTCTTGAATCTGGGATTTTCTAGGTTTTCCAAGACAAATGGCAACCCTAGGCCCACAAAACTCATGACAGTTGATAATTGTTTTGATGAAGGTGTCTTGATATGTTGAAACACCTTTTGTTCTTGAAGATAAGAAAGAAATGGGAATACGCTTTACATTGTTACTGTATATATTGAGTGGGAGGCCACATCAAAGGGCATCTTCTCATGGAAAAAGGAGAGCAACTATGTGGAATGCAGAGAAGTGACATCCTGATCTGTTGTTGTTGTTTTGGCTTTCTATGGAAGCTGTTTGGGATCAGTATCATAGATCATGTTAAGTGAAGAGAAAGTTTTTGTTCAGGAAATTACATGTCTGATAGGGGGTCTACTGATTATGATTACCTGGCTAAGCCAAAGACTGCAGGAAGAGAGGAATGAGAGGAAGTGATGTGGATGAATCCACAGAAGCAAAGAGGGAAGCAAGAAAGCAGACAAGACAAAGAGGGAACACTCCAAGGATCGTTGTCTATCTGTGTCTACTTCTGCTGACCCCCGTAGATGCAGACTTGCTTGGGCAGGCATAGTTACACTTCTCTACTGGCGCCTGCTAGTTATGCTATGCCTAACCTGAGACATGTTTCATGTGCTGCAGTTATGATCCAGCCATCCATGAGTTGAATCCAGAGCTAGCCGTGTGCTACTAGACTTTTCTATTCCTCCTCTGCACTGCAGCTTGAAAAATGCTACTTAAGGTCCCTGTTGAATTGATTGGACTGTGGTATCCTTGAAAATCTGGTAGAGACATCATGTGTATGCAGGAGACCAAGCCTGAATCCAAACTCTCTGTCTGTTTATGGTCTCTTTCTGCTAGAAAGTGGGTGGTGAAGCCCACTGAAGCTTGTTTGGAGTTGGGTGTGTGTGTGTGTGTGTGTGTGTGAGTGTGTGTGTGAGAGAGAGAGAGAGAGAGAGAGGGAGGGAGAGACTGTGTGTGTCATATTTCACACTGTTTCCACCACAGTGCTTTCCCCTTGTTATCCACTGGGGTTTGGTTCCAGGACCTCCTGTGGATATCAAAAACCATAGATATTCAAGTCCCATTGTAGTGAAACAGTATCCTTATATAAAATAGCAAAATAGAGTCATAGACTTGGAAGAAACCCCAAGGGTGCTCCAGTCCAACTTTCTTCTGCCATGCAGAAAAACACAATGCAAGCACCCCTGACAGATGGCCATCCAGCCTCTGTTTAAAGACCTCCAAAGAAGGAGACACCACCAACTTCTGAGCAGTGTCTTCCACTGCTGAACATCTCTTACTGTCAGGAAGTTCCTCCTAATGTTGAGGTGGAATCTCTTTTCCCTAGTTCTTCAAGGGTTGCTGTCTGGAATTTATACTTCTTTCGAATATTTTCAAGCCATAAAGAATCCATGCATATGGAAGGCCAACTGTATTTAACATGTCGGTTATGAGTTTCATGTACTGAACTCCAGACATTCTGTGGTCTACTGGATACTCTTCTTCCCTGAAGGGCTTATAATATGCATTAAACAGACACAACAGAAAATTACCTGGCAAGTATGAGGACCAAAAGCATTTATAGCTGCAGAGGCAATATGCCACAGGAATTAAGCGAACGTTTCCTATAAATAATGTGAATTGCTGCAGTGACTTAAAATGAAACAGGTGTTACAATTTTATATTTGCATTGGATTCATCAACAAATGACAACGTCTCAATGGCTGCCCCAATTGTCTCACTAGGCTATGACATACATACCCTGTTCACATTTGGATTTTCAGAACACACATGCTAAACACATAGAGCATCACAATGCAAGTGTTCAGCTCCTGGTCATTTCAATGAGTTTTTCACATTGAGAAAAGGAACTGTACAGGTTACATTAAAAGGGCCTTCCCTCCTCCTTCCCATGCACACTACGCTCCTACACCAAAGGAAAATAAAATAATGGTTTATCCTACACCAAAAGTTACTAAGTATTTAGAGAGATCTTGTAACACCTTTGAGAATAACTGAAAGAAAGTAGTTGGCAGCGTGAACTTGCGTCTTCTTCCTCAGATGCATTAGTTACTACGGCCTCATTCTCACTGGCAGGATGAATCGCTTTGTGATTCGCTCCTGTCCTGGTTTGGAAAGTGATTTCAAAAGACCCCTAGTTCTCATTATGAAAGGATTTTCTTCCCCCTTACCCTGTGTGATCGGGGTTTTTTTTTTAGGTGTTTGTGGATCCTACTGGCAGCACCGCTTTAAACTCCCTTGTCAATCATCTGATGTAAGCCCGGCTTGGAAATTGGAGGGGGTGTGTGTTGGAGGCTAAGAGAGTGTGTTCTGAGGCTGAGAGAGTGTGACAAGGAGGATGGCAGGGACGTAGCCAAGGGGGGGGGTTCTTGGGGTCCGGACCCCCCCTTCCATTAGAAAAATGAATGGTGTGTGCTGCTGCACCGCCGCACCCAAGCCCCATTATAATGGTGGCACTTAGTCTGGACCTCCCCCCCCCCTTTCCTAAAATCCTAGCTACATCCCTGAGGATGGCAATGGAGCAAGGCAAGGGAGGGAGGGAGCGAAGAAGAGGAGGAGGATGAGATGGAGGCAAGGCTGGGAAGGGAGCTTGAGGCTGGGGAAGGGACATCACCAGGGTGGGTAGGGAGAAGAGGAAGAGGAGGAGGATGGAAATGGATGGCACTGAGACCCAGGGAGGCTTGTGAGAAGAAAGACAGGGCATGTTTTCTTTTTTTGTACATGCAATTAAATGCTTAAGCAACAGAGTGGTTTAGCACCTTTGCAAATAGTTGCTAAACCATTTTGTCACTTCATCACTTAGTTAAAAAATAAAGGAACCAAACATCACACCAATAATGACAGGGGGGGGGGAATGACATCTCTCAAAAAATGGGGAGGGATGGCCCCTCTGCCATTAGTCCCTCCCCTCCAGAATGCTGCGATTCCAATCTTTCATTCCCACTTCCTCCACAAGCTTTGGAATTCCATTTTTTAAAAACCCTCTTTTTAGCTGATGTCTGGAAAAAACAGTTCTTTTGCCTTTGCTTTGCTTCATCATGACAGATTTGATCGCATCGTGTCAGGAACTGGTTTCAAATGGGAACGCGAGGGTCATTTAATTCATTCAGCAATCCGATTCTTTTTATAGTGGGGATGGGGCTTAAAAGTTATAAACAAAGGAGAGCTTGAGGGTGACAGCTTCCACTCCAGGGATATTTGCAGCAGATTCCCCAAACTAGAAAATTTAAAGAATCAGGAGCCATCTTTAGAGAAGAAGAAGGACCAAACCTGAAATAGTGAGTGGACAAACTTTTGGAAGTGGTTGCTGATGTATCTCTGCCCACACCTAGATTCAGAGAAAACCCAATGCCATAAAATTGATTATGCTTGTCTGTTAAAGATCCAAGACTGCTAACAATGAAGGGGTGGAAGATATTTGGATTCTTATGGAATCCTGGGATTTGCAGTTTGGTCAGAAGAAACAGAGGAGCAACCAGAGTGAGGATTCTAAATGGTCTTCACTAAACTATAGATCCCATGATTCCGTGGGATGGAACTTTGGCAGCTAGAGTGCAATCATTGAATGGACCCAAGGATGTCATTATTCCCAAATGGATCTGTAATTCTGTCCAATCAGAGCATTGTGTGGTTCTCAGCAGAACCTGGAAAAGTTGCCCTTTATTCCTTTTACATCCGGAATGCACATCCAGTGGGAGATCCAAAAAGGCAGCTCATCCAAGCTCTGGTTTCCAGAGTTGACTTACCACCTGTAAAACAAACAAGATGTGAATCAGTGCTAAGGAGGTGTTTCACCACTTCTCTTCTTCATTGCAGCTTGCAGCCCTTTAGGCAGGGACTGGAAATCCTTTCAGGAAAGCTACTACTTCTTCTCACACTCTCCAGGATCCTGGGATGTGGCCAACCAATCGTGCATCTCCATGGGATCCCACCTGGTGACCATCAGCAGTGCAGAGGAGAAGGTTAGTGAAGCCAGAGGAACTGGACAAAGGCAGTGTTGTGGGGAATATGCAACCACTAGACAATTTCATCTAAGACTTGGTGGCCACGCTCTCAAATAAATGCCTCCCCAGGATGAAAACTGCCATTTCTGTAAGACGTTACAGAAATTAGCTTGGCCTGTTTATGTCTGACATTCAGTTTCATTGGCATATTTCACTGAATGTTTGAAATGGACTGATAAGGTGGCAAACCTGAAGATTTCACTGTGGCGAATTCTGCATCAGGATTTGACTTGGATTATCAAATCAATCCAGTTTCTAATGGCCATTCTTTGCTTCATGGGGAGCGGGCAGGATTGCAAAAGTGTCTTTCTGTAGCCAGGTGCAAAACAATGACATCAACACCACGATCCGTTGGAGTCCTCAGGAGATCTCAGCATTGCTGACCTCCATTTTGCCCTGGCTATCAAGATGCAGCCAGATACTTCTGGGACCCTGCCTGCTCACATAACGCAAAGGATGGTCATGGTGGTGGCATCTTCAGAAGCTGTATGGTAAGCGAGGAAGATTAGGCTCAGCCTAGAGCTAGAGCACAGTGGTTTGAGGGATGGACTAAAACTCTGGAGACCAGGGTTCATTTTCCAACTCAGCCATGAAACCATTGGGTGACCTTAGGCAAGTGACATTGAAGTTTATCGCATGGGGCTTAAACCGCTCCCCAGCGCGTTCTAACGGGGGCGAGCGGGGGCGCGCACGGAACGCGATGGGCACCGGATGGGGCCCAAAACGCGACTTTATCGCACGGGGGGCCGCCGCCGCCACCGCCGCGCGTTCCCATTGCGTCCCAATTCGGTTCCAGAGGGCGCCATTTCTGGGAACTGTTTCAAAGCATCCCCAGAAATGGCGCCCTCTGGAACCGAATTGGGATGCGATGGGAATGCGCAGTGGCCGCGGCAGCGGCCCCCCGTGCGATAAAGTCGCGTTTTGGGCCCCATCCGGTGCCCATCGCATTCCGTGTGCACCCCCGCTCGCCCCCGTTAGAACGCGCTGGGGAGCGGTTTAAGCCCCATGCGATAAACTTAATTCTCTCAGCCTTAGGGGAAAACAATGGTAAACCATCTCTGAACAAATCTTGCAAAACAAACAAACAAAAAACACCACCATGATAGCTTCACTTTAGGATTGCCATAAATTGACAAGGCCTAGGTCTGTATACGAACCTACTACGCTTACACTGATCTATACAGTACTGCACTGTATGGATGTGACACAAACTGACTGTCAGAAAGAGTGGGTGAGGTGGATTTTTTACAGACATATCTGCCAGTCATTGATACACAAAGTGGCTGACATATTCACACTATGTACTCTTTTGTGTCTGATTTGGATGCCTGGTTGTTTTGTTGTTGTTATTATATTTATATTTATATCCCATCCTTTCCTCAAAACTGTGACTCAGGGCAGCTCACAACATTAAAAAACAGTACAATAAAAATATACAAAAATAATACATTATGAACTGAACTTTCAACCTTTCCCCACAGGTTTTGTTCTAGAATCATAGAACTGGAAGAGACCACAAGGGCCATCCAGTCCAAACCCCTGCCATGCAATCAAAGCTGGAATCTCTTTTCCTGTAGCTTACATCCACTGTTCCGGGTCCTATTCTCTGGAGCAGCAGAAGACAAGCTTGCTCCCTCCTCAATATGACATCCCTTCAAATATTTAAACAGGGCTAACATTAGGAGGAACTTCCTGACAGTAAGGGCTGTTTGACAGTGGAACACACTCCCTCGGAGTGTAGTGGAGTCTCCTTCCTTAGAGGTCTTTAAACAGAGACTGGATGGCAATCTGTCAGGTATGCTTTGATTGGGATTTCCTGCATGGCAGGGGGTTGGACGGGATGGCCCTTGTGGTCTCTTCCAGCTCTACGATTCTAAGGAGTTTATCACACTGAGGTTATTGGAGCTAAGATCAGGGGTGACTGCGGGTCGAACAATGCGAATTGACGTTATAATGTGACTGTTTTATCACACTTGGTTGCCCTTCCGTTGTCCTTCCGAATCGAGGGGGAATCTAATCCAAGGCAAGTCATGTGATGTGGATTCAAGGAAAGTGGAGTGAGTGCACATTGTATTACCACATCAGTGCATACCATGCGGATTCAACAATTTGAATTGGGACCCTTGCGCATGCTCAGTGGGGCTCTGGATGCATCCTGAACCTTTGCACTTCTGGGGTGAAGAAGGGAGCTTGGTTCCACTTTCACGGGAATGACAGCTTCCCCTTTCTTCTTCCCTTCTATTTTCCCATCCTTGGCAGCCAAATTCAAAGAGGTCCTCCCTGTCAGAGCCCCCACCCATTTCATCCACATCTACATCTATCCTCTTGTCATTTTCCTCATCTATTCCATCTATATCTCTCCTTCCCTTTGTAAAAGTTGCCTTCTCTTAGGTTGCATCCACACTGGGTAGATAATTTGGTTTAACTCCACTTTAATTGTCCTGGCTAAGTGCTATGGAATTCTGGGAACTGTAGTGTCCTGAGACATTGAGCCTTCTCTGCCGGAGAGCTCTGGTGCCTCAGCAAACTAATAACTTAAATAATAATAATAATAATAATAATAATAATAATAATAATAATAATAATAATAATAAATATTATTTAAATTTTTTAATTATTATTATTTTAAAATAATAAATTATTATTTTATTTTAAAAATTTATTATTATTATTATTATTATTATTATTATGGGAGTAGGAGTTTGTTTTGGGGTCCTTGGCTTGAGGCTATGGAATTCTGGGAGTTCCATCTCTCCCTCCAGCCTCCTGTTTCTTTCTCTTCAGATCTGTCATCTGGATTGAAATCTACCTTCCATCCCTCTCCAGTTTCATGTGAATGCTAGCCTCTGCATCTACATTGAAGAAATAATCCGGTTTGATTTCACTTTAACTGTCCTGGCTCAGTGCTATGGAATTCTGGGAACTGTAGTGTCCTGAGACATTGAGCCTTCTCTGCC
>NC_056523.1:228527149-228563496 GCF_019175285.1 Sceloporus undulatus
AGATAGCTCTGGTGCCTCAGCAAACCAATAACTTAAATTATTATTATTATTATTATTATTATTATTAAATAATAAATTATTATTATTATATTTTAAAATTAAATAATTATTATTATGGGTGTTGGAGTTTGTTGTGGGGTCCTTGGCTCGAGGCTATGGAATTCTGAGAGTTCCATCTCTCCCTCCAGCCTCCTAATTTTGCAGTGAAAGAATTTTTAATTAATTAATAAATAATAATAATAATAATAATAAATTTTTTTCACTGCAAAATAATCAGTGTAGAAACTGCAGTTCTACTTGGAAGTAAATCCTGCCTCCACCTTGGCCCCACTTTGGAGGGCGTCCTGCCCCCATTCCCAAAGAGTCCTTTGGAAACTTCACTAACCCCACTCTCTCTCTTTGCCTCCCTCTTTTCCCTTTCTCTCTCCCCCCGACCTCCCCCCTCCTCGCCAGCATGTCTCCTGTCCACATTAAAACGTGAATGCATTCATTCAGGGGGGAGCACCGGAAGCAAATGGGGCAAAATTGCAGCATGGCATCATGGAAAATTTGCAACCCCGGGGTTTTGCGGTGGTGTACCAGAGCACAAGCAAACTGGCATTCCACACCAGACCAATTTGCAGTGAATTCGAAGTGAGCCTCAATGCAAATCCTGTCAATTCACTTTTTAGCGAATGCTCCAAAATGAGGAGCCAGTAAGGATTCAGTTCGGAAGCCCCACAGAAGCCCCACGGGAGGAGCTCCCTTTGAAAGCAACCGGGGGTGAAAATACATTAACGTTATAACGTGAATTTGCATCGCTCAATTCGCAATCACCCTGGATCTGAGCTGGAAAAACCCCGTTTGATAAATGCCTATGATTCTATGAGGGAGTGCCCTTTAGCTGTCAAGGCTTTGGATCCTTATTTGGGGATGGCACCCCATCCTTATTTCCACTACACCTCCTTTTGACCTTCTCCCATTTGGAAATTAGACAGTGGTGCTTCTCTGATACTGAAGCATCTATGTAGGTGGAGAACAAGACTTTGGGATTCTATGCCAAGGAAAAGTAAAGTGTAGCCCTCCTTTTAGACTGCAGTCCCCAGCATCCTTTACTCTTGGGTACGTTGGCTAGGGCAAATGGCAAGTGCGGTCCAATAACACCTGGATTTTGCTCACCCCTACTCTAAGGCTAATGTAGTGCCTTCTATGTCCTATTCCCCCACAATGGTCATTTCTGACCCATAGGATTGCACTGCTACTGACAAGTTGTGGCAGACATTGCCTAGTTTGGACAGACATTTGAAAAATCTCATTGCCTCTAGCATCCATGAGCGCATGGGTCTTAGAGCCACTCTTTCTCTGGATAAAATTCAACTGGGCTTACTTCCTACAGAATAAAACAGATAAGATATACAATCTTCTATTACAAATAATGAGGAAGAGGAACTGGGCAGCAATCCACATCAGATACAATGAAATCCTGAGTAAGCAAACTCATGTGTAAAATGTATCCAGAGGGCAGCAAATGGCTAGGGAAACCATCCAAGAGACCATGGGCCAATTTGGATGGCCACGTATTAATCATGCTAGCACATATTTATGACCTGTCCTATAGGAAAAGAAACATATATTAAATGCTTATTATTATTATTATTATTATTATTATTATTATTACAAAGTTTTGAAAAGTGAGCTTGGGGACTGTTGAAACCACATGGCTTTGAAGTCTTTAAGGCCATGTGCATATAAAGCCCTGGTTAGAGCATTGCTGGAAAATCTGTACTTTGGCTGAGATTCAGATCTAGTTGGTGTACTGCCTAAAAATCTTAACTTTTGGTGCATCCACACTGGAGAAATAATCTGGCTTGACATCTCTTTAACTGCCATGGCTCAATGCTATGAAATCCTAATATTTGTAGTTTGCTGTGGCATCAGACCTCTCTGACAGAGAAGGCTAAATATCCCACAAAACTACACTTCCCAGAACTCCATAGCATTGAGCTATGACAATTAAAGTGGTGCCAAACCGGATTATTTCTGCAGTGCAGATGTTTCTTTTGTTCCACCTACTCTAACTTGTATAAAAAAATATAACTTTGCTATCCTTGTATTTTGTTGCATGGGCATAGGAAATATACTTGCATATCAACTATGATTTTGATGCATTGGTATGAATACCTATGCTTACTGATGCTATTTATAACTCCCCCTCCCCTTTTTTGCAATTGATTGTATATTCCAAAGCTTTTATACCTTTGTTGAGAGGTGTTCTTGCTATTTTAAAATTGTGTATCTATGTGTGTGTCTTCAGGGCTTATGGCGGCCACATGAATTTCATAGGGTATTCTTAGGCAAGGAATACTCAAAGGTGATTTGCCATTTCCTTCCTCTGAAATACAAGCCTATATCTTGTGGTATTCATTGTGTGTATCTATACCCTGGGCAGTTATAGAAGTCCATGTACCCTTGGTATCTGCTGGGGTTCCAAGACACCCCCCCCCCTCTCATGGATACCAAAATCTGTGGATGCTCAAGTCCCATTATATACAATGGCATAATAAAATAGTGTCCCTTATATGAAATTAGAAAATCAAGATTTGCTTTTGTAAATTAAAAAACAAAAAATCTAGGCATGGATGGCGGAATCCATGGATGCAGAATCTCTGGGTATGGAAGGGCTACTGTACTTGGTCTGGGAAGAAACTGAATTGATTTGGTAACCCAAGTCAAATCCTGAGGCAGAATTTGCCACAATGTACCTTCCTCAGCTAATTCTGTAGGATCTTCTTTATGGTCTCTGTGGCGCGTTACAGACCGCCCCTTTGGGGCGGCCTGTAAGCGCTCCTTTCCCCGCCGGATCGGGGCCTTAGCTGCCAGAGCGGCAGCCTCCAAGGCCCCGATCTGCCGCTTTACAGGCTGTGGGGAAGCGGCAAAAGGCTGCTTCCCCGCGGCCTGGAAAGGGGTGTCCTTGGGGCTTCATGCCCCAAGGACACCCGATGGTGGCGGGGGGGAGGAGAAAGGGGCCGCTCTGCCCCTTTCTCCCTTGCATCACTGGCACAGCCATCTAAAGGCCACACCAGTGACGCAAATTGCAGAAGGAGTTCCAAAACGGAGCTCCTTCCTGTGCTGCCAAAAGAGCGCTCCAGGCGCTCTCGCGTGGCATGACTACGTCACTTCCACTCCGCCTCGTTTGGAGGCAGCGCGGTCGTGACGTAGTCATAACAGCGCCCGTGTGCATAGGGCACCACCATTTTCTACGTGCATTTTCTATGCGTAAAGTACAGAGCACGTACTTTATGCCCGTATGTAACGGGCCTGTGTCTCACACAACGGGCTTATCCTAAGCATGCCATCATATCAGTCCAAGTCAAACATTAAGTGAAATAGGCCAATAACATTAAATGTCAAATCTAACAAGCCAAGCTAATTTCTTTAATGTCTTTGAGCTGACTTACACCAGCTGATATTTAGCAATGGATTTTTGCAGAGATGCTTCCCAAGTGGTGAAAAATGTCTTGTCTCCTCTGTATCTTGTATTTCATGTGCTTTGCTTTGTCACTGAAAGGTAAACACAGGATCAGTTTGCAAGTGTGACTGCTGAGGAAATTCAGTTTTTGGAAGGAAATTTGGTTTTTGGAAAGAAATTGGGTTCATGTTAAAGAGCGTAAATGCCTCTTAATGCCTAGTTTGACCCGAAAATATATGTGTGTTCTGAGCTTTATTCTCTCTGTATCAGGACTATGTTGCAACCATCATGAAAACTACTTCCTACTGGATTGGCCTTACAGACCTGGAGCTTGAGGGTACCTGGAAGTGGGTGGATGGGACAAATGTAGGACCTGAAAACAGGTATGCCATAACTGTATATTTCAAATCCTGGTTGTTGATATTTAGTTCCCTATAGAAGCAGGGATGTAGCCGGGGGGGGGGGTTCTTGGGGTTCGGACCCCCCCTTCCATTAGAAAAATGAATGGTGTGTGCTGCTGTGCCCAAGCCCCATTATAATGGTGGCACTTAGTCTGGACCGCTCCTTCCTAAAATCCTGGCTACGTCCCTGATAGGAGCAAGAATGAAGGGGAATCAGCGATGCTGATCACATGCCATTGCCAATCACAACATTGCACAGGTGGAAACGCCATTCCTGGGGTATTTGCATGATTGGCAATCACGTGATATTATTGTCCCCTCCTCCCTTTTCCCTCTTCCTCCTCACTTTTCTTGTATTTTTTCCCCTCCCCCCCCCCCCCCAAATTTTGGAGCTCTACAAACCTTAAATTGGGGCTGCATTGCTCCGTAATTGCTCAAAAAGTTGAAAAAAATACAACAACAGTACCCTAAAGGCATGCTGGGTAGATCACAAGGGAGGGAGGGTGCTATTCTTTACAGACCTTTCAGTCAGAGCCTGGAAAAGTTATTCCTTGCGGCTACAGATCATGTAGCAGTTGTAGTCCAAAAATGTAAGTTTCCAAAGCTATTTGTTTTCCCAAATTTTGCTTCTGAGTGTTTTCAAAGGGGCGGCAACGGTGCAGGTAACACCTTAAAGTCATGGATTTTGACCTTTCTTTCCCTAGATATTGGCATTCCACTGAGCCCAATGGTGGAAAGAATGAAAATTGTGCCATGGTGAGCCATGGTATGTGGTATGACTACCCCTGCAAAGAGAGACACTACTGGGTGTGCGAAAGAAAGCTGTAGTTCCAAGGCGTGGAGTGTTGTTGCTGTCTGAGTTAAGCATCATAATTCCCTGAGAAGCATAGCAACTGTAGAGGTAGAGCTCATGCTGGTTCCAGTTCACTTGTACAGTCACTCATCCTCTGGCTTCTTCAAATGCTAAGAAAACTGAGGCCTGTTACAGACAGCCAAAATAAAGCTGCTTCGGGTCTCTTTGGAGGTATGCTATTTAAATGATGCTTGGGTCCTAAGAGTCCGGAGGTCGCGCCAAAGCCACACTCCATTCCTAAGCACTGAGTGCAGCTTTGGTGCAGCTTCCGGATTCTTAGGATGCATGCATCATTTAAACAGCATACCTCCAAAGAGACCTGAAGCAGCTTTATTTTGGCAGTCTGTAACAGGCCAGAGTCTGTATTGCCAAAGAAGTTGTGAAGCATTCAGAAAACATGTAATTAATATAAATATACTTAATATACATAGTTTTCTTGCCAACAATTTGCAACTGCTTGCATGTGAAACAATTTAATTTTAATTGTATTTTATTTTATTATTATTTTTGATAATTCTAAATTTAATATCTTTCTTGTATTAAAAACAATTTATTTTAAAGACATTTGTAAATCCATGAATTTTAAATGTTAAATCTCTTTAAATTTGGTTGGTAGAAATCTTGGAGAGCTTTCGATTTGGTGGCAGTTGTGTCATGGATCCTGACTTGTCCAGATCAGGATTTTCTTTTCTCCAGCCTAAATATAGTCAGCTCTTTCAACTATTCCTTATAAAGCATAGTTTCCAAACCCTTTCTTTTCCAAGTGCCTTCTTCTAGACACAGTCAAGTTTGCCATTATCCTTCTTAAAATATATTGCCAGGAAATTAGCACAATGTTTTGGATCTGGGGAATAGTCTTGTTATTCAAATTTACGGCCCTTATCACATGTGGGGGGTTTGCATCTCAGATTCGCAGTCACTCCTGTTCTAGCAATGCGAAATGTCGTGTTTTTTCACACCAAATAGAGAGTCACTCCTGTCTAGCAATGCGAATTAAGTTATGTTTTACCACACTTGGTTGCCTTTCTGTTGTCCTTCCAAATTGAGGGGGAAGTGAAGTCAGTTCTATTCTAAGCAAGTCACGTGATGTGGATTCAAGTAAAGCAGAGTGAGTGCACATTGTATTACCACATGGGAGCATACTTTGAGGGTTCAACGATTAGAATCGGCACCCTTGCGCATGCTCAGTGGGACTCTGGACGCTGTCCTCCTTCTCTGCCCCCTCCTTAGCCGTCATCTTTCATTGAGGTGAAGGAGGAGGCAGGGGATGATGGGATCAGTGGCAAGTTGAAGGAGAGGAACAGATCGGGGTCTAGAAGGATACAGGGGATGATGGGATAGGCGGCAGGGTGAAGGAGGGGAGCAGATCGGAGTCTAGGAGAAGGCAGGGGATGATGGGATAGGTGGCAGGGTGAAGGAGGGGAGCAGATTGGGTCTAGGAGGACGCAGGGGATAATGGGATAGGTGGCAGGTTGAAGGAGGGGAGCAGATCAGGTCTAGGAGGATGCAGGGGATGATGGGATAGGTGACAGGTTGAAGGACAGGAGCTGATCAGGGTCTAGGAGAAGGCATGAGGATGATGGGATTAGGTGGCAGGGTGAAGAAGGGGAGCAGATGGGGTCTGGAGGACGCAGGGATGATGCAATAGGCGGCAGGGTAAAAGAGGGAGCAGATCGGGTCTAGGAGGACTCAGAGGATGATGAGAATAGGTGGCAGGGTGAAGGAGGGGAGCAGATTGGGGTCTAGGAGGATGCAGGGGGATATAGGGGATAGGAGGCAGGGTGAAGGAGTAGAGCAGATCGGGGTCGTAGAGAAGGCAGGGGAAATGGGATAGGCGGCAGATCGGGGTCTAGAAGGACTTAGAGGGTGATGGGATAGGCAGCAGGGTGAAAGAGGGGAGTAGATTGGGGTCTAGGAGGATGCAGGGGATGATGGGATAGGTGGCAGGGTGTAGGAGGGGAGCACATCGAGGTCTAGGAGAAGGCAGGGCATGATGGTCTAGGTAGCAGGGTGGCAGAGAGGAGGAGATGGAGTGAACGAGGAGGAGGGAAATGACGGAGCAGGACACAGGGGGCCAAGGGGGGAGCGACATCGGAGTGGTTTTCCACACCAGACCAATTCGATGTGAAAGCGAAGTAAGCTTGAATGCGAATTCTGTGAATTCCCTTTTTTCTGGAATTCATCAAAATGAGGAGTCACTTTGGATTCACTGCGGAAGCCCAACAGAAGCAGCTCTCATAGAAAGGAATTGCGTCTGAAAACACATTCACGTTATGACGTGAATTCGCATCGTTGGACCCGCACTAACGTCGGAACTGAGCTGCAAAAGCTCAAAAAATCTCCATGTGATAAACCTCTTTGTAGCTATGATACAAATTTGTTATGTTAACTGAACTGTAGAGCATGAAGCTAAATATATGGCTGTTAATATAAGGTCTAAATCACTTGATCCTGTATAAACAAGAATCCTTTGTTCATGTGCAGTTGTTGATGGTAGTATTTTTAAAAATACTATCCTGTAAATGTGTATTTATGTGATTTTGTAACTTTTTATTTTTGCCATACAATTTAAAATTGTTCTTAGGCATGAGAAAGATATGAAATGACTTTGAGTTCTTGTTCAAACATGGGAATGGGCTGCTATCTTATTGTTTTGGAGAAGATTTTAAAAATTCCTGGTTGCAAATCTAGGATCCTCCATGAATTGAGTTTCTTTCCCCCTTGTGTTTTTATGTTTTACAATGACAAAAATTTTATGGAATGCCAAAAGTAATACAGAGCCTCTATATAAAATCATTCAACTCCCATCCTTTACAAATGATTGAAGTGTATGTACCAGCGTGCATTTATGGTAGCAGACCCAACCACTGTCACAAAAGGGTTACTATGGCCTGTTACAGACTGCCAAAATAAAGCTGCTTCAGGTCTCTTTGGAGGTATGCTGTTTAAATGATGCATGGGTCCTAAGAATCCGGAAGATGCACCAAAGCTGCCCTCCAGTGCTTAGGAATGGAGTGTGGCTTTGGCGCGACCTCTGGACTCTTAGGACCCATGCATCATTTAAATAGCATACCTCCAAAGAGACCCCAAGCAGCTTTATTTTGGCAGTCTGTAACAGGCCTATATCTTATTGATTCATAATGGCTTGGGAGTCATAAGCTGTGTGAAGTGAGGTATCTCTGTTGATAGAAATAACTTCAAAGTTTGCACAAAGGTGGTATTGGCTCTCAACATTAACACTTTCTCTTTTTTTGCATGAGACACTGGGCATCTTCTCTTTTTTATCTTAGTAGCATAGTAGTTACCCTGACTTCTCCAAAATAGCCTGCACCGCTCACATTATGCAAGTGTCACAAGGCCATAGATGAGATCTAAACACTATGCACAATGAGTTCAAGATTGCACCACTTCAGAATGAGGAGAGGGTGAGTCTAAAGGTTGGATCCTGCTTCCACTGGATGAATATTCTCTATGTTCACACATGATGCTTCTTCTAATATAAAGGAGTGAGGAGAACATCACTGATCCTCCTTTTCCTCTACAGCCATCAGTGCCATGTTGCTCACTTTTCTTGAGGGTCTTCTAAACATTCAGAACAGCTTTGGGAGCCAGTACCTCCATTCTGTAAGGAGCTCCATCTGTGTGAGGTTTATGCAACTCATTTTTTAATGTCCCCCTACACTGGAACAAAACAAAGCCCCTCATGAGAGAGTTTAATGTCACCATCTCTATGCTGATGCATAGACATGAAGCACTTTTAATCTGGCAGGACATTTAAAATGAAATGACACAGTCCAGGATTATCTGATGATTCTTACACACTGGCTTAAGAAAACAAAGCTAGACATGCCCAGAGCAGAATTACGGATTTTGTATAGCAGAACGCTAAGAGGTCTTACAAATGTTAAGCCATGTTTCAGAATGGCAACACGATGGCTGCCATCCTGTTGGTTAGTTCCAACTAGAGTAGACCCATCCAAACAACTGATGAATGGTGAGTCAACATCTAGATCAATTCCAGTGGGTCATTGAGTCTACCCAAGGCAAAAAGCAGTGTGAATAGTGCGAAACATGATCAAGGCAAGGCTCCAAAAATGTGATATCGATGGAGGACAGAAGGCAAGAGGCAACAATAATCAGGTTTATATATTCACAGATATTTTAATTGTCCATGAGGACATACACATTTTGTTTTTTTTTAAAGGCCCATATCCTCCGTACCATGTTGCTCCGTTAGGTTGGCTGTGGTTATACGCCCTAAGAACTTAGAGCTGAAAGTGCAAGCTGAAAATGGCACTGCAAGTAGAAAGGTAGAAACAAACACTAAAAACTGTAATACTCCTGACAGGGCTTCCTTTTTCACAAATGGGAAGGAGGTCAACCAACTCCCATAGCTCTCTGTAAAATAGAGCTAGAGCTTCTCCTGCAGAGACTCTGGTCCATTATGATGTAGCTGACACACTAAGGACTCAAGTCTTTGTTGCAGAGAACATGCCCTCACTGTTGAAACATAACATCTACTAGAAGGAATACATAGCACATCATCACATTCATGATTTTCTTGCCCTCACTCTTTGGCTGCTGCTTTAGGGAAACAGCACTTGTGAGGATGCTGCAACACTTGTTATGGAGGGCACAGGATCCTAGTTAATTCAACCATATGAAGACCTGGGGAAAGTTACCTTTTAGAATTACAACTCCCTGCATGCTGAAGCATTTGAAGAGCTGCAGTCCATACAGATAACTTCACCAACATATTGCACATTACAGAGTTTTGTGAGTTAGAGCCCTTGAGAAACACTTTCTCCCAAGTACATGTCTTCTCACTTAAAGCGAAATGGATTTACAAGGCAAAGGTCGGTGGCACAACAGCGCTTAGGAAGGTGCTACAGATTTATTCTAACGTAGTGGATTACAATTTAAAGCAGAATGCTGCCTTCTTCACTTAGAAAGTTTCTCATTCAAAGAAATGTGTGGAAACTATTATGAACTAGAGTGAAATTAATCCCTTGGAAGGGCCCAGCATCTGGCACAGAGGGAGGCAAGGGCAAGCCATACATTACATAAAGAGGCATGTAAACAAGAGCCCAACAACCCATTTTGTACAGGAAATACCACTCTGACAGGAGGCACTAAGGGGCAGTGAAGTGGAGGCTTTAACTCTTGCACTACTGTACACCCGCCCCTTCATGGCTTCCAACATTTGGAGTGCCAAAAGAACAGGCAGGCATAGAGTTCTGCACTCTCAGGCTGCTCCCAGCTGCCACTTCTGGAAGCAGCTTCTTCTATCCAAAAAAGGGGCATTCTACTGCCTTTACATATAAATATTACATGTAGTTAGCCCTACAGCATCAGAGACTTATAAGTTTCCTTCCTTCTTGCTGAGAAAAAAACAACAACAGAATGAGGCATATTTCTCCCCTTCTTGCACCCAGTTGCTTTGCTGGTGCCAAGAGCTATTGCCCTATTGCAGGGCAGGGATGTTCCTACAAAATAACTCGGCAGCAGGTTACTTCTGACGCTCCACTCACAATGGTCTGTTTCTGTGTTCTTATGGACCTAACTACTCTATAACATCCATTTTGGAATCTGAACACAACTAAGTAAAGGGTACACAGTTATTTTGATATTTTCCATAGAGAAATGTGTTGTGGACACTATTTCTTTCCTTTTTTCTCTGCAGAGGGTTTTTTTTTTTTCCTTTTCATTTTTTCAGGAATAGATGTTGCTATATTTCTAAAGAGGGTTCACATTTTAGCTGACTGCGGCCTAAAACACACTGCAGAAATAATCCAGTTTGAGACTGCTTTAACTGCCCTGGCTCTATGCTAGGAAATCCTGGGAACTATAGTTTTCTGAGACATTTAGCCTTCTCTATCAGAGAGCTCTGGTGCTACAGCTCCCAGGATTCCCTAGTCCTCCTGAGCCAGGTAAAGTGGTCTCAAACTGTGTTTCTGTGTTTTGGACCTAAGGTACTAAAAGCTGGTCCTAGGGGGCCTCGGAGTTCCCAGAATACTGCAAAATGTTATATGCTCATCCCCCCGTGTCATAACATCAGAGGAGGACAAGGCACTGCAAAATGTAGGACATTCATGCATGCTTCTTAGTCGTGCTCAAAACTGAGGTCATTTTGAAATTTCCCCTGGATAGAAGATTGAAATGTAGGATGTCCTGGGAAAGGAGGGCATCTGGTCACCCAGCCCACAGCAAATGCTGCAGTTGCAACAAGAGGAGAAAACCTTGTGCTGCACAGTAATGCAGAAAGCAAGTGCAAGAGGGAGACGACGCTGAATATCCCGTCACACAGAAGGGACTGTCGCGAGAATCATCAAGGCATCAAAAAGGGAATTCTGTCTGTGGACAATATGTGTTTAAAGCAACCAAGTTAGTGGAGAGATTCTGGGAATTAATATCCCTCCCCTCCCCTGCAAAAATGACTGAATTTCCCGAGCTCTATTTTTAAGGCTTCAGATGCAGAGAGGCACCAATCAGGGTTGTGCTTCCCTGTTTTGCTCAAAGGCTGCCAAGACTTTGGTGTTTCACACAGCTGGCTTTTCCCAGTATCCTTCACACAGGAAAGAGGTGAAGAAAAAGGCACTGCCCTCCCAGCACCACAGTCAAACATTTTTAAAAGGGTATTGTAACACATTTTAAAAGCCAAAGAGGCCCCAAGCTACAAGATGAGGCTTGGTTTCTGCATACAATACCCTGGCTGGATCTAAAACTGAGATCTTGCCATCTTTCTAAAGAAGTGTTTTTCAAATGCTCCAGTGAGCAAAGGATAGCTTGGCCTGGGAGCCACCATTTAAATTTTCCAGGAGCTCCTGGGCTTTGTCAGGGGTGTTATGGGCAACTGAAACGGTGGCTCCCAGAACCCCAGTGCTGACCAGAACACTGTGTCTCTCAGATGAGCCCACCAGAGCTCACTCCCATAGAAGGGGGGCTGGTTGAAAGTACTTGGTCAAGGACCCCACTGAGACCTACAGCTGACTCTCAGCACAGTGGACAAAGTAAGAGCGATGAGCCATTGGTTCGAACCACAACTCAAGCCATTAACTCATCAAGCAGCCACAGCTGGGAAGCCACACACCTGTGTCCTGTCTGTAACAAGGGAGGATAAGAAAACAGGCCCACCTTCAAGGATTTTTTGAAGTGCTCTGAATGATTAGGAAAGTGTGCTACATAAATAATACTTATTCGATATCACTTTTTCAAGCAAATTAAAATAAAATGTCAACCGCTTCCTTTCTTCCTTGGACGTACTGAAACATAGAAACAAGCCGCTGAGTTGCAAATGGTCACTCCCTCCTTGGGAGGTTAAAAGTCCTCAGTGGCTGGACCCTGAGAGCCAATCTGCAACAGCACACACCTTGGCTCTTCACCACTGGGCAAAGAAATCAAACCAAAACAATAAAAATAATAAGAGCTGCTCACTTGGCACAAAATACCGTGAACAGAAGGAATACTGATAAAGTCTCAGGAGCATGAATGCCTGAGTTTCACAAACAGAAGAAGAGTTTTTCTATCTTGCTCACAGGCAGACATTAATTTGCTTGGAGAGTTCTTGCTCTAAATCCAAGATGAGAGCATCAAAGTCCTTCAGATTGAGCCTCGGGCTGAAGGGAGCTTCTTGCTCTTCCACCAGGGCAAAGTCTCCCATGAAGACGGTCCGGCTGTGGTGTGCCAGCCCTTCCCTTAATGCCTCCTCCTCTTCATTCCTCTCATCATCATTGTCACTCTCACTCCCAGCCACTTCATCGTAGTCCGTGTCCCCAACCCCTGGCTTGGGTCCTGCCAAGAACTGCTGACCACACACGCTCCAGTCCCCGGCATAGCGATTGCTGGGGGGACTTTCCAAGCCTCGGGGGCGGCTCCGGGCCACAACAGTGGTTTGCAACAGCGGCAAATTCAGGGAAGGCCGGCACTGGCGTTGGGGCAAGGGATGCTCTTCCTCTGTCTTCCTGCGTGGGACTAAGAACAAAGGAAAAACAAGTTAGGCAGGACTGGATGTGGGATGCCAAGGGACATGGAACAAAGCTTGAGGGAAATTACATTTTGGATTATACAGTGGGTCCTTGGTATCCACTGTGGTTTGGTTCCCAGGTCTCCCATGAATAACAAAATCCACGGATGCTCAGGTTCTATTAAATACAATGGCATAGTAAAATGGTGTCCTATTTTATACAAATGCAATAGCAAAATGAAGGTTTGCTTTTTGGAATTTATACATTTTTAAAATATTTTCAAAGTGTGGATGCTTGAATCCATGGATAAAAAAATCCATGGATACAGAGGGCTGACTGTAACTCTTTCCCAAGCTCTGCAACTACCTCAATGTGTCAGATAAATAGTGGGGAGAACTGAGATATCAGTTCCCACCATGACCACCCCAAGTGTACGAGTGTATGTGGACTACGATTCAGATTTTGAGTCTGTTTGAAAACATGATTCTATCCCCTCCTGCACAGAATAGCTCCCGGCAGGAGCAAAGCAGAACAACTTTATTAGCACAAACCAGAAATTTATAAGCTTGCAATGTGATGATGCAGAAAGCTGTAGACCCACATGTACTAGAAGTTCTCGTAACTTTGTCAGGCGAAAAATAGCAGTTTAGAGTTAGTTTCAACAACCATCAATAGGGTATTCATTTCAACATCACTGTTTAGTTCATGTTGCACTTATGGCAGCTGCATAAGAGCCCATGCCTCATTATTATATCAATGGAAGCAGGGTCTCAGTTCCTCCTAGAAGTTTCGCTGTCTGATCTGTAAAGCTTTTCACTGCTGAGCTCGGACAAGAGAGCGCTTTCTACAAAGCCCTAATTCCTTTTTATTTTGTTTGGATAAGCTGTTTCATTGACAGAGGGTTTGAGGGCTGGGGCCTGGATCAAATTAGAGATCCAGGAAATGACAGGCCCATCATTCTCTCCCAGGAATGTTGGCACAAAGCATGAGGGCCAGTACTGTCCAACAAACTAAAGTACACCCCTTGCCAAGGAAGAATCAGCATATCTTCTGCAAAGGGAAGTCTAGCTTCCCCAATTATTGGAGGCATCAACAAATATATGCAGGAAGTGGAAAATAAATGAATATATAAATAAATGAATGCACTCCCTCGGAGGGTGATAGAGTCTCCTTCCTTGGAGGTCTTTAAACAGAGGCTGGATGGCCATCTGTCAGGGATGCTTTGATTTGGATTTCCTGCATGGCAGGGGGTTGGACTGGATGGCCCTAGTGGTCTCTTCCAACTCTATGATTCTATGATTCTATGATTCTATATACTTGGATTTTCAGACTGTGGCTGCATCCATAATTAGACAAAGGCACATTTGTGCCACTCTGCTAATTTAAAACTAGACTCTAACAGGTTTGACTTTGACATTTTTGATATTTCAATATTTTTGTTTCCTTTCTAAATGCTGAGGCCTTGGGAAACTTAAATTACCCTATATTTTTCCTAAAATATTTGCAATGTTGACTGTGTGAGTAACCAATGCAAACAGACCCTGGATAAAACGGGATAAAACTCCTTGAACGTGTTTTGAATACATCCGCATTATTGACTCAATCTTTATTCACAGTGCTGACACGTGTGAGCAAGAGCACTCACAGAGATTTACAGAAATGCGGTTCCAATAAAAACAACAGCGTGAACAACAAAACTGGAATGCATGAGTAAGATTATTTATATGGTCACAATATAAAACGACATCTGAATAACCCCTGATACAATATAGGGAATGGCCAAATGCTGTGCTGATCCTCCACTATCCCCACATTGCTCATCCTGCCCATAGCTCACTATAAAAACCTCACTGTGGGGCTAACAAGTGCCCAACAGCGCCAGTTATCGCAAGGCTTAAGAGAAAGCCAACAACCCCTTAGCACTGCAATCCTTAGTAATCCAGTAAAAGAACCCCCTCCCAGAACTGCATGCCTCCAGTAGCCAGTAAGAGAAAGCCAACAACCACTAGCACGGCATGCCCTGGGTAGCCAGTAAGCCAGTAACAGAAAGCCAGAAAAATCCTAGCACTGCATGCCCCTGCTTAGCCTGTATGCCAGTAAGAGAAAGCCAAGAACCCTGTAGCACTGCATGTCCCTGGGTAGTCAGTAAGAAAAAGCCAGAAACCCCATAGAACTGCATGCCTCTGGGTAGCAGTAAGCCAGTAAGAGAAAGCCAACAACCCTGCATGCCTCTGGGTGGGTATCCCCTGCGCGTGTGTTACAGGGAGTTCTTATTCCCTTGCCTCCCACCACCCGGCACTCTGGGTTCACTCACTTGGCCAAGCCTGAAGCAGGTAATGCAACACTTCAATGTGGTGCTTGAAGTCCATGGTGCTGGCAATGGTGTGATGTCGTTGTCTGGGGCTGCGGGCCCCTGGACCTCCTGTGCCCTGGCTCAGTAACACAGGTCCAAAGCACACAGCGAGATTCTGAGCATTCATGCGGTTGAAGGTGTGGAAAGACGCAACCAGGCTGAGGTGGTCCAGCAGCATGGTCAGTGTGGCCTAAAAAATAAAATGGAGGAAACCAACTTCTATCAGCCCACCCTGATCCACATAGGTCTAATACAGGGTGACCAGAACCCTCCTTTCCCAAGACATAATAATAATAATAATAATAATAATAATAATAATAATAATAATAATGATGATGATGATGATGATGATGATGATGATGATGATGATGTTTCCCCGCCTCTCCTGGTGCATCGAAGCGGGGTTACATATCCTACATTTCAACCTTCTGTCCAGGAAGAATCCCTAAACATCCTTCTTTTTGAGCATTATTATGTCCTCATTGCAAAGAGGGGGAATATGATTTCTAGGAGCAGCAGCAGACAAGACTTTCCTCCAGTTTCTCAGAGGGGAAAAGACAGCAAACTTGTTAGGCTATGGGCTGCTTCAGGACACAGTGCAAAGTGAAAGAGATTTTCCCTTAATTTCAGCCCAGTGGAAAAATGAGAGGAATAATTTAAAAGTAGATTCAGTTAATGGTTTGTACTGTTGTGTACAATGTCTTGTTCAGAGTTCTATAAACCTCTTGCAAGCCAAGAATGCATTTTAACAAAGCTACGTTCATCAGAAAAATGCAGGAAAGATGGGACCACCAAAGCCGTTCTTTTTCTGTGTCTAGTCCTCACCTTCTCAGCTTCTGGCAGGCAATCCAGAAGCACTGTTGTTGCCGAAGTCTCCTTAGCTTCCTGCCCTTCTGTCCGACTGGACATGGCTTCCAGCACCACCTGGTAGAGTGGGTTGGTGATGAGAGGGGTGGGTAGTTCCCGCAAATAGTCCTTCAGGATCCCTGGGAAGATGAAAAGCAGCAAATAGTCCATTTGAAGACCACCACAGCTAGCCTCCCAGGGTACACCCTCAGTCCATATGAGAGAGGGCTGCTACCACATGGGTGGACAAGAGAGAGCAAGACCTGAGTATATATTAAAGTGACCTATCCTGGCATGAAAAGAGCCAGTGTGGCATAGTGGTTTGAGTGCTGGACTACAACTCTGGAGACCAGGATTCATTTCCCACCTTGGCCATGAAACCCACTGGGTGACCTTGGGCATGTCACACACTTTTAGCCTCAGTGGAAGGCAATAGCAAATCTCCTCTGAACAAATCTTGCCAAGAAAACTGCATGATAGGTTCACCTTAGGGTCACCATTAAGTCAGAAATGACTTGAAGGCACACAACAACAGCAATCTTGGCATGGAGAACTCTTTCAGGTAGAAACGTGCCACACGGAGGGTGGAACTGGAAAGATAGTGGATGTGTTGACTGAGGTATGTGGTGGGTATATCAGTGTCCAGACAAAATACCGTGAGAAGACATCCCATGCCTGGCCCTTTTGCTGCCTCAGACCTGCTCCTCTTTAGAGGGCAGAGAAAATTGTTGTTGTTGTTGTTGCTGCCGCCGCTGCTATTGTTATTATTTCATACCCACCTCTCCTCATGGATCAAGACGGGGAACAGTAACAATTAACAGACAAACAACATCGGTTAAAAAGACATCATTTTAAACACACATCAATTTAAAAGGACAAATAAGGTAATATTAAAATAATCCCCATGTAAAATTCATAATTTAAAATTCACAATTTAAAAATAATCTGGAAAAGCCTACCAAAAGAAACTGGTCTTTAATGCTCTTTTAAATTCAGACAGCTTATTCAGTTCTCGAATCAATTCTGGCAGGTAATAAGGTGAGGAGGACAATGTGCTTTTCAAGAAAGCCCAGGAGAGCTTTGGGATTTCTCAGAACAGCCATCCAGTAATGTCTCTATCTGAATCCAGTAGCTGTGTGCAACTCAAAATGTCCTTGCTGGTTCTACTAGCATAGCTTGACCCAAGAATGTCTCACTTTTCCTCCATCCTCCAAAAGATATGGAAAGGGGAGCAGCCAAATAAGCAATCACCCAGGAGAGATAAAGAGGCCACCAGCTTGGAAGAGGAACAGGAGTTGTCAGCATTCTCCCAGCCTCTGCTCCTTTGGATGCAGGCAAAGGGCCAGGACACAGAAAGGCTGCGCAGTTGTTGACAAAGAATGTCCACCCACACCTTGGCCAGACTACTATTAAATGGTTGCTGTCCTGCACTCACTCCACACCTCACTGTTGCTGCCCAAATGTGTCTGTTTATGATGCTAAAACTGTTTTGCATTTACAGATCAGCCCCTTGCACTGCAAACCACCTCCTGATGGAAGGAAGTTGCTTTGACTTCCACTGACTCTAGATCCTGTGGGTCAGAGGCAGCTGTGGAAAGAGGGAAGGGAAAATGGGGCTCCCTCTTGCTGCAGGAATCTGGATCTCCTTCCTGCAGAAGGCCCATCTTGACCCCACTCATGCTTTACATAAAGCAAAAATATTGCAGAAGAGTTGATGGGCATTTTTTCCCTCCTCCTCCTCTCTCTCTTCTCAATTACTCGAATAAACTTTCTGAGCATTGTCCTCTTCAGTTTCCTGTCCCCTAGTCTTGTCAACACGGAGGAACGCAAGCTATAAACCAGCCTACCAGCAAAGACCTACTGTTGGGTTGACACAGCCTCTGTCCTCATTTCTTCCATTGCTGATGTGCATTACAATGCTTGTTTGGAGCTTGGAAATCTTACTTTTCTATAGCACCGTTCCCAGAATCCCCCAGACAGGAAGACCAAATTCTGGAAACTATGCTCTAAAAAAGTACAAAAAGACTTTGGCTTCACCAGACCCCTCTCCTTAGCTAGGAGGAAACAAGAAGCATAGCATCAAAGATGCAACTCTCCTTCTAATGCCCAGGAGGCTCCACTGTACATCAGGACCCACAAGGAGCTGAATGGTAATGGCACTGGTGGACACTGAGCAAAGAATACCTCTGGACAGAGGTCATTCACCTGTGATGACATTGATGTCTGGATAGAGGTCTTCAGAGAGCACCACGGCAGAACTGTCCCTCTCAAAGGCATCACGTAGCTCTTTCTTCACTGCTGCTGAGCCACACAAGCGATACAGACCTACAACCTACAAAGAAAGCAGGGCCCATTGCTTGAACAAACAGGTATCTTCACCAGAAAACAGAACAGGGGAAAGAGGGCTCTTTGGTTGCCTCAAGAATCTGTGGAAGGCTTTCCCAACCTGGCCTCCAGGGTTTTTGGCTAGAACTCCCATCAGCCCCAGCCAGCCTGGATCAGGGTTGTGATGAGAGTTACTGTATACACCAAAACATCTGGAGGGATGCAGATAGGGGAGGTCAAGCCATAGGTAAAAAAATAAAGGCATCTCCATTCCTAATGGTGCTACAAACCTGAGAGAAAGACAGAGTATATGGCTGTAATTCTGTCTCAACAGACGGTTTAACTCATGTGCTGCTTGAATGCCCTGTTTATAATGACCTCAGAAACAACTATATTTATCCTCTGTAAAAATCATTTACGGGAAGTTAATCTCTTGAAAAGGTTTGTTTTCTGTTGCCTGATGTAAAGAAATTTGTATCTTTTAGAACACCCAAATTTCTTGCTAAGGCTCTACAAATGTGATGATTGCAAGATTGGCAAAGGGTATGGAAAATGATTTGACCCTTGAAAACTGACTATTAGTAGTTTAATTTGTGCAGATTTTCTTTTCTTCTTATATATTTGTGTGTAATGGCTGTTTGCTAAAACACAACAAACAGACTTTGGCTTTGAGAGAAAGGGAGAAATCCTGGCCAAAAGATGAGATCTACAGATGATGCATGTCCCCAAAATCCTCTGTGGACCATCCTGTGTCTTGAGGGGCAGGAGAGAGGTGAATGATCACTTTGGGGGAACAGCACTGACCTTCAAGCCCCTTTTCTCAATCTGGGTGATGCACTTATGGATCAGGAGGGGAACTTTGATGGCAGCTCCTTCCCTTTCCACCAGCTGACTCAGTTTCACGCCAAACACCTGTGGCTCCCAGTCATTGTTAGCTGGGTCCCACTGATCCACCAGGGTGAGCTTGACGTAAAGGAGCCCTCGTGGCTCCAGCTGCATTGCCAACTGCTGGGTTTTGCAACCTGGGAGGGAAGAGCAACAGAGTGAGGCTGTGAAGACTGCAGGGTGTGTGTGTGTCTTATTATTTATTTATTTATTTCACAGAATCATAGAATCGTAGTGTTGGAAGAGACCACAGGGACCATCCAGTCCAGCTCCCTGCCATGCAGGAAGACACAATCAAAGCACCCCCCCACAGATGGCCATCCAGCCTCTGTTTAAAAACTTCCAAAGAAGGAGACTCCACCCGCCTCCAAAGGAGCATCTTCTACTGTACAACAACTATTACTGTCAGGAAGTCCCTCCTAATGCTGAGGTGGAATCTTCTTTCCTGTAGTTTGAATCCATTGCTCCAGGCCTTATTCTCTAGAGTTGCAGAAAACAAACTTGCTCCATCGTCAGTATGACATCCCTTCAAATATTTAAACAGACTATCATATTACATCTGATCCTTCTCTTCTTCAAACTAAACATACCCAACTCCCTAAGGGTTTCACGGTTTCCATTTTGGTTGCCTCCTCTGCACATGCTCCAGCTCTTAACATCCTTCTTGAATTCCAGGTGAGGCCTGACAAAAGCAGAATAGACTGGGACTATCACTTCCCTTGATCTAGACACTACACTTCTATTGATGCAATCAAGAATCGTAGGAGCCTTTTTAGGTGCCACATCACACTATTGACACATGTTCAACTTGTGGTCTATAGATCCCTTTAACATGAAAATGTTGTCTAGCCAGGTATCTCCCATCCTATATCTGTGCATTTCATTTTTTTCTGCCTAGGTGTAGGATCTTACATTTGTCATTGTGGAAATTAATCTTGTTAGCTTTAGCCCAACCTCCTAATATAATAAGCCCAAAGTCGTTTTGAATGTTGATACTGTCCTCTGGGGAATTAGCAACCTCAGTTTGGTATCATCTGCAAATTTAATCATCATGCTTTCTATTCCTTCATCCAAGTAATTGATAAAGATGATGAATAGCACAGGGTCCAGTACAGATTCATGTGACACTCCTCTAGTCACTTGAAGAGAGCCTTTGGGTTTGGTCAATTGGCCAATTACAAATCCACCTAACAACAGCATTGTCTAGACCACAATTAACTAGCTTCTTTTCAAGGATTAATACCCCACCTCTCTCCCACAATGGGATTCAAGGTGGGCTGGAATAATTTTAAAAGACAGAAATAAAAACATAGATTACAAAAGTTAAAAACTAATTAAATATTCCTAATATTAAAACATAAGTTAAAAACAGCATAGTTGAAACTAGTAAAAACCATAAAGCATTTACAGCATAACAGAAGTAAAATTAATCCACCAAAAGCCTGCCTAAACAAAATGTTTGGAGGAGGCTTTCTCCCGAGTCCTCATCAGCCACATCTGCGAAGGAGAGAAAGCCCTCCGCTGCAGATCTTAGCACTCAGGCTGGCTTGTATAGGGACACATGGTCCTTTACATAGTCTGGATCCAAGCTGTTTAGAGGTCAAAACAAGCACCTCTTCTCTTCAACCTGTCTCTGTCCACCCCAGGAGGTGCCCACATGATTCAGCACCATGGACAGGAAACAGGACCTGTACCCAGAATTCAATCTGCTGCCCCCCATTCCACCCCATCTGTCAGGACCTCTCATCTCTGACCTGCTTTTGAGGCTCCCATGACCCACAGCATTCATTCCCTCACCTCACGTCTAGCAATAGGAATCCATTACACCAGTTTGTTCTCCTTGAGCACCTGTGTAGCAACAGCACTAATGGATAAGACAGGGAAAGTGCTGGCCTAGCAGGGATGAAGTGGCCCTTCCAGGGTGACCAGAAATCTTGCCTATGATAGATTCGCCTTAGGGTCACTGTAAGTCAGAAAAGACTTGAAGGCACACAACAAACAGTTGATCTACCTTACTGGTAAGGATCTGGCCCCATAACACATCAAAGCACTGTCGCGGGGATGTTCAAGGGACCAGCCTTAAGATGTTTTTACCTGTTCTCCTCCTACCTGACCAAACTTTTCTGTCTCCCTTGAAAACGTCTTGGTTGCCCATGCCTGAATTTCAGCATATCCTTTCTCTCATGTGACCCACCTTACCTTGAAAAACATGGGGTAAAATGATGGTGCCATGACAGCAAACACGATTCTTCCCCACTGCAGGATCGCATGAGAAGACCACAACTTTGAGGAGCTGGGAATCCTCAAGCTCCAGCTGGAAGGAGTGGTTGAGGCTGAGGAAAGCGTCCTGGCAAGGCAGCAGGGCAGTGCGGGCCTTGTTGACTGAGTCTACCTGGAGGACACAGAAGGCTTCCTTTGCTTCAGCTTTGGGGGGCCTGAAGTCTTGCACCCCCAACAGGTGGATGCTGACAAGGCCAGAGAGATGCTGAAAGCAGCCAGGTTGCTCAGCAAAACTGTAAGGACGGAAGGAGCCATCATCAAGCCCCAGGTAGGTCTCAGCTTTGGCCTGGAGCTCTGGAGAATCTCCATCACTCAAGTAGCCCCCTTTGCTGGCAGCCTTGCCCCGAGCCTGGAGCTGCTGAGAAGTCACGCTACTGTCTAGGTGGTAGCGGCTGATGACGCTGCCCGGCTCCTTGGGAGATGAGCCGCCCTCTGGTTCTGGTCCTCGAGGACGGGAACTACGGAGGCTAAGCTTCCTCCTCAACTCTGGTAGCTTCTTCATCTTCATGGAGAGACTTCTCACTGGGCCAGGAGACTTTGCCTTGCCAAGATGGTGGACCTTCTTGTGGGAGATGGGACTCTGGGCCCCTGAAACAGGGAACGTGGCCTTTTCCTCAGGATCTGGGCTTGCAGACAGCATCTTTCCTGGGGAGAGAAACTGTGTAAGACAAATCAAACTAACTGCAACTTGCCCTATGGGTGGGCATGAGTGACCAGATATCATCACCAACAAGGAGGATAAGGCATCACAAAATACAGAACATTAAAGAAAAATGTAGAACATTACCAAAGAAAAGCTAAAAATACTAATATAAATGATAAATTCATGCTTCTTAGTCATGCGTAAAATGGAGAACATGTTGGAATTCTACCCGAACAGAAAGTGGAAATGTAGGACATGTCCCAGAAAAGGAGAACATGTGGTCACCCTGACGCATATAGTCAGCCCTCCATATCCATGGATTCTTTATCCACCAGTTCAATCATCCATAGCTTGCAAATATTCCAAAAAATATCTAAATTCCAAAAAAGCAAGGCTTGATTTTGCCATTTTATATAAGGGACACAATTTCACTATGCCACTGTCTTTAATAGGACTTGGGCCTCCACAGATTTGGTATCCATTGGGCTCCTGGAACCAAACCCCAGTGTATATCAAGGGCCTACTGTATTGCTGAAATGTCCAAGAGCATGGGGCAGAAAGGAAGAAGTGGGTTCCAGAGTCACTCCATTAAACAATAGGGACAAGAGGGAGAAGCCGAGGCTTCCCACAAAAAAAGGCTAATGGGGGCCCCCATTTTCTGCATTGGGTCCCATACTAGGAGAAAAGTGAGATTCTGTTTCCAAGGAAAGAGCAACACCATTAAATAGATGATTATATCTTGCAATGCTGTGTATAGTCAGCCTCATTTAATCCATTTTGCAAATCAAAATTGACCTTAATTGATTAGAAAGCTGAGCCAAAGCTAACAAAATGAATTTCAACATGGAGAAATGTAAGGTACTGCACTTAGGCAGGAAAAATGAAATGCACAGATGGGAAATACCTAGCGTGTGAAAGGGATCTAGAAGGCCAGAAAGAATAAAAGACGAAGTAGAAATTAAAACAAAGGAAGAGCTAGAGTAGTAGACTGGTTCCAATATTTACAAATGAAAGAAGACTTTAAAAAGGACATGTTAAAAGGTGGAATAGAGTCTGAATGGAAAGACTTTGATAAAATAATAATGGAAGAGGAAAATTCAATTAATAAAGTGTACAAGTTATTGTTTGATATAGAATTTAAAGAAGAAACGATTGAAGAAAGCATGATTAAGTGGATGAAAAACATAACTAAATCAATACCCCTCGAAAAGTGGGAAAGCTCATGGAGAAATAATAAAAAATTCACTAATGGTAACAATTTAAGAGAAAATTATTAGAAAACATTTTATAGATGGTATTTGACACCTTCCAGACTTGCTAAAATGAAAAAACAAAATAAGAACAAATGCTGGAAATGTAATGAGAAGATAGGAACCATGTATCACATGAATGGAAGATTAAAGTGAATGAGTTGGCAACTATGGACTGACTGTCCATGTATAGGGAAAACAACCCAACAATATGGAAAAAAAAGTGGGGGAAAATAGGAAAACTTTGGCAAGAGTGATGTTAGGACAGCTATGATGATTCAGTAATGTTTATTTGATGTTGTTTTATTGTAAAATTAATAAAAATGTATGATACAAAAAAAATAAATGTATAAACTTTATAATTTTGTAATTGTATAGCTCTTGAAGTAGGGTCTTGCAGTTCATAGCCCTTGTGGTCTCTTCCAACTCTATGATTCTTCCCGAAATGTGTCAACAGGAGAAATAAAAGCCTTTTTAACAACAGCACAGCTTATCAACAGTTTGTTCCACAACAACTCCAGAGTACATCTCTCATTTTCCCATAAGAAATGTGGGGACCATTTAAGAAGAATTAACTCTCACCACCACAAGCCTGGGGCTGGGGGTTGCTCATTTCCTCAGCTTGTTTGGCTGGCCTCATTTGACTTGGTGAAGTCTGGAAACCATCTCTCCTGGCTTGCTGTGAGCTTCCTAGGCAGATATCTTCCCATCCAGCTTTAATCTCCACTGGCTTCCCCTTCCTGGTCACACTTTCCCACTTCTTCTCAAAGCCGGGGGGCTGCAGGTCCTCATCTTCTGGGATGGGGTTGTACCAGATCTCCCCCTCGTTGCTGCAGAGAATGTGAGGCTCCTTCAACTCTATGCTGGAGCTGGTAGCTGCTACTTCTTCCATGCCCTGGGTCTTCCCCGAAGAGAGCACCCAATGGCGGCTGCTTCTCTCCAGGCTTTGCAAGTAGGCACCTTGGCTGCTGCACTTGGCACTAATAAGGCTAGAGCTGCAGGACTCCATGTAGCCTACTGGCACTTCAGTATCTTCCTTGGGCCCGCTTGCCACCAAGCCAACCTGGTGTAGGCTCTCTTGGGATGGCACCTTGTCCTGGTCAGTAGGTCCCTTTGTAGTACTTGAGGAACTCTGGCCCAGTTTCCTCTTGTGAGAATCCTCTTGACTACTCCAAGTGAACTTGGCCCAGTTCTGCTTCCTTGACACTGTGATAGTGGTGCTTTTCTTGGTGCATCCATCCTCCCACGGGAGAGATCCTACCGTCTGAAGACCTACAGCACACCCTGAAGCACCTGGTGGCTCTGACAGAGAATCTGTGGAAAACAGAAACAGAAAGAAAGAGAAAGTTACTTACTTGGACTATACAATGGGAACTTGGTACCCACTGGGGTTTGGTTCCAGGACACCCTGTAGACACCAAAATCCATGGATGCTCAAGCCCCATCATAGCACAGTAAAATGGTGTCCCTTATATAAAATGGCAAAATGGGGGTTTGCTTGTTGTAATTTATCTTTTTGAAATATTTTAAAGACATGGATGGTTGAATCCGTGGATAAATAATCCATGGATTGGAGGGATCACTGTAAAACCCAGAAGTCTATGTTGGGAGAGATGTTGTCCACAAAGTATTTATTTCATTCCATTTCACTTCACTGACATGCTGCCTTACTCCTGGAGTGGAATCCAAGTTACCTCTCAAAAAGAATGAACTAAAGCCTAACAATAAAATATGAAATATATATAAAAGCCACCACATTAAAACTGATTGTTGTGTGCCTTCAAGTTGCTTCTGATTTCTGGTGACCCCAAAGCAAACTTGAGGCTTAGAAAGTGTGACTTGCCCATGATCACCCAATGGATTTACATGACTGAGCCGGGATTTGAACCCTGGTCTCCAGAGTGACAGTTCAACACTCAAAACACTACATCAGCAGCTTTTCCAAATTGACTGATATGTCCTCAATGTAAGCCTAGTTGGAAAGCTTGAATAAAAATGTCTTTGCAAACTGGGAATGGAAAGTTGTGGAATCTCTTTCTTTGGATGCTTGGGAAAGGGAACATTTAGTTACCAGGTATCCAGTTTAGAGCATGGGTCTGTGAGAGGAGTGGGTAACTTGTGGCCCTCCAGATGTTGTTGGGTTGCAGACCTGGCCAGCACAGCCAATGGTGAGGAACAATGAGGGATGAAATTCAGCAGTGGCCAAGGGCATGTTTGGACAGCTAAAACTGGTGTGCAAGCTGCACCTTTTCCTTGAGAAGTCAAATCTGGCTGTGGTGACATCCCATCGACATGGGCCTGCCTTTGGAAACTGTTTGGAAACTTCAGCAGGCCCAAAATGCTGTAGTCGGCTGTTGAGAAGGGCTAGGTACAAAGATCATTTGTTCTTGTTGTTGTTGTATGCCTTCAAGTCATTTCTGTCTTATGGGGATCCTAAGGTGAACCCATCATGGCGTTTTCTTGGCTAGATTTGTTCAGAGGTTTGCCACTGCCATCCTCCGAGGCTGAGAGTGTGGCTTGCTTAAGGTCACTCAGCAGATTTACATGGTTGAACTGGGATTTAAACCTTGGTCTCTCAGTCTCCTAGTTCAAAACTCAAACCACTACACCATGCTGTTGTTGTGTGTCTTCAAATCTTTTCCAACTTATGCTAAGCCTATCATGGGTTTTCATGGTAAGATTTGTTCAGAGGAAGTTTGCCAAACTCCCTGAGGCTGAGAGGGTGTGATTTGCCCAAGGTCACCCAATGGGTTTCATGGCTGAGCTGGTAATCGAACTCTAGTCTCTAGTCCAGTACTCATACTACTATTCCATACTATTTCACCATCATTTCCCAACAGCAAGTTGGCCTCTTCATTTCTAAGCATGATGATCTTCCCATGACTCAAGAGTGCCAGAAAGCAATCAATCGGAAACTCCCTAGATGTAAGACAGACCATTTGCAGGTGCTCAGAGGCACTCTCCCCTTATTTGTTGTCCATTCATATTACACATTCTGGCAGATGGGGCTATGGCTCAAGAAGCAATGGTGAAGAGTATGGAAATAAAGCCCTCTGAGAAGCAACTAAGGGAGCTGGGTATGTTTAGCCTGGAGAAGAGAAGGTTAAGAGGTGATACGATAGTACTGTATAAATACTTGGAGGGATATCATATTGAAGATGGAGCAAGCTTGTTTTCTGCTATTCCAGAGAATAGGACACAGAGCAATGGATGCAAACTACAGGAAAAGAGATTCCACCTCAACATTCGGAAGAACTTCCTGATGGTAAAAGTTGTTTTGACAGGGGAAGACACTCCCTTGGAGAGTGGTGGAGTCTCCTTCCTTGAAGGTCTTTAAACAGAGGCTGGATAGCCATCTGTTGGGGGTGCTTTGTTTGTGAGTTCCTGCATGGCAAAAGTGTGGGGTTAAACTAGGTGGCCCCTAAAATTCCAACTTTAGGATTCTATGATTCTATAAGCAGGAGTCTTTGCAGTTTCCTTATGACTAAAAATATGCTAGGAGCTGATGGAAGCCTTCCTCTTCTCCAGGCAGAAGGGAGGAGGGAAAGCAATGAGTCAATGTGGGGAAGAGAATTCTGGAGGGACCCCAGCTCCACAATATCTGCCCAGGTTCAGGCCTAAAGACATGCAACCAAGGCCTGCAAATGCAGCTGAGGCTGAGAGGTCCCTTCCAAGCTCCCAGCTGCTCAGAACTGGTGCCAAGTTGGATTTCCTGTTGTTTACTGTACAGTCCCCTCCCCGGCCAAGACACAGAGCTCCCTTTGTAGGACCCGGAGTAAATTCAACCACTCTGGACAGCAAAGCTCAGGAATGAAGATGCCACAGTCACAGAGCAGACAGCTGGGCAGCAAAGGAGGCTGGAGGGAAACAGCAGCACAACCATCCCCATTTAGGGAGAAGGGAAGTTATGGTTTGATCTTCTTCACAAGGATCCTATTTTGAGACGCGCAACCAGCCCTCTGTATCCACAGATTTTTTTTTAATCCACCAATTCAAGCCACCACAGTTTGAAAATATTTTTAAATGTATACATTCCAATAAGCAAACCTTCATTTTGCCACTCCAATAACATTAAAAAACAAACAAACAAACAAACAAAAACAAACAGTGACACATTGGACCAACCAAAATGCACAATATACATATTGCAAGCTTTCTAAGCTCCGCTAGCCTCTTCATCAGGCAAGGTGTTAAAACCGTAATTGAAGATCTTTTGCATTTCACTGTTTGTTTTCTAAATTCAGATGGTATGGAGGGGTATTTCTTGCAGGCTGGCACCTCCTCCTTCTGGCCATGTGGTTACTGGGAGATTCTTAAAAAACCAGGAAATTTAACATCCACGTAGAGACTTCCATTTAATATCCACTTAGAGACCCAGCATGTGCCAGCCTGCAAGAGATACCCCTCCATACTCTCGGAACTGAGACAGAGGTGGGTTATAAACTGCCGCTTTGCGGCGATCTGCCGCCGCCGCTGTTTGCTCCGTAAGGGAGCCGCTGCAGCCAAACCGCGCGCCTCCGTTACGGAGCAAAAAAGAAGCTCCAAAATGGAGCTTCTTTAAGCGGCGCCTCTATGACGCGCGAGGCGCCAGGGGCAGACTCGCGATGTCATAGGCGCCGTGACACGTGCGGATGCACAGTGTCTGATACGTAAATATGGCGGCGGCCGTGTGGAACGGCTGCCGCCATATTGTATGTACAGAATACGTACTAGGGTTAGGGGGGTGCGGAAGCACCGCCCCTTCCTAACCCTAGTACGTATTCATTACGTACTAAATGGCGGTCTGTAACCCGCCAGAAACAGCAAAATGCAGGCCTATGACTAACATCTTCGATTATGGTTTTCAACATCCTGCCTGATGGTTACAAGCTTACAACATTTATATTAAGTATTTTGGGTGGCCCAAAAAAGGTATTCCTATTTGGTGGGTTTTTGATGTTATTGGATTTGCTATATGGCCAACATGGCTACCCCTGAATGTTTTCTTCATTTTGCAGTTTTATACAAGGGACACCATTTTGTTACGCCATTGTATTTAATGGTGCATACACGGATTTTGGTATCCACAGAGGATCCAGGAACCAAACTCCAGCCGACACCAAAGGCCCACTGTATTTTGTCAAATGACATCAGGAGGAGGAGTTGGTAGCTGCTTACTTCTTTATTATTAGAATCAGTATTGAAATAATCAAGAGCCAGCATGAAACTCTGGAGGGCAGGGTTTGAATCACCGCTCGGCTATGAAAAACCCACTATGAAAAACCCACTGGCTTTTGGCAAGTCACTCTCTCTCAGCCACAGAGGATGACGATGGCAACCCACCTCTGGAGAAACTTGCCAAGAAAACCTGCCTTAAAGTCACCATAAATCAGAAATTACTTGAAGCCAAACAACACCAACAAATTCAAATAATCATGGGTGTAAAAGGCCATTTTGCATTCAGATTATTGATTATCCATAGAACCATGATTTATTATTATTATTATTAGTAGTAATAGTAGTATTAGTGTCCCACTTTCCCCCCAAAACTGGGATGCAAAGCAGCTCACACTACAATTAAAAATATACAAAAGTGACACATTAAAATAAAATACAATGATTATTATATTAATGATGTACTCCCAAAAGAAAGATTGCAGATACTGATATCTATGCCACAGGTGACCCTTGGGGTTTTATTCCAGGATGCCCTGTGTATTGCAAAATCCAGGGATGCTCAAGTCTCATTGAATATAGTGGGGCAGGAAAATGGTGCCACTTATATAAACTGGCAAAATTAAGGTTTGCTTTTTGGAATTTGTATATTCTTTGCATATTTTCAAGCTGTGGATGATGGAATTCATAGACAAAATATCAGTGGATACAGAGGACCAACTGTATAATTGTCGCTGTGGTTGCTGCTGCTATTGTTACTACTGACCCAGCTGTTCAATATTTTCAGGTTAGTTTGCAGTGAAGCATAAAAGCATAACGCTATAAGACACATGTTAGAACCACAGCCTTAAAAGGCAGTGAAAGGGGGAGAGAAATAGCCACAATTAACATTAATCAGAAAGAGGCTAAAAGCCCCTGGATATAGTAAAAAGGTATTTACTTAACACCAAAAGGATGGCAAACTCAGTTCCAACCAAGTCTCCCTTGGGAGGCAGTTTTACTAGCACTGTTTGGTGTTGGGTGCCTTCAATTCGTTTCCAAATTATGGCAACTGATGTGGTTTTCTTGGCAAGATTTGTTCAGAGGTGGTCTGCCAGTGCCATCCTCTGAGGCTGAGAAAGTGTGACTTGCCCAAGATCAACCAGTGGGTTTCATGGCTGAGCTGGGAATCGAACCCTGGTCTCCAGACTCCTAGTCCAACACTGAAACCAGTACACCATGCTAGCTCTATATGCCAACACTGAAAAGGTCCTGGGTTTTGCCTGTCTTCCTTGTCCCTGGTTCCTTCCCCAACCTGTTGTTGTTGTATGCCTTCAAGTCATTTCTGACTTATGGAGACCCTAAGGGTATTCTTGGCAAGTTTCTTCAGAGAAGGTTTGCCACTGCCATCTTCTGAGGCCTTTGAGACCGAGAGAGTGTGACTTGCCAGGGTTACCCATTGGGTTGATAATGCCAAGACTGGGTTGAACCATGATCTCCAGGTTCATAGTTCAACACTCAAACTTCTATCCTATGCTGGCTCCTGACCCGGCATCCCCTAAATGTACAAGTGTATGACCCACACCCCACCCTGACCAGCAAGGAAATATCCGTGGCCATGTGTCTTGATGGTCAGTTCACACAACCATGGGTGGCTCTGATGCCATGTGCAACAGCCTGCCTTTGCCATGCTGCCATACGTAAGGCTCTTGGCAGTTTTGCAAGTGACCAATGGGCTCTGGATGTGGTGGGATGTGGTGACAGGACCGCATCTTGGGCTGCCCATGGAGCGATATCTAGCACAAATCTTGCCAAGAAGACCTTATGATAGGTGTTCCTTAGGGTTGCCATCAATCAAAAATGACCTGAAGGCACTCAACGCCCAAATGTCAGCCTCAGTGCCTCAAACCCTAACAGTCCTTTTTGCCCCCACCCCCCAGAACAGGCTGCCCAGAGGTCCTCCTTTCCCAGGACCTGTCCTCCACCCCAACCTTCTGCTCCAGGAGGACTACCCCAAGGCCCTCCCTTTGGAGCAGCACTAAGGAGCAGGCATTGGCATTGCTAGGAGTCCTCTGGAGCTTGCATTTGGACCTGTCCTCCATGAGGTCCTTCAGCACTAAGAGGCACATCCAGGCTGCCCAGAGGTCCTCCTTTCCCAGGACCTGTCCTCCATCCCAACCTTCTGCTCCAGGAGGCCTTCCAAAATGCATGCACTCATAGTTCTATGAGTGCCTATAGCTTTCCTTTGGCCATGTCCTCCATTTTACCTGAATGCCCTCCATTTGAGGAGATCTGGTCCCCCTGCTTCTACTTCCCAGATTGCCCAAGGCGTCCTCCTTTTCCAGGCCCTGTCCTCCATCCCAACCTTCTGCTCCAGGAGGACTTTCCAATGGTCCTCCCTTTGGAGCATCAGTAAGGAGCAGGCATTGGCATTGCTAGGAGCCCTTTGGAGCTTTGATTGGGGAACAGCCTCCATGAGCTCCTCCGTTTGGATCAGCACTGAGAGGCACATCCAGGCTGCCCAGGGGTCCTCCTTTCCCAGGACCCGTCCTCCTTTTCTACTTCCTGCCCAAAAGGACTCCTCCTCCTCCTCCTCCTCCCTTTGGAGCCCCGTTAGCCCCCTTTCTCCCTGGGAAGGGGCTCCATTTTGGGGCTGCTTGCCTTCTTCCTGCGCCGCCGCCGCCGCCACTGGCAGCGTCTTCTTGCGCCCGAGGCGCTCTTTGGCCCTGAGGCGGGAGAAGGTCTTCCTGAGCAGAGGCTGCATCCCGCGAAGGGCCAGAGAGAGAGGCAGCAGCAGCAGCAGCCCTCCGCGTCCCTCAGTCCCAACAAGGCTCAGGCGCTGAGGCGAGGGAAGGAGGAGAAGACGACCAGGCGCATTCCTGGCATGCTTCCTCCTCCCTCCCCGCCCCTCCGCCAAGAAAGAGAAGAAGAGGAGGAAGAAAGAGGAGGAGGAGGGAGAACAGCAGGAAGGAGAGGAGAGGAAGAGGAGGGAAGGAGGAGGAGAAAGTGGAGGAGGAAGAAGAAGGAGGAGGAGAGGGGGAGGAAGACGAGAAAGAGGAAATGGGAGATGAATTAGGAGAAGTAAAAGAGAAAGGGGAGGGGGAGGAGAAGGAGGAAGATGAAGAGGGGGAAGAAGAAGAAGAAAAGGAGAGGGGGAGGAATAAGGAGGAGGAAGAGGAAGGGGAGGGGAGGTAGGAGGAGGAAGAAGTAGAAGAAAGGCGGAGATGAAAGAGGCCGAAGAGGACGATGAGGAGGGGGAAGAGGGAAGAAGGAAAAGGCGAGAGGGGGGAGGAAATGAGGAGGAAGGAGGAAGGGAGGGGAGGGGCGGCGGAGGAGAAAGAGAAGAGACGAAGGGCGGGAGGACGGAGGAGAAGAGAGGAGGGGGAACGAGAAGGACAGGAGTGAGGCGAGGACCCGGGACTTAGGAGGAGGGAAGAGGAAGGGCGGGGAGTACGGGGCGGAAGGAAGAAGAAACGAAGTAAGAAGTAGGAGAAGGAGGAGAGGAGAGGAGAAGGGAGGAGTGGGGAGGGGGAAAGAAGAAGAAGGGAAAAGGAGAGGGGAGGAATAGGAGGGGGGGGGAGGGGGAGGTAGAGGAGGCAGAGGAGGAGGAGAGGAAGAGGAGAAGGAGGAAGAAGAGAAAGAGGAAATGAAGTGGGGGAGGAATTAGGAGAAGGAAGGGGAGGGGAGGTAGGAGGAGGAAGAAGAGGGGAAGGAGGAAGATGAGGGGGAGGAGGAAGAAGAAGGAAAAGGAGAGGGGGAGGAATTAGGAGGAGGAAGGGAGAGGAAGAGGAGGTGAAAGAGGACAAGGAAAAAGAGGAGGAGGAGGAGGAAGAAGAAGAGGGAAAAGAGGAGGAGGAAGGGTAGGAGGGGAGAGAGGAAGAGGAGGGGAGGGAGGAGGAGGAGGAAGAAAGCGAAGAGGAGGAGGAGGAAGAGGAAGGCAGGACCAGGACCCCCATCCCATCCAAACCTGAACTGAGCCCACCAGGATCTCTTGGAGCTAAGCCTGTCGTAGGTCCAGCCCTTTGGTGGGTTTCTCAGGATGGGGAGACGGAAAAGGAGGAGGAAGAAGAAGAGGGGGAAGGCTCAGGGCCACTCACCCCATCTCAATCTGTACTGAGCCTGGGCCTCCTCCAAGCAGAGTGACCAGATGTCCAGACTCTCAAGGACAACAAGGCACTGACAAATATAGGACCTCACAGACAAATGGAGGACATGACCAAAGAAAAGCTCCAAGTATTCCTAGAAATGTAGGTTCCATTGAGACAGTTTATTGACAGCTATATGACGTGTGTGTGTGTGTGTTGTATACCTTTAAGTCGTTTTGACATAGCAGCCCTAAGGGGGACCTATCATTGGGTTTTCTTGGGAAGATTTCTTCGGAGGTGATTTGCCATTGCCTTCCCCTGAGGCTGAGAGAGTGTGACTTGCCCAAGGTTGGTGAGTTTCAAACCCTGGTCTCAGAGTTCTAGTCCACAAACATTCAAGCCACTAAGCCATGCTGGTTCCATATTATCCCATATAAAGATAAGTTCCATCAGAAAAATATGGTTGAGTCCATAATAACATGCAGTATATACTTTTGTTAACTTTCCTCCTGGCAACCCTGTGGATGAGGCATCTCCAACATCTCCTGTCCTCCATTGCTCTGCTCAGGTCCTGCAAAGCCATGCCTGTGACCTCCCTGACTGTGTCCATCTATCTAGCATGTAGTCTTCCTCTCTTTCTACATCCCATCATCTTCCCTAGCATTATTGTATTTTCCCATGTCTTCTCATGATGTGACCAAAGTACAATAGTCTCAGTTTGATACTCTTGGCTTCTAAGATTTCATGCTTGATCTGTTCAAAGACCCATTTTTTTTGTCTTTTTGACTGTCCTTGGTATGGCAAACATACAGTGGATGATGAGAATCTTGTAGCACCTTTCAGACGAACTGAAAGAAAGAAGTTGGTAGCATGAGCTTTCGTAGACTTCAGTGTACTTCCTCAGATGCATTCGGTGAAGTGGAAGCCAGGCACAGACAGACAGACAGACAGACATATATATATGTATGTGCCATTGGTATGTGATCATGTCAATTCAAATTGCAAATCCTTTGTGTATGGAAATGAAGTTGCAGGTCCAGTTTTAACTATAGTCCATGGTCATTAGTGCACAAAGACATGAGAAACTGGTCTTTGTGTATGGAGATGAACTGGCAGATCCAGTTTTGCAATGGGACTAGCCTGTGATAAGAGGAATAGATGAATGTAGGGCACCCTCCTGAGGATGGGATCAGATAGTGTTGAAGTGTGTGTAGTGAGTGAGGAAACCATTGTCTTTGTTCAATCCATTACTGAGGCACTGTAGTTTGTGCATAAACTCCAATTCTGCTGTTTCTCTTTCCAATCTACCCTTGTAGTTCTTTTGTTCAAGGACTGCTGTTCTGAGGTCTGAGATGGAATGTCCAGAGTAACTGAAATGCTCTGCCACTGGTTTTTGTCTATTCCCATTCCTAATGTCTGATTTATGCCCATTTATACTCTGGCGCAGGATAAATATGCAAATGGATAAATGCTGATAGGCATTGATGACATAGTATGGCATAGATCACATCGGAGGATGAGCACATGAAGGTCCCCCTAATATTGTGGGTGATGCCATTAGGTCTTGTGATGACATTTCCTGGATAAATGTGTGGGCAGAGTTAGCATCTCAGTCGGTGGCAAGGCTTAGTACCTGTGTCCCCATCTGTGTCATGTGTCTTCCTGTGGGTGAATACCTGTTTGAGGTTTGGTGGCTGTCTGTAGATGAGTAAAGGTCTGTCACCAAGAGCCCTTCAGAGAGTAGCATTATTGTCCAGAATGGGTTGTAGTTCATTGATGATGTGCCTGAGAGGTCCCAGTTGGGAGATGTATGTGACTACTAGTGGAGTTCTGTCGATTTCCCTCTTCAATTTGTTCTATAGTAGATCAGTCCTGGGTACACATCTTGCTTTGTTTATTTGTTTTTTCATTTCATGTGGTGGGTACTGTAGTTTGAGGAATGCTTGTTGTAGTTCCTTGAGTTTGGCGTCCCTGTCTTGTGGATCTGAGCAGATGTGATTTGTATCAAAGGGCTTGGCTGTAGAGACTATGGATCTGATGGTGTGTTCAGGGTGGAGTGAGCCAAAGAATTCCAGAAGAAAATCAGCAAGTGCTTTATAGACTATAGCAAGGCATTTGATTGCAAAGATCACAAAATGCTATGGAAAACTCTTAAAGACATGAGAATGCCACTACACTGGATAGTCTTGATGAGGACTCTGTTAGAACAGAATATGGAGAAACAGAATGGTTCCCAGTTGGCAAAGGGGTCAGGCAAGGCTGCATCCTTTTCACCTTATCTGTTCAATTTGTACGTAGAACATATAATAATAATAATTATTATTATTATATTTATATTTCCCGCTTCTCCCTTCAGATCGAAGCGGGATTACAACAGTAAAAACATCATTAAATCCATAGATAATACAAAATACATCAATCAAAATAAAAAGGGGAAGAGTTGTTACAGTGTTTGCTGACAGTTGTAAGAATGGAGTCATCATATTCAGATGTTCAAAATCAGATTAGAGGAGATCCGTTGGATAGGCCCACCGGAAGAGATCCATCTTGAAGGCTTCCAAAGAAGGTATAAGACGGATCTCTTCCGGTAAGTTGTTCCAAAGTCTAGGGGCCATCGCAGAAAACATTTTACAAGAGGTGGTTTTCAACCAGGTTTTGGGTTGTTCTAATATTTTTGTGCCAGATGTCCTGAGAGTGCGGGGCGGATTATGTAGGGAGAGGCGTTCCTTTAAGTAACTCGGGCCCAGGCCATGTAGGGCTTTATAGGTAATAACCGACACTTTGTATTGCGCCTGGAAGCTAATTGGTGTAATGTGCTCTGATCTCAGTGTCTTGGTGATCAGTCTGGCTGCAGCATTCTGAATCAGTTGGAGCTTCCGAACTTGGTATAAAGGTAGCCCCATGTAGAGCGCATTACAGAAATCTAAATGAGAGGTTACCAGTGCATGTACTACTGTTTCAAGGTCCTCCTGAGCCAGGTAGGGACGCAGTTGGCGTATCAGCCAAAGCTGATACCATGCACTCCTGGCTATCGCCTCCACCTGAGATGTCAACTGTAGAGATGAGTCCAGGAGCACTCCCAAACTGTGGACTTCATTCTTCAGGGGGAGTGTGACCCCATCAAGGATGGGTTGGCAGATCTCCCCCACTGGACCAGGGGCACCTATGACGAGCACCTCTGTTTTCTCTGGATTCAGCTTGAGTTTGTTTTCCCTCATCCAGCCCATTACAGACTCAAGGCAGGCATTTAGAGGAGAGATGCCATTCTTAATCACTGCAGCAGTCAGAGACATAGAGAAGTGAATTTGAGTGTCATCGGCATATTGATAACAGCGCGCCCCATGTCTCCGGATGATCTCTCCCAGCGGCTTCATGTAAATGTTAAAAAGCATGGGGGACAGAATAGCGCCCTGAGGGACACCAGATGTCAGTTCCCTTTTACGAGAACAACTGTCCCCCAGCATCACCATCTGGAATCTGCCCGAGAGATAGGAATGGAAACACTGGAGCGCAGTGCCCCCAATACCTAGCTCCCTCAGGCGCTCCAGAAGGATACCATGGTCAATGGTATCGAATGCCGCTGAGATGTCCAAGAGCACCAACAGGGCCACACTTCCCCTGTCAATGCCCAGACGGAGATCATCAACTAGGGCGACCATGGCAGTTTCAACTCCATATCCTGCCCTAAAGCCAGTTTGAAATGGGTCCAGATAATCGGCTTCATCCAAGACAGCCTGGAGTTGGAAGGCAACTGCCCTCTCGATCACTTTGCCCAAAAATGGTAGTAAAGAGACTGGCCTATAGTTGTTCCTTATCAGGGGATCTAGAGAGGGTTTCTTTAAGAGTGGCTTAACCACTGCATGTTTAAGTGCTGATGGAAA
>NC_056523.1:228563596-228657397 GCF_019175285.1 Sceloporus undulatus
CCAGATAATCGGCTTCATCCAAGACAGCCTGGAGTTGGAAGGCAACTGCCCTCTCGATCACTTTCCCCAAAAATGGTAGTAAAGAGACTGGCCTATAGTTGTTCCTTATCAGGGGATCTAGAGAGGGTTTCTTTAAGAGTGGCTTAACCACTGCATGTTTAAGTGCTGATGGAAATTTCCCCTCTCTAAGGGATGCATTTATTATAGTCTGAAGCAGTGATGTTACAGCATCTCCTCCTTGAACAGTCAGCCAAGATGGGCAGGGATCAAGGGGGCGAGTCGTCCTCCTTACACATCCAAGGAGCTTGTCCACTTCATCGGTACTCACAAGCTCAAAACAATCCAGTCCGTGGAGTCACTGGATACCTCTCTCATAGTCTCTGTTTTAATATCATTCAAAGAGCAGGTTTAGACTCAGAAGAAGAAGGAGTGGAAGAAGGAACATCAACAATCTAAGATATGCAGATGATACCATACTACTAGAAGAACGCACCAGAGACTTGGAACAATCACAAAAGGTAGTAAAAGAAGAAAGTGCAAGGCTGGACTAATGTTATGCATAAAGGAAGCCAAAATAATGATCATAGACGATTTACATAAATTCAACCTAGATAATGAGGAAATTGAAATAGTTAAAGATTTCCCGTACCTTGGATCAAACGTTGATCAGAATGGAGACTGCAGTCAAGAAATTAGACGAACATTAGGAATGGGAAGGGCAGCTATGAAAGAACTAGACAAAATCCTAAAGTATAAAGATATGCAGCTGAACACGAAAGGTAGAATTCTTGAAGTTGTGTTGTTCCCAATCACTGTGTGCGGCTGTGAGAGCTGGACAGTGAAGAAAACAGATAAGAAGACAATAAACTGATTTGCGATGTGGTGCAGGAGAAAAATGTGAGGATAGTATGGACAGCCAAAAAGAAGGCAAAATGGGTCTTTGAACAGATCAAGCCAGAAATCTCCCTGGAAGCTAAGATGATCAAGTTGAGGCTGTCATACTTCAGCCACATCATGAGAAGGCATTAGAAAAGACAATGCTGCTGGAGAAGGTGAAGGGGATCAGAAAGAGAGGAAGACCACATGCCAGATGGGTGGACTCAATAAGAGAGACCATGGGCCTGAGCCTGTATGACCTGAGCAGGGATGTGGAGGGTAGGGGAGATGTCTCATTCACAGGGTTGCCATGAATCAAGGTCGACTCGAAAGGCAGCTAATAACAACGGTATCCTTAGCCGTCTTCTCCAGCACCACATCTCAAAGGAATTGATTTTCTTTCTGCTTTCTTTACCGTCCATCTGTGCATGATAATAGGGAATACAAGGCTTGGATGATCCTAACTTCAGTGCTTAGTTGTATATTTTTACTCTTTTGTTTGTTTGTCTAGTTCTTCCATAGCTGCCCACCCCATTCCGGGTCTTCTTCTTGACTGCAGACATTATTCTGATCAATGTTTGATCCTAGATATGGGAATACTTTTAAGTACTTTGATTTTCTCATTATCTAGGTTGAATTTATGTATCTCTTCTGTGGTCATAATTTTTGTTTTCTTTATGTTCAGCATTTAGCTTGCCGTTACCCTTTCTTCTTGCCCTTCCTTAGTAATTGTTCCAAGTCTGTGATGTCTTCCGCTAGTAAGATGGTGTCAGCCACATACCCTAGGTTGTTGATGTTCCTTCCTCCTATGTTCACTTCTGCTTTTCTTACGATGTTTTCTGCATACAAGTTGAACAAATAGGGTGATAAAATGCAGCCTTGCCTGACCCCTTTACCTATTGGGAACCAGTCTGTTTTTCCATATTCTGTTCTAACAGTTTCCTCTTGTCCTAAGTAGATTTCTCATCAGGACTTAAGAGCCATCCATAGCATTTTGTGATCTATACAAAGACTTTGCTATATTCTATAAAGCACATGATGATTTTTTCCTGGAATTCCTTTGTACACTCCATTGCACTCCATTAGTCGTCATATGTTTGCAATGTGGGGGGAAATAAAACCATGTGTTTCCTCCAATAATACAGTTTAAACATCCAATGGAATAATGAAACTATATAAACCATGTAGAAAATGATCAGACAGAAAAATTATTGAACAGTAACCATAATGTAAGGTATCCCATTTCTAATACATTCAGAAATGGATAAGGTAATGTCAACAATTCAAATATAAATCCATTTAGAGAAGATATAAAGTTCAGGTTTTAGAGAGTGGATACTTTACATTATGGTTTCTTTTCAATATTTTTGTTGTCTGATCATTTTCTACATAGTTTTATATGCTTTCATTATTCCACTGGATATTTAAATTGTGTCGTTGTAGTAAACACATGCAAATTATGAGTTTTAATAAGAAATTGAAGCTATCACATTTATCCAGCCTGTAAGTAGAAATATAGTGTGTGGGGGATGAGTTTAAACAGAAATTACCAAAATTCACAAGGCTTGGATAGAGGAGGAGGAATTCACTTGCTGGTCCTCAGGATTTGTATGTATTGATGCAACTCTATGGTTAGATCTTTCCCAAGCCACCAGCATTCTTCCTGAAACTGGGATAAATGCTGGTGTGGGAAGGAACCGTATCATGGTTGGATGCATGCCTCCCACATGGTAGTGGGGTTTTGCGTTAGCTGCATGGTGTAGAAAAGTGCTGTGCTGCATAATTCCCTTGCTCCAGAAGGCATTGAGAAGAATTCAGCCTGGAGAAAGGTCACAGTGCTGTTTTCCAATCCTGCCATGTGAACCATTGTTGGAAGTTAGTGTGATGTAGTGGTTTGGATCTGGAGTCAATTCCCCGCTCAGCCATGGAAGCCTTTGGGGTGACCTTAGGCAAGTCACACCCCTTCAGCCTCAGAGGTTGGCAATGACCAAATCTGACCAAATTTTGACAAGAAATCCCCATGATGGGTTCAATTTAGGGATCACTATAAGTCATTAATGAAGGTACACAACAACAACAACAATTATAATTGTCACGTACGAAAGGGCACACTTATGGCTTCCTTCTTCTTGACTGAAATAGAATCAGAGTTGGAAGAGACCACAAGGGCCATCCAGTCTAACCCCATTCTGCCATGCAGGAAATCACAATCAAAGCATCCCTGACAGATGGCCATCCAGCCTCTGTTTGAAGACCTCTAAGGAAGGAGACTCCACTACACTTCAAGGGAGTTTGTTCCACTATCGAACAGCCCTTACTCTCAGGAGGTTCCTCTGAATGTTGAGCTGGAATATTTTTTCCGGTACCTTGCCTCCATTGCTCCAGGTCCTATTCTCTGGAGCAGCAGAAAACAAGCTTGCTCCCTCATCAATATCATCCCTTCAAATATTTAAACTGGGCTATTATCACCTCTTAACCTTCTCTTCTCCAGGCTAAATGTCCCCAACTTCCTAAGTCGATCCTCATAGGGCTTTATGGTTTCCAGGCCCATCAACATTTTGGTCGCCCTCTTTGGCAACCGAGGGATGCATGCAGCAGTGCTTTTCACAAATGTTGACTAATGTAACGCAGGAAGTGAACCTTTGTGCATTCATTTATGGTGGAATGATGTGTGTCCCATGTGTCCCAGCTGCTGCACAATTGCATGGCTTGCCTCCCACATCTCTTTGGATGAAACTGACAATATGCAAGATGATTCACACAGGGCAAGCAGATCACATGCAAAATGTCTTGCTTTCATAGCACTTCTCATGCACATCAAATGTCAGGCTGACATGGAAGTTGCTGCCACTCCATACCCATCTCAGATGATGTGAATGCTGCTTGGGGTCCATTCACAGGAAAATAGCAGTCGTGTGGCACCAATAACAAGAAAAGAACCATGCCAGTAGCTTATTGTCTTGATAACAAGAAATTTAAAGCAGCTTACACTACATATGGTCATTGTAACTGAAAGCCAGCATGGCGTAGTGGTTTGAGTGTTGGAGTGTGACTCTGGAGACCAGGGATTCGATTCCTTGCTTGGTCATTAAACCCACTTTCTCAGCTTCAGGAAAAGGGAATGACAAACCCCCTTTGAGCAAATCTTGCCAAGAAAATCCCATGACAGGCTAGCCATAGGGTCACCGTAAATAGGAAGTGACTTGAAGGCACACAGTAACAACAACAACACTGTACACTGGCCCACTTGACTGCTCCAACAGTTGCTTAAATGTTACACCCACTGGACTCATCTTATCAGCACTCCACATAGCTGTCTTCTGAATTTTCTGGTCATGAGACTCTTCTTGAGAGTGAATATGTGCTTAGATGCCACTGGAAATGCATTGACTGCTCAGAAAGTGTTTGGGAACATTAACTATGTTTGTATGGCTATCATAGAGTTTTATAACATTACACACAGTGTGGGAAAAGTGGGATTTCCCTCCCATAATACTAGAGCTCAGTTGATTTTAAAGAAAACTGCTTTGTGTATTTGTTTGGTTGCTGGTTGAAGAAATTTTATGCAGTTGTTACATTCCATTTTTCCACATTTTGCTTAAATGTGGAAATGTATCTGACCCTGGGATACCTGTCTATGAACAGCAGTATGCATTTTAAGAATAAAATAAACTCTAGGTCATCCACCAAAAGTGATTGGAATGATTCAAGACAAACAAAAGAAAGTCTTCACTCAATGCATAGGTAATTTATGTAATCCACTGTGACAAAAAACAGTGACAATCCTCTATGACATCTCCTTATATTCCACTGTAGCTCAAGCGTGACCTCTAGGATGTTCGCAAGGTTAGCCAGATCTCTGTGTGCTGTATCCTCTCAAGTTGTATCTGATTTATGGCAACGATGAATGGGATTTCCTGGCAAGATTTGTTCATATGGAGGTTTGGCTTTGCCTTTCTCTGAAACAGAAAATGTAACTTGCCCAAGGTCTGCCAGTGAGTTTCTATGGGCGAGTGGGTCTTCAGACCCTGGTTTCCAGACTCATAGACCAACACTGCAACCACTTCACCACATTGGTTCTCAGTATTACATCATCTCCACTCTCCTCACCTACGATGCAAACCTCCTTCAAACCCAAATCTACACACTTGGGAAATCCATGTGGTTTTATCTTGTTGTTTCCCAATTTGTTGTTATGTGCCTTCAAGTCATTTTTGACTTATGGTGACCTTAATGCCAACCTATCATGGGTTTTTCTTGGCAAGTTTTATTCAGTGGAGGTTTGCCATTGCCTTCCCCTGAGGCTGAGAGAGTGTGACTTTGCCCAAGGTCACCCATTGGGTTTCCATGGCTGAGCTGGGAATCTAATCTTGGCCTCCAGACACTCAAACAACTATGCCACACTTTCTTCCTTATTTCCCAATAAGCATCTAAAATGCATGTATATATAAAAACAGTCCACCTGGTTCAAATTGGCTGATATTATTATTATTATTATTATTATTATTATTATTATTATTATTATTATTAATTAGGGTTCTTAGGAAGGTGAGTGCAGGCAGCAAAGAGTTTTCTGATTTTCTGGCTAAACCAGACACCAGAAATTAGAGTGTTCCAAAGTTAGGCTAAAAAAAAGTGAATCTTCTGAGTTAAGTGACCAGTTTTCACTGAACTCAGGTTCCCTTGTGTGAATTTATGCTTTCCTTATCTTCCAGCTATTAGAGACCAAGATGCTCTCTGAAATAGGGTAGCTGCAACATCCAGAGGTCCATGGACTGCAGCTGTCTGGAGCTCACACCTGCCCTCTGACCCTTGGCATTCCCATTAAAATGCTTCCAAGGAGCTGCTTGCCCTCAAAGGGGCACAACTGGAAACTTCTGCCACACTTTCACCACCCACTTGTTGTAGGCCCTCCCCCAAAAAAGGGAATCAGAAAAGGCTAGTAAGATAATTCAGAAGTGTCAGTCTTTGTTTCCATAACTCAAGTGTTACAGATAGTCATTTATTGTCACATTCTGATGATATAACACTTGACATCTAAGCAACAAGTGCTACAACTCAATGCACACCTAAGAATGAGGCCAACTCAGAATCTTGGCAGGACTTGCTTGTAAGTAAGCGGACATAGGATTGTGTAGAAATATTTCTTTTGCAAGGAGGCTAAGGTAACAGGCCTGTTTATATTGGAGGCTAAAGTAACAGGCCTGTTTATATGTCCTATAGAGACAGGGAGGAGCAGCTATACACTGGCTGACAGAACATGACCCAGATCCTTGATGTTGAGCCAAAGCTGCAACAGTTCAAAACAGACACCAATGCAAGAGACAGAAAAAAATTCATCCCTTTATTATTTGCACTGCAAAAGGTTGCACAGTGGCTTCTGAAAAACAGAAACAAAGACACTGAGCCAAACTTTTGGCCATTTCCCCAGTTTTTCTCTGCTGTAGCATGTTTGCTAAAAGGGAGAAAAGTCCTAGACTTAGGGTTAGGGGAGGGTCCAAGGCTAGGATTGTTTATAGGCCTAAGACCTTCAACCTATCAATCACAAACTGAGCAGTTTCTGAGACATGAAAGTAGGGGAGAGAGAAGAGTAAAACCACAGACCCAAACTCACCTAAAGAATGTAAGTATGAGGTTCAGAAGGCTGTGCTGACAAAGTGTCTTACATCGGCTCTCACCCTGTGCTGCTGAATGAGCACAAGCAGCTGGTCACATGTATGCAACAGAATGAGAAGGGCACTTTAAGGGCCAGGAATGCTAAAAGAAAATCCTTCTGCGGTCCCAAAGAAGAGGACAGAGCACCCAATCTGATGAAGGGGGGGGGGGGGGGAGAGAAGGGCACAAGGTGTCAATTTCAGTTGTGAACCAAACAGTATGTTTACTGCTGTGCCTGTGTTAAGTGTCCGCTATCCATATGTGTAGAAAAATACTCTCTGAATCTTCAGATGGGGACACATGTGCTTGGCAGGCTGGGGAAGGTTGTGGTCTTTGTCCTTGATGGACACAAGTAAAAATATCAGGTAATCAGTGTTAGACATAAACCATGTTAGACATAAACCCAAAGAATGAAATTGCTTTCAGAAATAAACAAAACACAGTGCAACACAGGCCAGCACAAGCATAGATATCAACACGATGGCTCAGTTAAAAACTAAAGAAATGGTGTATTTGCAGAAGGATCCCAAACAAGCCTGCTAAAGCAAGACTAGAGTTAAAAATCCTGGCCCACAGGAGAACCAACAAAAAGTAAAGCTTTGTGCTGACCTATGCCCTTGTTTGGGATCAGTTTATCTGAGCCAGATCTCTCAGGCAAGCACAAGTTCTGCTCTCTTGTCAGACTCCATGTGCTGCAGCTTCAGCCAAGTCCTTAAACAGAGATGGAGCCTTCACGGAAGTTTGTTTTCCCAATGAGAGCATTGAGGAGGATGGGCTTTCCACTTCTGCATGCAGATTGTGCTGTCCTTATGATGTCATCCATTTGGTCCTCATTCTGTCGATTGAGCAGGAAACCTTTGCCTCCTAAACCGTCTGCTACCACATGGTAATCTGCAAGGAAGAATGTCTGCCATGAGCACGAGAGAAGAGGAGCCTAATCACAAGGGTTTATGTACAGTCCGTCTTTATCTTATGCGGAGGAACCGTTCCAGACCCCCCCCCCACGTAAGGCAAAAAGCGCATATGCTTGAGTCCCATTAGATATAATGGGGCTTGTGTTCACCACGTGGCCATGCCCACATGCCACAGGTGCGCACGCCATTCTCCCGGTGGCTTCCGCGAAAGCTGGAAGCCACCTATAATGAGCCTGTCTATGGCGCGGGCTCACTGTATAAAGAAAAAGCAAGAGACAAAATTTTAAGACAAGTGTGGAAGAAAGCATTTCCAAGGCCTGGTGATTTAATAATTTAATAATCCTAGAAGCCTATCCAGAATATAATAAAAACTACCTTACCTGCTTCTGAATTTGGTAGTTTGTAAATATCCATACACATACAATTTACACCAGCAAGTTGGTAGGCAAAAACAAAGATTCTTGCATCCTGATTACACTTAGATGCTACAAAATATTGTGTTCACTGCAAATGAGCAACTTTTGTCAATAGAATTGTCCTCCAGATGTAGCAGGTCAGTTGTGCAATTCTTTTTAACTTACTTTTTTAAAAAAATACAATCATGTTAGGAATATTAATAATGTTTTAATAATAAAAAGGCAGACAGTGCACTGTAAACATGGCATAGTCAGGTCCAAGAGTCTATGGTCTATGACTGTAATAAACGATTGATTTAAGGGTGTCTAGTGAATTAGGAGGAAAACATGCAGCACCTGTTTTTAATGTTACATTTGTATGCACATCTGAGGCCCCTAACAAATGGGCCTGGCAAGACCAAATAATCCTCTATGCTGCAAGAATAAAAAGGAGAGTAATTGGCCTAGTGTCAATACCTTTTGGAGGGAAGTAAGTGTATATCTGAGTTGCCATTCTGACAGTCTAACCTGGTTGTGTCCATTAAAACCTCAAGTGCAATGTACCATGACAGGTGTGCAATTGAATTCACTAGAGAATCTGACCTGTGATACAGGGCATGAGGAAATTTTGTTCCACAGACAGAATCTGCTTCATTCCAGGGGATTGTGAAAAGCATTAGCTCACTAGACCTGGTTTGTTCAAGAAAAGTCAATCTAGGCACTTCTAGTTTGGCAGGATCTCTATATACAACATCATGGCAGATGCTATTCAGGCTGTTAACTCACCCAGGTAATCCAGGCCACAGGCTACATTGCTACCCAGCAAAGGCACTTGTTCCCGTGAGATCTGGCTCCAACAGGCATCATTCCCTACCAGGGCAATGACTGGTGTCTGACAGAACAGGACAAAACGTTATTGAACCTAACAGAGGTCAGGAAGTGTAACCCAGTCCTTCCAACCAACCTTGTTGCACTATCAAATGGAGAGTACCATTCCATTACTGGGCTAATGAACTACTATTGAAGCCATTGCCCAGAGACCCTATTGAAATCATAGCCGGTCTCTGAACTAAGCTCCCTACATCTCAAACATTTAAGGAGGTAGCTTGCCACACTTTATCCTGATGTCAAAATCACATACCACCAAAACCAATTACCAAGAAAGACTTAAAAACAAGAAACTGCTATTGAGCAGCAAAGGGGTCTTGTGGCCAAACTTCCACAGTTCAAACAGCTTTTTCATCTTCATCTTTTTCATCTTTCAGTCTAGTTATATTTTTTTCACCCACAGATACCAAGAGAAGACAGGATCCTTAGAAATCGGGCTGGGTTATACAGTGGTCCCTTCCCTTACGTGGGGGATGTGTTCCGGATTCCCCCCCCCCCCGGGCGTAAGGGGAATTCCACTTGTGCTTGAGCCCCATTAAAAATAATGGGGCTCATGCCCATGGCGCAGTGTGCACACCATTACTCCTTCTGGGGTGCGTCGAGGCTTCTTCCGGCACGGCTTTCAGCGTACTTACCTTATGTCGTACGAAGGTGTCAAATTCCATTATACTGAAGCCAAGAGAGCCATCACCATACAGGATCCAGACCTAGAAATGATTTAAAAGATGACATATGCAGCAGCCAGACACCATGGGGAGGAAAACAAAACCACAGAAGATTTTAGCATCCTATTTACTTTTCCAAGTAAGCAACTGTTAACTAAGAAGGGCCAGTCAGTCTGGAGAAGGCCCATGTAAGTAAACATATGGGTTGGGGACTCAGGCATTCAGCTCAGTAACATTCCTTGCAAAGAGGACGCATTTCACCAGAGTCTCCACGCTCAGCTTCCCATTACTGAACACTAACCTCTGACTCTGGCCTGCAGAGCTTGGCTCCTAAGGCAAAGCCTCCACCAACTCCCAAGGTCCCAAAGGCTCCTGCAGTGAGAATTAGAACATCAATGATGGAATTGTTCTGGCATGCCTAGGTTCTGGCAACCAGTTGTTGTCACCAGGCCTTTTTTAAAAAAAGGTTTGATAGGATGTGTTTATGATGCTTCTAATACATGGTTGTTGTTTTTTTTAACTTAGCTACCTTGGGCATCTTAGATACAAAACAGAAAAATTTGATATAATATTTTAAGTAAACAAATAAATAGTCCACAGCCTTGTGTCAAGTATTAACATATTATCGCATTGCATATTATTCTGCCTGCAGAATAATTTCTTCAAGTTACATTTTTATTCCCTTTGTTCCCAATTCACTTTCCAGAGAGAGACAGGGCCAGAACTTTCTGTTTGTCTGTCCTCTCTCTATAAATCTGAAGCAAGATGCAGGCAAGTGACTCTAACAACATCACTTTTATTCCCTTGCACATTTTGTTAACCTTCTAAACGTAATTTAGTTTTAGTTTTATATTTTTAAATTATTGTAAGCCACCTTGAACCCCCATTTTGGGAGAAAGGCAAGATATACATCCTATAAATAAATAAAAATAAATAAGAAATGAAGAAGCCACTTGGCTTCAGAAGCTAGTGTAATGATTGTTGCTCTTTCTGGATGGCTTAGTAAAGGTATCACTTCTATGTGTATTTTGGATTTTATTTTATGACTACCACAACTACTCATGCATTATTTGAATTTAGGAAACTCTTCCTGCCATTTTCTCAAAATATACCTGCTTCTTGTTTTATTGATTGATTGACCTCCTTTCTGAAAGAACATTTTTCACAAGAGATGTTTTTCCAGATTATTCTTTCCACCTCAGTTATACAGAAAAGTAGAAAGCACAGCCTTCCTCATGCATCTCACAGTCTCTGACAGACTGAGGTTTCTGGGTAATTTTGCCAGAAGGCTCATTTCTATTCAGTTGTGGAAATGGACGAATGTTTATCTAGAGTGGTGTATTCCTCCTACTGGAACAGAATACTAGCCAGGAAGTTTATCTCATGTTACCTGGATCAAGCCAGCATAGTGGACCCCTAGGCTTTATAATGTAAGCAGCACTTCCCACGAAATCACCTCCATCTGCAATTAGAAAGCTGTCTTCAGGAAGCAAGCAATCCACGTGGTGCAACAGCTTCAGTGGGTTGAGGTGGTGGTCTGTCAGTTCTTCTGCTTTTACTCTAAGGAAACAAGTGTTAGGAGGACATGAGACACACACAGCTAGCCTGACTCACTACATATCATAGTGTTAAGCAAGGGCAGGGCAAAAGGACAGGTTGCTCACCTGTAAATGTAGTTCTTTGAGTGGTCATCTGCGAATCCACACAAATGGGTTATTCTGCACCTGCGTAGCAATTTCGGATCCTTCTGGAATCGCTAGGGAAGACTTTTTGGCAGTATTCTGCCCACCCTCTATATAGGCTCGGTGTCTTCCCGCCCTCTTCAGTTCAAAAAGTCTGCCAAAAGAACAGACATAGGAAGAAAGAGCAGGACATGACAAGAGGGGAGGATGGGCGGGATTTGTGTGGATTTGCAGATGACCACTCAAAGAATTACAGTTACAGGTGAGCAACCTGTCCTTCTTCTTCGTGGTCTCTGCGAAGCACACAAATGGGTTAGACTGACAAGTTGATCCATCCCAGGAGGAGGGAGTGTCCTGGCAAAGATTTTAACCAGGAAAGACAGTGTGATTGTCAATTATTAACAGCGTCAACTAACATGCTGGAAAGAGAACAGAGCTGCTTCATGAAGGCTGCTTCACAACGATGTCTGGTGTCAAACCTGTAGTGCTTGATAAAGGTCAAAGGTTGTAACCAAACTGCAGCCTTGCAAATGTCCTCCAATGAGATTCTGGACAGGAAGGCAGAGGATGTAGCTATCGCCCTGGTTGAATGAGCTCGAATTTGAGCAGGGGTAGTCTTCCCAAACAGTTTGTAGGAAAGGTGGAGGTCACCCATTTAGAAAAATATTGTGGTGTGACTGGGAATCTCAGTTTGGGAGTTGAGTAGCAGACAGAGTCTGTGGGAATGCTGAGAGGACAAAATCCTGTCGAGGTAGTAGGCCAGAGCCCACCTGACATTGAGGGAATGGAGTCAGCGCTCGGTGTTGGTGGTTGGGTTTGGGGCCAGCGTCAGGAGAATGATGTCTTGGTTGAGATGAAAGATAGAAACTATCTTAGGCAGGAAAGAAATGTCCAGTTGAAGGACGAACTTGTCTTTGATGAATAAGAGTAAGGAGAGTCGGCACAGAAAGCACAGATTTCACTGGCTTGGCATGCTAAGGTCAGGGTGACCAAAAATTCAGTCTTCCAGATGAGGAGCATGAGGTCACAGGAAGCAAGAGGTGTCAGGGATGATGGGAGTTGTGGCTCTTCACCTGGCCAGGAACTCACCACCTGGTTGTGCACCACGCTGACCAGTTTTGGCCAGTTGTTATATCTTTGCAAGAGTTGCAGAGAACAGGCTGAAGACCCCGACAAACTCTCCAAGCCTTCTCACTCTTGCTTCCACAGAAGTCTTCACCCTTCTTCACCAGGGTCCTGCTGGTTCTTGTAGCTTCACCCAAGACACCAGACAACTCAGTAGTCTTATATAAAAGATCTACTTTATTCTACTATATACACAGCTCCAAACAATACTCAACTCCTCACTCTCCAATCCACTACTACTCACAACTACAACCCACAAAATGCATTGGGATGTATAGTCCTTATTATAGCCAAATCATGGCACCACCTACTGTTGTCTGTTTCCACCCAGTAGGCGTGTACATCATTTCCATTGGTTCTCCTTGTTCATCCCACAATTAATGATTTCATCATCTCAGCCTTGACCACTTAACAATTGTCAGGTGTGTCCAATTATCCACTATGCATTTCTTGTCCTTGGCACTCTGGACCTGTTAATTGTCTTACCATTCACACCTGTGTGGTTCTCAATTGGCTTCTGCTGAGTCACTCTGACTCTCACATACAAGTTTTATTTCTCTTACTGTATAAGCCATGTGGCTTTTTCCTTGACAAGAGGTTCAAAAGGAGAGGCAGACAAGGATGCCAAGACAAGTTGGAGGTCTCAAGCTGGCGCCAGGGCCACAGAAGGTGGTCTCAAGTTGGCGATGCCTTTGAAAAAAATTTTTACCAGAGGGTTGGCAAAGAAGGACGGGCGGCCCAAAAACTGGTAGTGGGTACAGATGGTGGTGAGGTAGCATCTCAGGGAGGAGATGGAGAGGCCAGAGTCTGACAGAAAATTAAGAAAGTCCTGAACAATAGGAATAGTGACTTCCTTGGGAGAAAGTCCTTTCTTGGTTAACAAAGCCAAAAATTCAGCCCATTTGAGAGCATAAGAATGCTGAGCGAAAGGCTTGCGAGAAGCCAAAATGACCGGTCAGGTCAGAATCCTCCATGCCAAGAGACAGAGCGTGTCGATGTCGGGGTGCTGAACTTGACTGTTGTGGAGGGTCAGGAGGTTGGGATGGAGGGGCAAGGGTCAGAACCAGGTGAAGATGAGGAGTGAGCCATGGTTGCCTTGGGCACCAAGGGGTGATGAAGATGGCATCTGAGCGGTCCATCCAACCTGAGCTGTTCTCTCTCTGATGCATCTGGAGGCGAGGCAACATTGGATGGAGGACCTGAGGTTGACAAACCTGTCGTGAGCAACATAGGCTGTCGAGGTCGTGGAATCCAACATGGCGCCTATGAAGTGAACATGTTGAGTTGGGCAAAGTGTGGATTTGTCCATGTTGACCATCAGTCCCAAGGCATGAAGAAGCTTGAGGGCGAATTTGATGTTAGCCAGGAGCACGTCTTTGGTTGGCACCACAAATAACCAATTGTCGAGGTACGGAAAGATGATGATTTTTTGTTAGTGGAGGTATGCTGCCACAACCGCCATGCATTTTGTGAAAACCCTTGGTGCTATGGAAAGTCCGAAGGGTAGAACACAGTATCAAAAGCAGTCGGGACTGATGGAAAAGGCCAAGAGGTCTCGATGGTCTTGTTGGATGCTGATTTGAAAATAAGCATCCTGAAGATCTTGTGTGGCAAACCAGTCCAACTCCTGCAGAAGAGGCAAGATGGAAGTCAGGATTACCATACAGAAACATCTGTATGATATAAAAGAGTTCAAGAAGTGGAGGTCCAGAATGGGGCGAAGGCTACCATTAGCTTTGGAAACAACAAAGTATCTGGAAACAATAAAGTATCTGAAAAACAAGCAGTCTCGGATTCGAGATGAGAGGATAAGCTCTATGGCCCATTTGTCCAAGAGAGAGTGCACTTCGTCAAGAAGGGTATCTGAAGGTAGTGAGAAGAATACCCCTTGGGGGAGGATCTTGGAGCTCCAGGGCATATCCCCTCCAGACTATTGACAGGACCCAGGAGTCAGATGTTATGCTGGCCCAAGATTGGTAAAAATGGGGCAGGCCATCCCCAGGGGGAGGGGGGGCAAAGGAATGAAGTGTGCTGGAAGATCTTAGAAGTGCTGCTTGCCTTGATTAGAATCCTTCTTATGGAAGGGCTGTTTGTATTTGGAGTTGGATTGGCTCTTTCCAGAGGATTGTTGCTGTTGCATAGGAAAACGCTGCTGCTGGAAGTCCGAAGACTGGTTGGATCTACCTTGGTTGGGGAGGGGGGTTTAGAGGGGTGCTTGCCATCCCGAACAGTGTTGGTTTGGGAAGGGAGACCAGGAAGTCGAGGAAGAGGTCATACCGTATTTACGGGCTGTGTTTCTTATCTTGTTTTTAAAGTCAAGTTTTTCGTCAGACTCCTTATGAAAAAGCCCCGAGGCATCAAAGGGGAGTTCTTCAATAGCCAGTCTGGCCTGTGGAGTGAGGTCCAAGGATCTCAGCCAAGTGTGGTTACGAAGGGCCATGGAATCGGCAAGTTGTCTAGCGGTGCAGTCAGCCAAGTGCTTGGCAAATGAGATTTGTTGTGAGGCTAAAGAGTGAGCCTCAGCGTTTAGGACCAATGCCATGCATTTCTTGTTCTCAGAGGCATATGACTTGTGCACCATGGCATCGACTTTGCAGCCTTCTGTGTCATTGGGCTAAGTTGCCACCTTGGGGAGTGAAACAAAGTTGACACCTCAACAATCGCCAAATTGGGTCAAGGATGTTCGAAAAGCCAAGACTCATCAGAGGGGGTAATCCTATAGAAGTTGTGAAGGTTGTGAAGACAAAGAAGCCCAAGAACGCTTCACGATGTTGGTCATGGATGGGAGGAACGGGATGGAAGCTGGAGTGGGAAGCTTTCCACGTATTCTCTCATCTATGGGGTCAAGCACCTCAGAGTCCATATGGAGGACCTTGATGTGTAGGGCTTTACCCATTCGGATCACTTGTTTGGCGAACGAGAAAGTGTCATCTGAGGGAGAGGCCTCCGGGACTGAGAGTGTCTGAGACTGGTGAATTCAGAGTAGTCAGCAACTCTGATGAGGCCAATGGAGTCTTTGGACGCGGGATGACTCTCTATACTGAGATGGATGATGGCAAAGGTCGATACAAGGCTGTGTGTGAGGCTGCCGAAGAGAGATATGATTGGGATGGAGTGGCCGAGACATAGGCTGCTGTGGAGGGTAGCTGGGGTTCAGAGATGTGGAGAAGTGGTTGCAAACGACTGTCGTGTATCTCCAAGGGGTCAAGTGGCAAGAAAAATGTGTCCGAAGCCTCATCAAACATTGGGTCCCATTGGAGGGCTCAGGGAAGCCGGAAGGGAGGTCGTTGTTGGCCTCTTCATCGAGGTAGACGAGGTCAGAGGCCGCAGAAAGCCAGTCAACTGGCATCACATGGCCATGGGGAAAGCCTTTCCCTTCATCATCGGAAAGTTGGTAGGTTCCAGTAGAGTCTGGAGAATGTCAGTATGGGACTGAGGGACATCTCGCAAGGGAAGTACGAATCTGAGGAGTTGCCTGGTCACACGGTACCGAGCTTGACTCAGTATAGACAGATTGGATAGGCTCGGAGTCCGGGATTGGACAAGATTTCTTTCCTGTATGTGAAGCCTCCTTGTCCTTTTCTTTAGAAGACTTATGTTTCTTTTTCTCCGATTTGGAAGTGTCTGAGGATTTCTTCCATTTCAAAGCTGATGGCTGGCCAGCTGCATCTTGGTCGGTCTCCTTACTTTTTTCTGGGGTTGGTGACCCAGAGACAGGAGAAAAGGATTTGCCCTCAGTAGCATTAGTTTTGGCAGGGACCCCGGAGGCAGAAGAGGGTTTGCCCTTGGCAGCAGGAGCCTTGGCAGGGACCCTACAGTCAGAGGGAGGGTTAAGAATCTGTGCATATAGCATAGAATGCAGCCTCACCTCCCTATTCTTCCTGGCTTGTGGGGTGAAAGCCATACAATGAGGGCAAGTTGTGGTGATGTGGCCCTCACCCAGGCAAATGAGGCACAAGGAGTGTCCGTCGTGGCTGGGAATTTTCCCTCCACATTTCATGCACTTTTTAAAGGAGAGCAAAGACATCATGGAGATTCACAAGGGAGTAGACAAACGAATGGTCAAACAAACCAAGTGTTACCAGTAGTTAGAGTCCAAAACAAGCTGAATCACTATCCAAGAGAGAAGTCAGAGCCAAAAACGTAGTCAAAAATGAAAGTGAAAGGAAGGAGTGAATTTCAAGCGAGGTTCCTATGCTGCTCACGTGGCAGACAAAAGGAACTGAAGAAGGGCGGGAAGACAGCAAGCCTATATAGAGGGTGAACTATATAGAGGAGCTACCGCCAAAAGTCTTTTCTAGCGATTCCAGAAGGATCCAAAATTGTTATGCAGGTGCAGAATAGACCATTTGTATGCTTCGCAGAGACCATGAAGAAGAAGAACAAAATTTGCAGGCTCTGTACATCCACCCATCCACATAAATGCACCCAAACATTAGACACAGTAGGGTTTCTAACCTGTTTTCTTTCTCCTTCATGTTATCACTCTCCTTCAGACTTATTACCCAGTCACGGGAACACGAATAGCCATTAAGCTCTTGGCTCAAGTGCACCAGGAATGAGCCAGCATCCCCTGTTGGTAAAGAGTTGCAAGAAGCCTAAGAAGCACACATTTCAGGAAGGGAGGTTTATGTAACATTCACTGTCACTTCCTTGGGTCACTGACATCACTAGGTCATTCCCTGAAACACTGTCTTCTCCTGCCAGCTATCCCACCCTCACCAAATCATAGAATCATAGAGTTGGAAAAGACCACAAGGGCCACCCTGTCCAAACCCCTGCCATGCAGGAACTCTCAATCAAAGCATCCTCAACAGATTACTATCCAGCCTCTGTTTAAAGACCTCCAAGGAAAGAGACTCCACCACTCTGAGGGAGTGTGCTCCACTGTCAAACAGCCCTTACTGTCAGGAAGTTCCTCCTAATGTTAAGCTGGAATCTCTTTTCCTGGAGATTGCATCCATTGTTCTGGGTCCTGTTCTCTAGAGCAGCAGAATACAAGCTTGCTCCCTCCTCAATATGACATCCCTTCAAATATTTAAACAGGCTATCATATCACCTCTTAACCTTCTCTTCTCCAGGCTAAACATCCCCAGCTCCTAAGTCGTTCCTCATAGGGCATGGTTTCCAGGCCCTTCATCATTTTAGTTGCCCTCCTTTGGACACACTACAGTTTCTCAACATCCTTTTTGAATTGTGGTGCCCAGAAATGAACACAGTATTCCAGGTGAGGCCTGACCAAAGCAGAACAGACTGGCACTTTTACTTCCTTTCATCTAGACACTATGCTCCTATTGATGCAGCCTAAAATTGCATTGGCCTTTTTAGCTGCTACATTGCCCTGTTGATTCATGTTCAACGTGTGGCCTACTTGGACTCCTAGATCCCTTCCACATGTAGTCTCGTTCAGCCAGGTGTCCCCCATCCTATCTATACAGTGGTGCCTCGGGATACGAAATGATCGGGTTACGAAATTTCCGGGATACGAAAAAGTTGGATTGGCAAAAACTGTTTCGGGTTACGAAATATTTTTCGGGTTACGAAATTCATTTCGGCGCGAAATTCAAATGCTGCAAAGTGCAGCTATAGGCTTTCCAGTGCTAACGGAAAAGTGTTTCGGGTTACGAAATTTTCGGGTTACAAAAGGAATGGCGGAACGAATTAATTTCGTAACCCGAGGCACCACTGTATCTGCACATTTCATTTTTCCACCATAAGTGCAGTACCTTACATTTCTCTGTGTTGAATTTCATTTTGTTAGCTTTGGCCCAGCTTTTTAGTCTAGTCAGGTTATCCCTAAAGTTCTTCTCCAAACAGCCATATCAAAGCCCCAAGCATGCACCTCACCCTTTATGGCAATGTGGGGCTTCCAGAATACGTGTGCATTTTTCAGCAGTTGTTCCGGATTCCTGTTGACAGCAATTATTTTACTGCCCTTGCTCAAGATTCGCCCGTAGGACAGACGAAAATCACAAACTGTGCCTGAAAAGGGAAACAGGAATTAAAGAAACCGAGAATCCACAGAAATACTTTCCTCTTCCGACAAATTTCCTAAAGTTGGCCCAGTGCTTATAAGCAAGACTCCTCAACAAAAGGCTAGTATTAACAGAGCGCCTACCTGCCAGAATGACCACATCTGCCTCCTTGAGTGCCTCGCGGCGGTTCTGACGGATGTGCAGAGGACTATTCTTTCCCAGCATGCCACGGGCCATGCCTCCCAGGAAGCATGGAATCCCTAGTTCTTCTAAAGAATCTCTGTAAAGACAGGAGAAGGGAGAAATATCTCACTACAGGAACTCCACAACTGGTAGTCCATTGACAGTTAGTAGCAACTCATCCTCCTCTCTCTGAGTGCAGTCCTGCCTCCCACCTTCCACCTCTATCTATTAATCTGGATTCAAGCTATTCTCTTTCAGTTCTGGCTTCCTTATTTGATTTTGCTACCCCATCACTACCCCACTTCTCATAAGCAATAAAGAGGGAGCCTTTCCAATTGGTAGCACTGGCCCACAAGTCATATAATTGTAGCATAGACTCAATGGGACCAAAATGGCTACTAAAGTTTCTCAGAACTCCTCTAAGGGCAGGTAGCAATGCATGTCTCACCTGAGTTTCTTTACTGGGGTTGGAGGCAGGGTCACCTGGCTGCCAAGAAGGATGACTGGCTTCTTAGCCCGGCTGATAAGCTCTACACACTGTTGCACCTGCAAAGAAATATATCAAGAAGAGGATAAGACTGAGAGCAAAGACTCAGGCCCTGAAATAGCTTTGTGGCCACTACTTGTGTATTTTGGAGCTGGGTTAAGGCTAGCCTAACAGGGAAGCAAAACACCCTCATCCTAAGCCAATGAATATGGGAAGACAGTGATTCAAGGGCTATGCTGGTAATAGTGAGAACATATCTGAGAGTATCAATTTGCCTTCTTTCAAAACTAGTGCTAGACTAAAGAAAGAGAGCCCCCCCCCCATGATAACTGTCATCCTTTGGCCTGTGAGGGAGTGAACAGGCAGGCCCAGCTTCACCAGGGCTAGCCTGAAGATAGAGAGCCCTCTCTCCATGATAACTGTCATCCTTTGGCTTCTGAGGGAGTGAACAGGCAGGCCCAGCTCCATCAGGGCTAGCCTGAAGATAGAGAGCCCTCTCTCCATGATAACTGTCATCCTTTGGCCTGCGAGGGAGTGAACAAGCAGGCCCAGGTCCATCAGGGCTAGCCTGAAGAAGAAAAACCCTCTCTCCATTATAATTGTCATCCTTCGGCCTGCAAGGGACTGAACAGGCAAGCCCAGCTTCATCAGGGCTAGCCTGAAAATAGAGAGCCCTCCCTCCATGATAACTGTCATCCTTTGGTCTGTGAGGGAGTGAACAGACAGGCCCAGCTCCATCAGGGCTAGCCTGAAGAAAGAGAGCCCTCCCTTCATGATAATTGTCATTCTTTGGCCTGCGAGGGAGTGAACAGGCAGGCCCAGCTCCATCAGGGCTAGCCTGAAGAAGAAGAGCCCTCCCTCCAGTCCATCTGCCTTGGTCCAGGCCTCAGAGGGAGAAAATAACCACTGGACCCCATCCCCTTTCCCACCACCGTTCCCTTCTCCTTTTGTGTCATGTCTTTTAGATTGTAAGCCTGAGGGCAGGAAACCGTCTAATTAAAAATAATAATTGTAAGCCGCTTTGATAGCCTTTAGGGCTGAAGGGCAGGGTATAAATACCATAAATAATAATGATAAATAAAAGAACTATTCAATGCTAGAGGGGACGGCAAGGCAAACAGCCTAAGGGGACAATATCTGTCTAGAAAGCAGGACAAACATAGGATTAATAAATGCTCCTCGCCCCTAACTTTTGATTTTCCTAATTAAGTTCACCTGGAATTGGGGCACTCCTGGAGTGTTTTGTGATGTCTCCTACAGGGGAGCCTTACTTCTTTCTTTGTGGCCTTTTGAATCTTCACTGGCAGAGGTGAAAGGTCTTGCACCTCCCAAGCTCCAGCAAAGAGGTTCCCCAAATAACAGCGCAGGTACCTAGGAGAGAATAAAAATATGATCACTGGGATCAAGAGCCTGCCAGGGACCAGTGTGTAAGAGGATGTGGCATACAGCACACAAGCTACAAGAGCCTAAGAACCTATGCTGTCAGTTTGTTACCTGAATTTTGAGCACCCGCAGGAGACTGGGTCCAAGAGTTACTGCACTTTGCAATTAAAGAATAGGTGTATGATTTAAAGATGTATTGTGTACATGTATTTGAGTAGTGGCAGAAGAAATGAGAGAGAGAGAGAGAGAGAGAGAGAGAGAGACTGACAGACAGAAAGAGAAAGAGAGTCCTCTGCCCCTTCTTTGCAATCTCTGCATTATCTTGTGGACAATTGTGTTTAGAGTGGACTGGACTCCTATCAGCCCTAGCTAGCATAGGCAATGGTTAGAGGTTCTGGAAGATGCTGTACAACATCTGGAGGATGGCATGTTCCCCATCCCAGATGTTAGTTATGGTTTTTACTGGTTTACTTTTCTTTGTGGCAAAACAATAAACATTAAGATATAAAATACACCATGTGGCATTTTCTGAAATGGACTATGAGCACAATTGAGTGGAAATATAGCTGAGGAGCCAAGAGGGATGGCAACTAAAGATGTCTCTGAAGTTGTATTACATTGAGATTTTAAAAATTGTTTTCTTTTATACATTTCAAATAAAAACAAATATAAAAAAGCAAACATAAAATAACTGAGATCTAACCCACCTGGATGCAGCAGAAAAGTGGGGGGAGTACTAACAAGCCAATTTGATGTGTGGAGGACAAAAAAGCCACCCACAGAAAATTGTTGAAGCATGATAGAAAATGCCACATGTAAAATGCTAATGAAAAACCTCCCTTGTACCTTAGTGAGCTAAGTCAGCAACCCTACAAGACTACAGAATAATAATCTTCTCACTAAATCACTGTAGAAAACTACTATAAAAACCTTACATTCATAAACATCTTTGTACATTGACAGAAAGACAAAGGCCTATTTGCTCTCCCACTGGTAAGTGACAAGGAATTTTCACACACAGTAAGCTAACATACAGTACGTTGTTTCTCTATAACAGTGGTCCCCAACCTGTGGGTCGGGACCCCTTTGGGGGTCGAATGACCCTTTCATGGGGGTCGACTAAGACCATTGGAAAACACCTATTTAATTACAGTTATGAAGTAGCAACGAAAATAATTTCTTGGTTTTGGGTCACCACAAGATGAGGAACTGTATTAAAGGGTCGCGGCATTAGGAAGGTTGGGAACCACTGCTCTATAACCTAAGAGATTTACAACACTTTTAAAACTGCATCAAGGCAAAGACAAGTTCATAGTCATATAGCAGGGAGAGATCAGAAATACACCCTCAGCGACAGACAGAATCTCTTCTAGAACAAAGGCATTTTAGAGATTCCTCAGGATGAATTGAACTCTGATATCATGTTAAAGATAAGGACTGGGGTTGGCTAAGGCCCCATTCCCAATGGGCATATAAAGCAACATATTTTGCTGTGATTCTGACTCAGATCTTTTTTCCGAGTCATATTCGAATCTGGTTCCTCGTTCCCATTACGAAAGGGTGCAAACGGACCCGGGTTTTTTTGACCCATGTTCTCATTCCCACTGAAATTTTCTCTGTTGTAATTTGAAGCAGACTTTTTTTGCTCCCCGTTCACATTGCCCTTCCGGAACCTCTTTTTTTTAAGCAGCTGCCAATCAGTCGGCTAGGCACTTGATGTCACAGTGACGTCAGTTGCTTCCATGCATTTTGACGTGAGCTATTTTTGTTCCCCGTTCCCATTTGCGTCTTTCAAACCTGTTTTTCTGATTTTTTTAAAGCAGTCAATCAATCGCTTAGGCGCTTATCCCCTCTGGGAAAGGGAAAAGGAGCCTCCATCCCCCCAAGTCCCTTTGCCGCCTCCCAAGCTGTCCTGTGTCTTCCCAGAGACCCTCTGGGAAAGGGAGAAGGAGCCTCCATCTCCCCAAGTCCCTTTGCCTCCCCCATTGCTCCCTGGGCTGTCTGGGGGGCGATTGAGCAGGCATGTAAAAGAAAAAATAATAGTTAAAAAATAGTGTTCAATGGGTCTCCTCACATGTCGACCTATGATGATTGGGGAGTGTGCATGCACAGGGAAAGATCCTCTCCCTTCTAAGAGATATAAAATAGATTTATTATTGCTCCGTTTAAAGCTTGAAGTGGATAAAAAAGCACAAGGCACTTAATGTGGACATTAGAATTACGATCATGGACAAGCAAGAACTCTGAACACGAAGGAATCCTAGTGGGAGAAAAAAAGCCGGCTGCAATGTGATTAAGAACATCATGGAGACAGCTACGGTGAGTCCTCCCACAGGGGTTACGCTAGAAGTCCTCGATCGTAAAGTAGACAAACTTCTTTCAGTGGGATAGACTGTAACGCTTCTTCAACTGTAAGGTGGCTGGTGGTCGTGGGGATTGATTCCTGGGTGGGGTTTTAAAGTGGGAACTTTTCTTTGTGCCTTCAGATTCTGCAAAGACGTGCTTGTGGTTACTTCTGCTGTGCATCTTACAATAAACTTTCTTGTTTTACATTAAGTTGGGTGTGGATCATTAGCCTAAGGTTCTCAATTCGCACAGTGATGTACTTTGGGAAAGTTGCAAGACGGACTATATAATGTAATGGATGTAATAATGGAACAGGCACTTATTACAGACCTGAGTAATATTAGACACTCGAATTATATTTTGAGGCAGTTCAATTGCTAAGAATGATAGAGGTAGAATATAATCATAATACAAAGTGGGTTAAATTAGAAAGACAGAGCAATCAAATGGAGTTTGTCTCTATCTTTCAGAGGAAAATATGGGGGGAGGGAGAAAAAGAGAAAAGAATTGGTCCAATGAGGGTGAATTATAAAATATGGGAGATGTGGAGTAAAAACCTGGGTATAAAAATAGGAAGTGGCTACCAATTGACTATTTAAATAAAAGCAACAATGAAGATCTTGGAAAGATAATTAAAAAATTAAAGAATAAGGGATTTAAAATAATTGGAGATCTGTATGATTTAACAGGGGCACGAATACAGGAAGAAAACTATTTTAATAGGTAAGCAATATTGGATTCAAATAAAAGGGATAATAAGATTACTAGATGAAACACAATTAAATATTGATGAGCAAAATGAATTATTAGAAGAAATAATTAAAAAAATTAGAAGGGGATAAAGGACTAATAGGATAAATTTATAAGAATATGTTAACAACCCAATTTGGAAAGACAGAGGGATTGACAATGAACTGGGGAAAGGATTTATTGATTGATATAGATAAAATTAAAATTTGGCTACAAGAAATTGTTAAAATTAAAAACACAAATGTAAAAGAACAACTAATGAAAATGATCGGAAAATGGTATAGGACACCACACCAATTAGCATTTACAAATGACAGATTTCAATCCAAATGTTGGCATGGATGTGGCGTTAAAGGAAAACATGTACATATGTGGTGGGAATGTCCATTTGTACAAAAATTTTGGACTGAGGTTAAGCAACAGATAAATACAATTATGGGGATAGAAATACAATTAAGTAAAGAAAATTGCTTGACTCTTAATTTAGGGGAATTAGGATTGAATAATAATCATAAATATGTAAGAAAACAATTTCTAAAAGCTGCTCATGCAGTGATTGCTTATGGATGGAGAAACAAATTAAATTGGAACACGGCTTACTTATTTAAATATATAAAATAATATATATTATTCGACTTCATTAGGGAAAGTAGATTAAAATATATTGGGGAAAGCAATAAAGAACCCTGGGAAGACAAATGGGAAATTGTAATTAAGAACGTGAAAGGTAAAATGGGGTATGAAGAAGTTAATAATATAATCAATAATATTTTCCATATCTCTGAAAAGTGCAGTCAAATTAACCCAGGATCGAACACCCCCCCCCCCCGATTCGGGGTTTCCCTGGAAAAATTGATTACATGGGGATCAGATCTGAATTCCAATGGGAACAAAATTGGTGTAAAGAGGATCGAATGCACGCTTAAATGGGAACAATGCTCCCATAATCCGAGTCTTGATCTGTTTTATAAGCCAGTGGGAATGGGGCCTAAGAGTCACACCCCAAACTTCGTATATAGTCTAAAGAAGTAAATCAAATCACAGTAATGTAATGTAATTGTCTCTGTTCTTTATAAAACTTAAGACTATATACATTATACAAGGGGATTATCCATTTGTTTCTTTTTTTGCCTCCAACTTGCAATGTATTTTTTCTTACCTATTTTGTAGTTTTAGAAGAAACATATACTGTACTTCTAAGCTTTTTATCATTTTCAAAAATATTTATTTGGTTCTCAACTATGTGGACATATGCACTGATTTTCCACTCATTCATACATTTAGCTCTCACTATCTTGCAAAGTTCTCACAAAGCGGTCCCAAAACATTAGACATTGAACACGAACATGTACTATACAAAAATGGCCCTATCAGAACTGATGAAATTAAGCCAAGGTTGACATTATCAAATGTGGACCACAAGTATCATCATCATCTTCTACTACTACTACTACTATTATTTATTTGTATCTCGCTGTTTTCCCAGGGACTCAGAACAGCTCAACAATATTAAAAGAACAATACAATTAAAAACATAGAAAAGGGGTGCATTAAAAAGGAATGAAATTATTACAATATTAATATAGATAGGTATTCAAAGAATAAAATATATTTTAAAAATATAAAACTGTTTAAAGCACTTTAAAATGAAACAACATCCCAAGCCGGTCCTTTATAAACATTCCGTCTTAAAAGCCTGTCTAAACAGGTACCTATTAACCACTCTGAACTATTAATTTTCATAAGGTTCATAAACGCCTGATATGAAGGTGTAAGGTACAATATAGCAGGAAGAAAGTTTAAGTAATGGCCACCACCCAAAGAGACCTGCTTCTTGTGTTTGCCAATGCAGCTATTCTAACCAGCAGGTACACAAAAAAGGCCCTGACCTATATGTATGGACAAGAATGGCTACGAGAAAGTGATTCTTTAGGTAATGTGGTCCTAGATCATTCAAGGCTTTAAAAGTATTAACCAGCATTTTGAAATCAGCCACAAATGAACTAGTAACTAGTGACACATACTCATGTCTTTCAATGCCATTTACTAACAACAAACAAGAAGCAGAAGGTCAATATGAGTGATGGTGTCAAAAACCCTGTGTTGGGTTGTATGGTATAGGGAATTAGAGGTTTGTTGTGGTTTTTTCACAGGGTGCGTCCGCATTGCAGAAATAATCCAGTTTGGCATAACTTTAACTGTCATGGTTCAATACTATGGAATTCTGGGCATTGTAATTTATTGTGGCACCATAGATCAAAATACTCTTTGCATCAGTACCACTATTATTATTGAAAAGGCAGGCCCAACTCCTGAAGAAGAGCCCTTCCTCCATGCCATTTGACTCCAGGGCCATGCCATGCCATCGCATCCAGGGAGTGAAAGGCAAGCCCAACTCCATCAGGGCTAGCCAGAGCAAGAAGATCTCCCCATTCAGTCCATCTGTCATGGTCCAGGCCTAAGAGGGAGAGAACCACTGGACTTGATCCCCTTCCCCACCACCATTCCCTTCTCCTTTTCTGCCATGTCTTTTTAGATTATAAACCTAAGGGCAGGGAACTGTCTAAATAACTATCTGTAAGCTGCTCTGAGAGTCTTTAGGGCTGAAGAGTGGGGTATAAATACCACAAATAATAAATATTATAATTAAAGTCCACTACAGGTATTGACTTTATATCTTGCATCATTATTTCAACTTAAAATTATAAGGACCAAGATGAAAATTTCCTACTATATGATAACGGTCTTAGATCAGAAAGATCTGAGGAGCTGGATTCTTAGCCCACACGCAGGCGGGTAAGATATCACAAGAATGTAACCCAAGATATGGCTACCATCGTTTCTTAGAGGAAAATATGGGCAATCAGGTTGATATTCCCCTATTGGTTTCGCCCTGGTTAGTGGCAATCAAAATACCAAATTTGCATGAGAAGTATGAAAACTATGAAAGGAAGACGGGAAGGAGAAAATCGTCTTTCCTGAGATCTAGAAAACTGAGAATTCAGCTTGTCTGGAATTAACCTCATCATGTAAAACTGGCAAAATAAAATCCATTTTACCATAGTCTGATAAGGAAAACAACATTTTCTGACAAAAACTTATCCTTTAGGGCAGTGGTTCCCAACCTGTGGGTCGGGACCCCTTTGGGGGTCGAATGATCCTTTCATGGGGGTCGCCTAAGGCCATTGGAAAACACCTATTTAATTACAGTTATGAAGTAGCAATGAAAATAATTTCATGGGTTTGGGTCACCACAACATGAGGAACTGTATTAAAGGGTCCCGGCATTAGGAAGGTTGGGAACCACTGCTTTAGGGTCTCTCCAATACACATCCTGATGACTAATATCCTGAAAAACCCCGTGGTTCTCTGTCCTCAAAGGAACCATCACACAGCTCCCATCAATACTTAGGAATTAATGGCTTCTTTAAGAGGGACGACAACTCACTTACCAGTTAATGAACTTTCCCACAAGACCCTTAGAAGATGTTTTCTTGATCAGCTCTCTCTCAATCAGATGATAGGGGTACAAAACATCCAAAGGAAACTCCACAAATACAGGACCTGCAGGATGAGCAGGAAATTTTATAATCATCTCACTCTGTCAATAAAATACTCATTTGGACAATAAATTGAGGATATGAGCCCAAGATTTGATTTTTGCCTTATCCAAAGGAAAAAGCAGTGCTACTCCAAGGGAAAGTGGTTCTGACTTCCAAGGACCATAGGGAATGCAAGAGGAATATTACTGAGCCAATACTAGGCTACTGATTTTAATCATTAGATGGCCACAAATTGCTTCAGACTTGTCAATAGCTTCAGCATTCAGCAACTGTGGTTCTAAGAGAGCAATATGGACTCAACCCAAGCCCTGACATACCTGGGGTATCACACTGGGCAATGGCAATAGCCTTTCGCAGCACAGGAGTTATATCTCGGACTGTCTTCACTGAAGCACAAAATTTGCATAGCGGCTTCAAGAGAGACAATTGGTCAATATCCTGGAGAGCCCCTCGGCCCTGAGGAGAGGGTGAGAGAAGAAAAACATGAAAGCTCACTTTTCCACTACTGTAAAAGCTCACGTTGTGACAGTTGAACTTGCCATGAGATACAAACACACAGTCAGTTAACTACAATAATTCTGCGACCGAAAGCTGGTGGGGGCAGGTAACAAGCTCACGAATGGTGATGGTGAAAGCAGATGAGACAAAGTGTAACTAGACCAACCATGAGCAGCATCAAGCTCCAGCTTCCCCTCCAACTCAAGGACCAGGGGCTGGAATAGCCTACCTTCTGCAATGTAGCTGCTGCCCCTCCAATCAACAACACTGGAGACTCTGCCATTTGGGCATTTTTCACAGCCGTTATAGTGTTTGTCACTCCAGGTCCTGCTGTCACAGCAGCTACTCCCACTGTCCCTGTAACACAAAAAAATTCAGGAATGGTGTCAGTTTGTGCCCCACTACCTCACTTTAGGCAGCAAAGAATAGGCACAAAGTAGGTACCTGAGAGCCTGGCCACTGCATCTGCTGCAAATACAGCTGTTGCCTCATGTCTTGTGTCCACCACACGAATGCCCAGCTTCTCGCTGGCCACCAAAATGGGTGAGATATGTCCCCCAACCAGGGTGAACACAAAGCGAACACCATGGGCTTTCAGAACTTCTGCCACAATCTCCCCACCATGTCGAGTGCTCTTAGAGTCCACCTGAAACAGACAATGCCATCTTTTATGTTGGCTGGCTCTGTAGGAAAAATACAAGCTGGCAACTATGACCTGCTATTCAGACTCTAGTACAGAAATGGAGGATCTGGGAGCAGGAAGACTAGATAGACCTCTGGGACTAGCTCATTTTAGTCTCGTTTCATTAAAACCACTTGCTACAGATGTTTTGCTATGGATGTCATATCAACAGAAATCAAGGTTACCAGATCCCAGAGGGAATACAAATCTCAACAAGAATGACTAAATGGATTTGATTTAAGATCGAATCTCAGCTATTTAAACCCTGCCCACTCTCTAAGGTCCTTTGTTTCCTATTGAGTAGATACAAGAATCTGAAGGCAATTTCTATTTTACCTGATACCAAAGCTGATAGATCAGTCCCAGTTTGTGTGCTGCCCCAAGCATAGTCACCATGAAGGTTCCCAGCACTGCCACCAGCCATGTTGTGGTGCCTCCCAGGGTCAAGGAGGAAGCAATCATGTCAGGATTCATTCAGAATCGCCTAAGGATACACTGCTGTCCCAAAAGAAAAACAAACACATATATAATTCTATAGCTTGTATATCTCAGACTCTTACATGAGAGCTTGATAGCATTCCTGGACAGCCATTTCCTTTATTATATCATGGTGTTATTGATAACCCCAGCTTGCCCTGCAGTCTGGGAATTACTCAATTATCTTTCAGTTATCTTATATCTCCTTGTTGTTGTTGTTGCTGTTGTTGTTGTTGTGTGCCTTCAAGTTGTTACCGACTTATGGTGACCATAAAGCAAACCTATACAGTAATAGGGTTTTCTTGGCAAGTTTCATCAGAGAGAGTTTGCCATTCCCATCTCCTGCAGCTGAGAGAGTGTGAATTCCCCAAAGTCACCCAGTGGGATTACATGGCTGAACCAGGATCAGGATTCAAACCCTAGGCTGCAGAATCAGAGTCCTACACTCAAATGACTGCACCACGCCGGCTCTTTGCCATCACTATAATCTCTAGCTTATTAGTTGTAAAGTGTAGAGTTGTAAATTCAGGAGGCCTTGTGAGGTCCTGTGGGGAGGCAGTAACCAATCTCTGCTTTAAAAAATGAAATGTCAAAAGGGATCTTTTCTTCAGAAATGTCAATAACTGACTGGGTCTGCTGTAAGGAGAGCTAATTTTAGATTCACACCTTTGCAAATGTCTCTTTAATTCCTCTACTTTCATGAATACCTATGCTAATTCTAGCAGCTAACCTCAATAGACAGCGATTATGATTTTCCAGAAAGTTTATTATTGGCCTGTTACAGACTGCCAAAATAAAGCTGCTTCTGGTCTCTTTGGAGGTATGCTGTTTAAATGATGCATGGGTCCTAAGAGTCCAGAGGTTGCGCCAAAGCCACACTCCATTCCTAAGCACTGGAGGGCAGCTTTGGTGCAGCTTCCGGATTCTTAGGACCCATGCATCATTTAAATAGCATACCTCCAAAGAGACCCCAAGCAGCTTTATTTTGGCAGTCTGTAACAGGCCATTATTATTATTATTAACCTTTATTTATAAAGCGCTGTAAATTTACACATTTATAAACAGAAAGTTTTCAAACATATAGTATTAAGTATTTCCAGGACTTTATACTGACAAAAATCTGATTTAACATATTTGTTAAAATTACTTTTACTTAAAAATAAATCCTTAGTGCTATGTTACATTTATTTCTTTATTAGGTATCTGAGGTGTTCCCTGCAAAGTCAAATATAGTTAATTTAAAATAGCTGGTGGGGGAAAAATAACCGAAGTGCAGTTATAGTTGCAGAACTTACCATATAGTGTAGTAAGTTCTATTGAAAACAGCAAGATTCCTGCATGCATGCAGAAGACTGAACCTTTAGTGTGGTTTTCGTTTTCATGTGTGATATTAATTTGGTGCCAGATAGGCAGGACCAACTTGCATAGACTTGTGAATAATTTCCATTAATATACTCTGCTGTTAAGGCTGTACAACTTGACTGGCAACTGTGATGTCTCTGTAGATAAAACCCTTGGCCATACATTTCATAGTTTCATCATTGCCTAACCTCATGAAAAGCAACAAGTGTACAAGGCAGGTAGAAGAATATTACCTTTTTAAAAAATTATATTTTAATTCAAAATTTAACACATAAATAACTGGACATGCATAAACACCGACACAAACCCACATGTAAACACACAAGCAACAGTCCCCAAGTAGAAGAATATTAAATGTAGAGAGTACAAGCCAGGCATCAGTGAGGAAGAGTTCCAGATGCTAGCTCAAATGCATCTTCAACCAGGATTAAGGGCAAGGTTTTAACTAATTTGGTGGTGAATCTCAAAATAAGCACCAACAAAGGAACGCATCTGATAAGCATCAAGATGGTCCAAAACACACTGCAGAAATAATCCTGTTTGAGACCGCTTTAACTGCTCTGGCTCAGTGCTTGGGAAATCATGAGCACTGTAGTTTTTTGTGGCACCAGAGCTCTCTGACAGAGAAGGTTGAATGTCTCACAAGACTACAGTTCCCAAAATTCCCTAGCACTGAGCCAGGGCAGTTAAAGCGGTCTCAAACTGGGTTATTTCTCCAGTGTGTTTTGGGCCCTAGTCACCATGTTTTCAGAACTGTGAATACACAAGAGAACAAATGAAAACTTCACGCACAGGAAACTTTTCGCAACCCAATGTGTATGGCTGCATGAAGACCATCCCTATGACATGCTTCAGCACCAGAGCTGTTCCATAACTTCATTTTAGCATCAGTTTTATTACAGGAGTGGATAAACTCTATGCAAGTGTGGGCACAGCAGGCAACTAGAACTCCCCATAAGAAGCAATAAATGGTTCACATGGCACTATGAAAACACGTTAAGTGCAGAAATATGAGATTTCTTCTCTGCCACAGAGTAGATCTTCAGATACACCCCAACCTTCATTTGATATGATTCAGTTCAGCTCTTTTAACATCATTGTACAGTTATTCCCTCCACTTTTTGCTCAGATACACATGAAAGGATGCTAAAGCATTCATATAAACAGCTGAAGCCATTACTTTGATGTCAGCTAGGGTCTTAGCCAGAAAGCTAGGCCAAAAAACAAACAGAAATAATTTCTTGCAAAGAAAGATACCAACTAGTCTCTCCTTTCACCCAAATGGGTCTTTGGTGCCAGTCTTATACAGTCTCTATACACTGTATAGAGATTTTGTAGCACCTTTGAAACTGACTGAAAGAAAGAAGTTGACAGCATGAGCTTTCGTAGACTTAAGTCTACTTCCTCAGATATATTTGGGGGCCAAATGCCTCTGAGGAAGTAGACTGAAGTCTATGAAAGCTCATGCTGCCAACTTCTTTTTTTCAGCTAGTCTCAAAGGTGCTACAAGATCTCTCTACGTATTCTGCAGACTAACACAGCTATATTTTTGAATTCTTATTCTTACACTATTCCTGGAATAAGGTAACACAACATAATTTTCATCATTGCTCTACCTGGATTGCAGACACAACTTCAAATTCACTTTACAAAATGAGCTCTCCGCTCTTCCAGTCTTTTCTCGAGATCAACTGCCTTGCAACTTCCAGCACTCCCACCAAAAGCTCAAAATGATCCAGCCAGTGAAGAGCAGAAGAATATTCCACTTCAAATCCCACTACTTCCACAATGACAACACTGGGGTGAGAGGGATGTCAAACCCACACCAGGCAAAACCTAACCAGACAGAGACAAACTTCCTTCAAAGATGACACGCCTGAGGTCCACAGTCCTGCTTCAACTCCACTATCTTCTTTTCGCAACCCAAGATCAAAGGTCTTTCCATTTAGTGCCTTTTGTGTTAAAGATCAACCATTAAAAGCCTATGACTTACAACACTCCAATTACGATGATGGCTTACTGAATACAAAGTCCACCAAAGCCCTTTCGTAAGGAGCAGGAGGACAGATAGGTTCCCAGAGTGAAAACTGAAGCAGACTCCTGTCCCTTTAATAGCTGTGCAGAAGAGGGGAATTGCAGCAGGTGTTGCTTAACATGCAGAAATATGGGGTGTGTATGTGTGCTTATTTTTTTTTTAAACTGCTTCATGAATAAGCAATCTAATTTAAATGAACAGTGAAATTGATATGAATATATTACAGTCAGCGCTCCAATTTGTGGCTTTGACTTTTGAAGATCTGATTATTCGTGGATTTGATTAATATGTTCTCTTTAGGTTCGCCTGAGAATTTGTGGGGGAAGTTGGCCATAGAGTTGCACTGGAGGATCTTCCAAGAAAAAAACACTTCGCCAGGCATTTCTAGGTCCTCCAGCGTGATCTAGCTCAATTTTTGGCAGATATTGACCATAGAGTTGTCCTGGAGGACCTAGGAATTCCTAGAGGTGGTTTCTCAAGTTTAAAAAACAGTGTTTTTTTTATTTACGTTTTTTCCACTTTCATGAGGGTGCTGTGCCCCAACCCCAGTGAATGTGAAAGTATATTGTAGTTGCTTACAATCTATCATTAAATCCTGATTTTCTGTTTCAAAGCAAGGAACATGGGGAGCAATACCTGAGAGCAAGAACTAATTATTCTTAACTTTGGCCTGTTACAGACTGCCAAAATAAAGCTGCTTCGGGTCTCTTTGGAGGTATGCTATTTAAATGATGCATGGGTCCTAAGAGTCCGGAGGTTGTGCAAAAGCCACACTCCATTCCTAAACACTGGAGTGCAGCTTTGGTGCAGCTTCTGGATTCTTAGGGAGCATGCATCATTTAAACAGCATACCTCCAAAGAGACCTGAAGCAGCTTTATTTTGGCAGTCTGTAACAGGCCTTTATTAAGCATGAAATATGCTTAAGTAGTCCATGTAACATAAGTATAAACATGTATAGCAAATAATAAAATTACATGGACATTTTGCACAACCCCCCAAATTTTGTTCTCTCTAGAAAATTCTGAGCTAAACTTTAGGAATATAGTCTTGAATCCCTTTACCAGAGAGCAAGCTTGTGTTAAATTAGCAGGAACTAATTATGAATTAATATGCTCATGACATTAATGCCCATGTTCAGGTCAGCAATCTTGTATAATATTAATTTACAATGCTTATCCTGTCTCACCCCATGAAACCTCATGTACATTTTTCACATGTATAGAGAACTGAATAAGAATTCTGCAACCCCAAAGAAATTTTTGTTCAAGTTCCCAAACTTCTAATTACTCCCACCTACAACTCTTCTACTCATTGGCCTTTTACAGGCCGGTCTGGCGGCGCCTCCGCTTGCTCCGCGAGGGAGCCACAGCTTACATACCACATGGATCCTTGGCGGAGCAAAAAGTAGCCCCAAAATGGTGCTTCTTGTTGCGGCGCGCTAATGACGCCGCAAGGCACCAATGGCGCACTCGCGACATGCGGACGCTAGGCATCCACATCAAGATGGCGGCACCTGTGTAGAATGGGCGTTGCCATTTTGTACGCGCTCTGCCCTTTCTAACCCTAGTACGCGCAGAGAGTGTACTTTCCATCCATGCGGAACAGGGCATTGTTTCCATTCCCTTCATCAGAATGTAACAACATTCATAACACTGTGTTTTGCTGTACAGCCAACACAGCTACCCTCAGATATATCCCCCTTTGTCACTTTACCTGATCCCCTTTCCTTTGGATACCTAACCTTTATTCCTTAATATTTAACTGAAGTCTTGTGGTTGTTCTGTGCCTTCAAGTCATTTCCGATCCATGGCTTTGTCTGAGAGAATGTGACTTGTGAAAGGCCCACTTGGGAGAAGGAAGCTTTTGCCATCAAGTGGGTACTACAGATCTAGGGCCAGTTCCTGGAGGGTGCCTCCACCCCTTTGAGGTTTGGATGGACCAATGCAATCTGGAAGCCTTACAAGCCCCGTGGCAACCCTAGAACGTGACGAGGGCGTCAATAAGGGCCTGTATGTACCGGACCATAGTGAAATAGAAGCAATTTGATATGGTGAAATAGCGCTATGATTAATTAGAGAGAAAAGAGACAGGACGGAGGCAAGAAATGGAAGGAAAATATGCTTAGGACAAATTAGAAAGGGGGGCTGTAATCCAAATGAAATAAAAAGCGGGGACAGATGGACAGTGGCAGGGGAGAGTTATAGCTTTGGGCCCTGTTGGTTTCCTAGAAGAGGCTTAGGCTGCATCCACACTGGGGGAATAACCCGGTTTGATACCACTTTCACTGCCATGGCTGTGGGGTTCTGGGAAGTGTAGAGAGATGGAGTCCTTGGGTATAGAAGAGTCTTAGGAAGCATCCACACTGGGGGAATAACCCAGTTTGATACCAGAACTTTGATACACTTTTCAGAATTCCATAGCATTCAGCCATGGCAGTGAAAGTGGTGCCAAACCAGGTTATTTTTCTGGTGCAGATGCAGGTTAAGTCTTCATGGAGCTTGTTGTTGTTGTGCGCCTTCAAGTTGTTTCTGACTTATGGCGAGCCTTTCCTGGGGTTTTGTTGGCAAGGTTAGTGCAGAGGGGGTTTGTCATTGCCTGAGGCTGAGAGAGTGTGACTTGCCCAAAGTCACTCAATGGGTTTCCATGGCTGATCTGGGAATCGGAAAAGTGTCCTCCATTTGAAATTTTTGTCCTACATTTGTCCCGGTTTATTTATTTATTTATTGGCTTCGGGCCCCCCCTGAGTTGTCTGAAGGACAGCAACCCGGCCCCCGGGTCAAAAAGGTTGCCTACCCCTGACCTAGACACTATACTGTACTTCTAATGATGCAGTGTAGAATCTCATTGGCCTTTTCAGCTGCAACAACACACTGTTGGCTCATGTTCAACTTGTGATCTACTAGGACTCCTAGATCCCTTTCACATGGAGTCTTCTTCAGCCAGACGTTCCTCATCCTATATCTAAGGATTTCATTTTTTCTGCTTAAGTGCAGTACCTTACATTTCTCCCTTTTGAAATTTCTTCCTGCCAAGAAGAAATTCTGTGATTAAGTCAAACTGACTTGGAGACACACAACAGCAACTACGAATTACCACGATCGTAAACCTCGCATACATACTCAAATTCCTTAATGAGCTGCACTAATCTTGCAGAGCAGTCCCCAAGCCACACTTGCTCACCCTCAAGAGGACAGCCATGGCAACAGAGCCACTAAATGCCAGTGTTAGTGCCTGTGCAGTGTTTGAGTGTTGGACTGTGCCTCTGGAGACCAGGGTTTGATTCCCAGCTCAGCCATGGAGCCTACCGGGTGACCTTGGGCGAGAAAGTCACACTCTCTCAACCTCGAGGGAAGGCGATCGCAAATCTCCTCCGGACAAATCTTGCCATGAAAATCCTATGATAAGCTGGAAACAACTCGAAGGCACGCAGTAGCAACAATAACACTCCTGTTGCTGCTGCTAAATCCACCAGGTCTTGCATCCAGCCTTGTCTGTAGCTGAACAGGTGCAATACTTCCTTCCTCTCGGGAATATGTCTGGGGGATGCTGGGAGCTGTAGTCCAAAACCTGCAGGGAAAGAAATTAGGATCTTGACAGTAAGGGCTGTTTGACAGTGGAACAAACTCTCTCAATGGAGTGTAGTGGAGTCTCCTTCCTTGGAGGTCTTTAAGCAGAGGCTGGATGGGGATGCTTTGATTGTGACTTCCTGCATGGCAGGGACTTGGACTGGATGGCCCTTGGCGTCTCTTCCGACTCCATGAGTCTATGATTCCGACAGCTGAAAAACCACCGTCTTTCCCCAAACTATCCCATTTTAATGGTCAGCCCTGAATCATCCAGCCCTTGAGAAGCAGCCTGGCCTAGTGGTTTGACCCTTGGACTAGGGCTCTGGAGATCTGGGTTCGAATCCCAACTCAACCGTGTTTTAGAAAAGCAAAAGCAACCCTGGGTGACAAGTCTCACTCTCTCAGCCTCTGAGCAACAAAGGCACACCAAAGAGGCTGAGACAGTGTGACTTGCTCAACCCCACTCTGTGGATCGTGTCAGGATTAGAACCCAGAGCCGCAGTCCGACGCTCAGCCCAGGGCAGGCTCACATACAACAAAAGAGGAGTGGTGAGGCAGTCTCTCCTCTCCCTCCACTCCCCGCGGCCGCCATTTTGAGAGGGCTTCCAAAAGAGCTCCCTTCCGCTTTTACCTCCTCGGAATGCCGCCTCAAGCCTTGCTCCTCCTCCTCCTTGCGCCCGAGGAAGGCGAGGCCACGCCTTCCCCGCCCAGGAAACTCTAGCGCTCGCGAAACTCTCGCGAGAAGGAGGGCCGGCATCTCCCGGTTGCCAGGGCAACTTCTTTTCCCTTTTCACTTCCGGGATGCATCGGGCGGCCGCGGCAGAAGGAGCAAATTTGGTGGCGAAGCTGCGTGGATGTTTGGCCCGCCCCCCGACTCGTAGTCGATCATATTCAGAGATAGTAACAGAGTAGAGTCAGGCCTGGATAGGTATCTTGCGAGTTCACTTTCTCAGGGATTCCCAAACATAGGTCCTTCAAGCAAATTTTGGACTTCAACTCCCAGAAGCCTCAGCCAGCTGGGTCAACCGTCAGGAATTCTGGGAGATGAAGTCCAAAACTTCTGGAGGACAAAAATTTGGGAATCCTTAGGGGAAGTTTTGTTTGGAATTGAGGCCTAATTTAGAGGTGCATCTTGTTGTCATCGTCGCAGCTGTGTGCTTCAGGTCATCTCCAGCTAGTTTCTTCAGAGGGGATTTGCCATAGGCATCCTCTGAGGCTGAGAGAGTGTGACCTGCCCAAGGTTACCCAGTGGGTTTCCATGGCCGAGACGGAATTCAAACCCTGGTCTCTCAGTATCCTAGTCCAACACTCAGTCAAACCACTACATCACAATGGCCCTCAGGTTGCATCTTCTACACTGAAGAATGAAGGCGATTTGATACCACTTCAATTATCATGGTCAATTCTATGGACTCCTGGGATTTGTAATTTGATGTCACACCAGCACTCTTCGGCATAAACGGTTAAATACCTTGCAAAGCCACAACTCCCAGGATTCCATAGTTGACCATGGCAATTGAAGTGGTGTCAAACTGATATCCTGCCTATCATACCATCTGTACTGAAACAACATGCAGGCATGAGACTAACATCTCCGATTGTTTTTTTCTCCTGTCTGGTTTATAACCTCTTGCCTGATGAAGAAGCCCATGGAGCTTCGAAAGCTTGCAGCAAGTATATTGTGCATTTTGGTTGGCCAATAAAGGTATCACCGATGGATTTTTGTTTGCATTTGTTAAATGGCAAACACAGCTAACCCTGCATGTTTACTTAAAATGGTGTCAAACTGCATTATTCTATAGTGTGGATGCACCCTCAGAAATTATGATGATGATGATTATTTTCTTACACGCCACTCCATGGATTATGGTAGGGAACAACAACAGTTAACAGATAACATCAGTTAAAACACACATCAGTTTAAAAAAGGACAAATGAGATTATTTACACATATTAAAACAACCCAAGATACTGTTTTTAAAAACCTCAGTTAATGCACATGCATCATTGACTCAAACTTCTGCTGAACTGATCAAGACCTGTTTCCGCATAAAAATGCCAGGAAGTAAAAAGTCTTGAGTTGGAAAGAACATGAATGCCCTCGGTTGCTACCTCTAAAATCTTCTTTCCTTTTTCAGGGAAGTGAGGTAGCAGAGGGTTGTAGATACAGAGGGAGCAAAATCAGGGCATGGATCCTCCAGACAAGGATTCTGCCTCCCCAAATCTGACATCTGACATCATCCGGCCTCAGAGGGTGAGAAAGGCCAGCCAGAAGTAGAGCCCTCCCTCCATTCCATCTGCCATGGTCCAGACCTCGGAAGAGAAGAACCACTGGGCTGATTCCCCTTCCCCACTGCCATTCCCTTCTCCTTTTGTGTCATGTCTTTTTTAAGATTGTAAACCTGAGGGTAGGGAAATGTCTAATTAACTATCTGTAAGCCACTCAGAGAGCCTTTCTGGCTGAAGAGCAGGGTATAAATACTCCAAATAAATAAACAAACACCAACAAACAAGCTTCATCTATATACCGCTTCATACCGCCTAAGCGGTTTACAACCGTAAGGTAATTTGCCCTCAACAATCTGGGTACTCATTTTAGCAACCCCGGAAGAATGCAACCCTGAGTCAAGCTTGAGTCCTTTTGCTGGTCTTGAACTTGCAATCTTGTGGTTTTAAGTGAGTGCTGCAGTATAGGCATTTAACCACTGCACCACAAGGGCACCTCCTCAAATCAAATTTTTCTTCAGTCACCGTGTATCTAGCGTTTCAGTAACTTAAATGTCTTTTCTAAGGAGTCTTTCTCCTTAGACTGCCAAAGTACGACAGCCTCAGTTTGATCATCTTGACTTCCAGGGAGATTTCAGGATCCATTTGTTTGTGTTTTTGGCTGTCCATAAGTAAACAGAACCATTTTGAAGGCGGCTGCTCTTCACCTTGCCTGTTGTAGCCAGTCACACACAGCTACACTGTTGTATGCTTTCAAGTCATTTCTTATTTAGGACAACAAACCCATCACTGACTTTTCTTGGCAAGACTTGTTAAGAGAGGGTTTGCTTTTGCCTTTCTCCAAGACTGTGACTTACAAAGATTAACTCATGGGATTCCATAGTCAGGTGGGGATTTAAACCCTAGTCTCCAAAGTCATAGACCAGTGCTCAAACCACTACACATGCTGGTTCTTACAGCTACACTAGGGTAAGCAAAAATAGAATTGCGCTCTTTGCAGCTTTATATTACATTTGTTTACAGTAAGCATATCTTATCAGGGAACTTGGGGGCCATTCAGATGTTGCTGTTTTTTAGCCCAAAAATACAAATAATCTCATGCATTACGAGTTTGTTATTCACACTATGGAACCACATCAATGCACATCTCTGCATGTTATCACTCACACTTGCCAGCACTTGAATAAGGATGAAATCAACGATACAAATGCATTTGGAAGACGTTGAAGGCATGAAGTGTTTTATCTATTTGGGTCCATTTGCATTGGGTATTCACACTACCAACAATGTAGATCTTTTTTAAAAACTTGGGGAAAAACATGATATCGATTATCCTAGATTGAGTGGATTTTTGGCAGCCCCTCCCTTAATTGGGTGAATTCGGGATGCGTGTGAACAATGGAGATTCAACCTGGATTCATCCTGGATTATTTTCACAGTGCGAATAACCCTCCTTCACCATTTTCCCAATGCTTTTGCTGATTAAAAAAAACCTTTCAGCTACATAGAGGATGAAGAAGAAAATAGGAGCTGGGCAGGCAGAAAGCAACTTTGCCGCTCTGTTGTTGCTCTTCTCAAAAAACAAAACCTGGGAGTTAGAAATCCTTGTGCATCTGCTACAAACCACCCAGAGATCTACCATGTGATGCAGATTTGGAAAGAAATCAATTCAGACCAAGTGGGAATTCGAATCTGCCTTGGTTCCCACTGGCAACAGCTTTCCCGGTCATATCTCCATGCTCCGTCCTCAGTCCTCCATCCTCCCGGCCTCTCCTCCGCCCCCGGTATGGCCAGGAGGAAGGAAGGAGACATGGTGAGGAAGCCACGGCTGTCGCTTCCTGCACAGATTCTTGAAACCGGCACAAACATAGTGGGGACCACTGTGTTTGCTGAACTGGTTTCAGGAATCGGTCCAGGAATTGAATCAAGAGATAAGTGGGAATGAGGCCATTGTTTGCACAGGCCATAATAGTAGGACCCTGAGAACGAATGCTAACCACAACCAGTAGAAGGGATTTACTTTCTTTGCTTGCTTATGAGAACTCTGAGAAAAACCAGCTGGAGCCTGTTGCAAAAAGATATACATTGAGAATTAAAGAATGTTGAGCCCAGGAATTTGTTATGAGAACTTGGGTGGAAATGAACCCAGTCCTTCAGTGCAACAGTCCTCTTTGGGTGGCCCCAAGTTTACTTTGTTTTAGCAATATGATTTAGAATGGAGGAAGGGTCATTTTGTTGCTGCTCTTCTCAAAAAACCCAAAACCTGGGAGTTAGAAATCCTTGCGCATCTGCTACAAACCACCCAGAGATCTATCATGCGATACAAATCTGCTTTCTGAGCATGGGCTCACAACCTCTTAAGGGCTTCCCACATTAGACCAACTAGTCTTCTTCATACTCCCATCCCCTGATCTGACTCCTCCACTCCCCTTTTCCTCATTTTCAAAGTGGCACGATGATGAAAGCAGCCCCTTTCTTACTATGTTGTGTACTCCTGTTCCCCGACATGTCCTACTTTTCAGCCTTAGAGGAATTACAAAACGTCCTCTATTTTGAGCTATAAAACCTGTCCTTGTGTCAACCAAACTCTAACTGAACAGAGTTATTATTGCCTTGGCTACTGCAAAGAGCGGTACAGATGACTGTTGCTGACCATGTGGTGATTTTGTTTGTTTTTCCTAATACAGGTGTGGAAAGGAAAGGAGGATCTGGGTTGCTGAAACATACATGGGAGTGGCAAGTGTGCTATTTGGGTTGAGGAAGAAGCAGGAGGAACGAGAGAACAAATAGGGAAACAAACAAAAGTAATAATTTAAATGTAGATTCAGTCAAGGATTTGTTACTAGCAAAGTACAATTTTAAGCATTTGTTTTGCTCAAGGTTCTATAATTTTATTGCACCCAAAGCATGCTCAACAATGGCTCCTTTTCATCCTGGAGAGAAGTGACCAGTGGGTTCCTCAGGGTTCTGTCCTGGGCCCAGTGCTATTCAATATCTTTATCAATCACTTGGATGACAGAATTGGGGGCATACTTATCAAATTTTGCGATGATACCAAATTAGGAGTAGATAATACCCCAGAGGTCAGGATCAAAATTCAAAATGACTTGAACAGATTAGAAAGCTGAGCCAAAGCTAACAAAATGAAATTCAACACGGAGAAATGTAAGCAGGGCCGGCTCACCCATATAGGCAACATAGGCAGTTGCCTGGGGCGCAAAAGGTTTAGGGGTGGCAGTTGCACTCCTCCTGGCTTTGCAAACAGGAGCAGTGCCAGGGGAGCGCAAAGGGCACTTGCCTGAGGCTGCGTGCATGCGCCCAGCCCCAAGCAAGCGCCAGCCAGGGTGCCACTTGGCTTGCGCTCCTCCTGGCTTTGCTGCTCTTTGCTGTTTGCAAAGAGCAGCAAAGCCTGGATCAGCGCCAGGGGAGCGCGAAGGGCGCTTGCCTGGGGCTAAAGTGATGCAGATAGTTTTGTGCAATATTTATTTAGACTTACAGCAATGACACAGGAGTTTATCACAAGGGAGGAATTTCTCTTAATTTCGAATGAAAAGAAGTGGGGCCAGAGCGCATTCACGTGAATTCGATAGTTCAGCAAATTTATGTGAATTCGAATTGCGTTCGAACTCACTTCCCATTTCCCGAAAATAGCTTGCCATTGCCCAAAATTAAGTGTGATCATCTGTCACGCAATAACGTGAAACCCCATGATAGCATTCGGGCTGCCTTCCCATTGCCTGAAATTGCGTGTGGTAGTCTATCACGCAATAACGTTAAACCCCATGATTGCATTCCGATTGCCATTGGATTATACTTCCAATTTCCCTTGTCTGGTAATGTCCAATGTCTTTAAAAAAAAAACAGTTTAAAACATTTTAAAAGTTTAAGGCCTAACGTAGTAGCAGGCTTTCTGGCTGCCTTCAGAAGCTCAGCAAGGACAGAGCTAGCCCAAATTTCCATGAGAATAGTGGAAAGGGGGATCCACAGTAAGATGTGCTGCTCCAGGAAAAGTCCTTTCTCATATATTTGTCAACCTGGATGCTGGGATATGCAACAAGTCCTGCTCTGAAGGTTTCAGATTCTGGGCAGACTCTTATGGAAAGAAATAATCCTAAAATATCCTAGTCTCACCAACGCCCAACAAAATTGCCAAAATTTATAAAACAGGACGAGGAACATGCTGGAAATGTGGTAACGCGCCGGGAACATGGATGCATATTTGGTGGAAATGCCCAAAGTTAAAACTTTATTGGGAAAAAATAGATAGAGAAATCGAGCTGATGTTAAAGGTAAATTTTGAAATGAGACCGGAAATATACTTGCTAAACATGCTGGAAAATATTCCTACACAGATCAGAAAAAGACAAGAAATAATTTTGTTGTACTTAATAACCGCCACCAGAATCACAATCGCACAATTCTGGAAGAAGTACATTCTGCCTCTTCCCATGAAACTGATGTCTTCAGAAGTAGCCAATCAAAATGTTTCAATTCAGAGAGAGACTCACTCCATTTTGACAGATAACTTGTGGTTTCTTCATAAAATGACATAAATTCATTTCTAATTGTTACAGACCTTGTTTCAGATAGATCACGTAACAGTCTTTACCTTTGTCGACATGAAAGCTTGACTATGCCTTTCGTTCAAAGTTTTAATTACACCCTCTAGAATCAATCTGACTTCATTAACTGAAATGTCTTTCCTCTCAATTTTGCTCATAGCCATTTGAAAGAGACTCATTTGTGAATGTACAAACCAAAAATAGGCCTCCCCAGCTTCATCAGAGAAAAAAGATTTCAAATGAACTGGGCATTTATTGAGGGACAAAAAATAGGACTTCATTGGTTCAAACATCAGCAAGAACCTCTCAATTGCTGGAAAGAGACTTAACCACCTAGTTTTTACATGACTCAAGAGATCATGGTATGTTGTATTCACAAAATCACAATATTCCATAAGTGATGCAACCCTAACAGTGTATATTGAAAAATAATTATACACCTTCTCTATAGTAGAGTGAAGGTCAATTGAAAGATTGTAAACTTCAGCTTGTATGGAGTTGTGCAAAATATGGGCAGGACGCCCAACTCCAACAGTTGTTCTGCCCAGCTTAAATTGCAATTTGGTAAACATATTGTTTGTCCCTTTCCTTGACAAACCTCCAAAATTGGTATTTGTATTGTCTCCCCCAAATGAGCTAATTTTTCCATCAATTCCTTTACGTACAACAACACTGTGAAGGTATTCTGAAACAGTGTCAGAATTTTCATTCTGCAATTCCACCAGTTCTAAAAGCTTTGATTGAACACCCTCTTCTTTGTCAAAGTACTGTACTGAACAATCACTGGGAATATTTTATGGTATTTATGGTTGCTAGCATCTGTACTAACACCAATATAACCAGATTTGTCAAGGCTTTTCTTTAAATCAGACTGAATACAAGGTGAAATTACATTGTTCACCACCGCCTCAGTTTTGGTCTTTGCATTTGAAAATGTTTTAGCGATTTCAGAGTCTCCAAACATTTCCGACATCAACATGCTTGTACATGTTGTTGAATTATACGATTGGTGATGCTTTACAGTGTGAAAGGCAAATGTTACCTCTGCTAAAGCAACCTTTTTTGCTTCAGATTTGCTTGTGCAAAAAATGATGTTAGCTGCTTGGAGGATGAAGCACATCTAGCAGCATTCATATGCTTCATGGTTACAAGGTGAGAGGTCCACCCACTCCTGCCTTGCTCTGCCACCTTGGCCCTCCGCTGCTGCCGTCTCGGTCCTCCACCGCCTCAGTCCTCCTCCGCCACTGTCCACCGCTGCCATCTGCTTCGGTCCTCGTCCGCCGCTGTCGTCCGCCTCAGTCCTCCTCCGCCACTGTCCGCCGCTGCCATCTGCCTCGGTCCTCCTCTGCCACTGTCCGCCGCTGTCGTCCGCCTCGGTCCTTCTCCGCCTGCCCTCTCTTGCTGGAGCCGCTCTCTTTTGCCCCGGCCCACGCGAGTGACGAAAGAGGAGAAGCTCCTCCTCTTCAGGCTGGCTGGCCAATGGAGGAGACTGGAGCTGGAACAGCCTGCCCCCTGCTAGCAGTCACAGGCTCCTGCAGCAGGAGGCGGGCTGACCAGCTATTGGCCAGCCAGCCTGAAGAGGAGGAACTCCTGCTCAGCCCTGCACGCAGCAGGAACAAACTTCTGGGGTAAATCTTAACGCACAAGCATAGGATTAGAAGTAGGATCATCACTCACTTCTGAAGTCTGCCTCCTCTCTCTCTCTCAATGCCCAAATGTCATGCTGGGTTTGATGTCTGCAGTGGGCACAATTTGGCCAAGGACAAGTGGGCTCTCTCCTCCGTCCATGCCAAGGTCTTCTCAGGTTGTCCATCTTACCACCCAAACCCCTTCTGGGGTTGGTGACTGTGGTGTGGTTCCCTTTGGTTAAGGACAGGGAATATTTCCTCCTCCACCGCACCGATACCTTTCAGGATATCCATTTCACTGTGCAGACCCCTTGCTGGGGTTTGAGATTGCAGAGGAGTGCATCTAGTCCAGGACTAAGGGATCTCCCTCCTCCGGCCGCCCCTGGGCTCTCTGGCCTTTCAGATGGCTGGGCTGTCTTCTTGTTCTTTAATGCTGGAGTTGGGCCTAGTTGGTTTACAACACAGCAGCTTCTGAACTGTCTCTCCCTGCCTTGCTTTGTTTCAGCCGTTAGAAAGTCAAAAGGATAGAGCAAGACTAAAGAAAGCATTGCTGTTTTTGTAGGTAGTTGTCAAGGCAGGAGAGAACAGACCATGAATATAAGAAGAATAGCAGAAATATTAAAGTCCTTAAGACAAAGAAGGAGGAGAAAAGGAAAAACACAGCCTACTCGGAGCGAGGCAGGAAAAAGACTGAGGGATGGTGGGGGCATCGACTCATTCAAGTCTGTTTTTCCTGCCTTTCAGAGCAAGAGATGGAATCAACCCATGATATAGGATTATTCGTTCCACCTCCATCGCTGGAAAAAGGAAGTTTGCACACCATATTACTAGATTCTATTATGGAGATCACGAGTATGAATTTATAGGACCTAAGCAAAAGAGGATCTTGGAGATGTCTCATCTACAGGGTTGCTGTGAGTCTGAGTCAACTCAAGGGTGGTGAACAACCACATAATAATTTTAATTATATGTTATAATTATATGTAATAAGTATAATTATTTATTTGCATGCAATTTACTCATTACTTATTCATATAGTTATAATTAGATTTAATATTTCTGTAAATAAACCATATGGAATGAATTTATATTTCAATTAGTTTTTTCAGTTGGTAATGCCCTACATTTTTCCTTGAATGTCCTACATTTTGCAGTATCTTGTCCTCCTTTACAGTTGTGACATCTGGTCACCCTGGCTGTGTGGAAAAGCAGCACAGTTCTTACCGAGGGAGAGAGCAATCTGTCCCACTGTGGGAAAACTGCTGCCTTTTCTTGTGCTGTGTGTGCACAATTCGCATAGAAGTCTATGTTCACATATGGCCTGCAGATAGCAGCAGCCAGCATGCTGGAAGTTGTGCACCAGAAACAGGGACACCATTGCACCCTGCCATTTGGCCCAATGCCTTCTCGATTGCTTACATTCAGGTCCCAGTGGAAGAGTTCCCCTGCCCCTGATTTAGACAAATCTGCCTTCATCACTGAGGGACAGTGTGGTGTAGTGGTTTGAGTGCTGGTCTCCAGGATAGTGTTGGTTTAGGGTTGGTTTAGTCAGTTTTTGAAAGTTATGTATTTTTAAAAAATATTTTTAAGTTGTGGATGGCTGAACCCAAGAATGGCTGAATCCGTGGATATGGAGGGCTGACTGTACAAGGAGGATTTACTTCCATGCAGCACAACAATTTGCTCATTACTCACTTACTCTTCCTAAAGGCATGCATTCTTTAAGAGACTTCCTCAGAAGGCAGTGAACTCTATGTCAGAAGGTTTTAAACAAAGGTTAGAAGGACACCTCTCAGGGATGCTTTAGCTGTCAATTCCTGCACTGTTGAATGCTGGACTTTGATGGTCAATGTGTCCCTTCCAACTCTGTGGCTCTACCCTACATTGCATGGGCTGGTGAAAGTAAATGTTCCCACTCAGTTCTCTTTGGTAGTCACCTATCTAGTAAGCCAACAACAGGACAAGCCCCTTCCATACAGAATTCTAAAAAACAACCTGACAACTTTTTTTAAAATAATGATTTGTGTGTGTGTGTGTCTTTAACTGAAATAGTTTTGACCCAAACAAGCAAATTCAATGGCATCTTCATATTTATTTATTATTTATAAACGACATTTCTGCCCATGGGGGCTTCCAAAGCAAGGTACAGTATAAAATAACAATATAAAAACAAAAGCAATGACACAGTCTTTAAAAAACAGTTAAAACATTTTAAAAGTATAAGGCCTAACATAATAGCAGGCTTTCTGGCTGCCTTCAGAAGCTCAGCAAGGACAGAGCTAGCCCAAATTTCCATGAGAATAGTGGAAAGGGGGATCCACACTAAGATGTGCTGCTCCAGGAAAAGTCCTTTCTCATATATTTGTCAACCTGGATGCTGGGATATGCAACAAGTCCTGCTCTGAAGGTTTCAGATTCTGGGCAGACTCATATGAAAAGAAATAATCCTTAAAATATCCTAGCTAATTACAAATTCGAAACCCGAACTTTAAACTGAGCTTAGGAGCAAGGCAGCAGAGCAGATGAGGTCTAGTGCTGTATGGTCTAGTGATGTCTTTAGAGCATGCACAAGACACTTCCAACCCCTAAAAGGGCAGCCCCATGGAAAACACAGTTTACTACTCTAATAGAGAGGTAATTAAGGTATGGACTGCTATGGCCAAATCAACCTTTCCAAGGAAGAAATATGGCTGAAGGGCTGAGTCAATGCACTCCAAGCCACAACAACAGCATGTCCCTCTGGCAATAGACCGGAGTCCAGGAGATCACCAAACTATAAATCTGGTCCTTCAGAGTGAGAGTGTAACCCCATGCAGACCAGGTTGTACCCCCAATCCATGGTTATTCAGGATAGAATCCAGAATCACAGACTTGGAAGCGACCACAAGGGCCATCTAGTCCAACCGGTGTGCCTGAAGGTGGTCTGTATTTGCCGCTGTGATTCTGGGGAGATGGAAGAGCAGAAACCAGGATGAAAGTGAAGTTTGGGGTAAGCTGCTGAAGGTCATTGAGCCCATCTTGAGTTCATTTCACTCCAGGATACTGTCTAGTCAAATATTGCTAGCAAAGACCTTTGCTTTGCAGCCTCCTCATTTTGCATACTCGGTCTTTCCTAAGGCTGGAAAGAGGGTGGGCTTCAGAATTAAAGAACCTAGGGAGATAGGCCCTGAGATAGTTCTACGCATCCAGGCTCTTTTACGCATCCAGGTCCTAGGCCCAGATAGTTCTACGCATCCAGGCTCTTTTAGTCTACATATATATGCTTCTGGATCAGGCCTAATGCTCTGCCTGATCAACAGCAAGCTTCTCTATGGCTACCTTCTGAGCATCTGTCGTGCCCCCAGGTGTCTTGTCTATGGGGGTCATTCAGGCATCAGGTTTTTTTTTAGCGTGACGATGCAAATAATCTCACTCACGCTTTCTGGGTTGGTTATTCACACTATGGAACTGCATCTCTGCGAGTTCTGTTGCTCACACATCTGAGCACTTGAATAAAGATGAAGTCAATGATGTGAATGTATTTGAAACACATTCGGTTTATCCTGAGTCTATTCATTGGTTATTCACATTGCTGACAATGCAAAGCTTTAAAAAAATAGGAGGGGGGGCAGAAACCCAATATCGATTGTCTTGGGTTAAGTGGAGTTTTGGCATGTTCCCCCTCTGCCCCAAAAACCTTAATCAGATACATTCGAAACGTATCTGAATATCAAAGATTCAACCCAGATTATTTTTACCTTCTGAATAAGCCCTATCCCACAGTTTGCCAGTTTGCTTGCCTGCCTCCCCACCAGCCCTTCCTTAGCTCTCTCCTTCATGATCTAATCTTCAGGATCAGGACCAGCCATTTCCCATAGTCATCTACTCCCAATTCAAGTGAGGCTGGTACTTCCAGCATCCTGATTTTCTGGCTGCCCACAGCTCAGTGCTGCTGATGCCCAAGGCAGGGCAGACAAAGGATTTCAGTGGGTGGCTTTCAGTACTAGTGCTTTGATGGCTGCAGGGGTGCCATTCCCAACAGAGAAGCTGGTGTTCATCCCCTCCTGTTGATGGGATGAGCGCTCCGATTTGCTTGTGCTACCTTCCAGTATAGGGAAACCAAAGCGTTTGGCTTGTCGCTCCTCTGTGCCTGGTGTGACCACCAGAAGGCAGCAGAGCAATTTGAAAATGGCTCGTCTCATGTCCTTACTGGTCAGAGTATAAATGATGGGATTAAGAAGGGAGTTAATCATAGCCAAGCCCAGGAAATAGTCTGCCTTGTACAGCAAGCTGCATGTCTGGGCCTGGCATGCAACATCCAGCAACAAGAGGAGAAAGAGAGGTAGCCAGCAGGCAATGAAAGTGCCCACCACAATGGTCACCGTCTTCAGGAGGGCCATGTACTTTTGGGACTTCTTTAGCATGCCCTTCCGGAGGCTGCCAAGGCGCTGCCCATTGAACTTGACCATACGGTAGATGCGGGCATAAAGCACCACAATAGAAACCAGAATTACCAGGAAAATGGTGATGCAGAAGAGGATGTAATGCTTAGAATAAAGGGGCAGCACCGTCGAGCACTCAGGAAGGTTTTTGATGCAGTTCCACCCCAGGATGGGGAGCACCCCAAGCAAGAGGGAGGCCAGCCAGCTGGCCCCCACCAGTAGGAACATCCGTCCTTTCTTGTCCCCCTGGTAAAGTCTCATGCGGACCATGGTGATGTGCCGTTCAATGGCGATGGCGATGAGGCTGAGAACAGACGCTGCCAGTGTGACAAAGACACCACCTTCCCTCATAAACCACTGGATGGGAGTCAGTTTAAGGGTGTTGGGCCCAGACATGATGATATTGGCTGTGTAGGCCACTCCAGCCAGCAGGTCCGAGAGAGTAAGATTCCCAATCAGGTAGTACATGGGCGAGTGGAACTTTTTGTTCCTCCAGATGGCCAGCAGAACCACTAAGTTTTCAATCACAATGAAGGCACACACTACTAGGAAGACAATGGCATCTGTCTTGAGGCTGCCTTTGTATTTGCTGGCATGGAGCTTCCCGGTGTAGTTGTAGTGCAGTGAAATTATGTTGTTATTGTAATACTCCCGATAGAACTGGGCCAGGTGTGGTGGAGACGCCATGCTGATAGATCCCATCCCATTGGGGCCTCTCGCTCTTTCCTTTCAGTCTATGCAGGGGTACCAAGTCCTTCTCATCATGCTGTGCATCTCTTGTGCACAGCCTTCATCCAGGGGAAGGGAATAATGCTTGTCCAATGAGATTATTTTGTGAACAGCTGCCTTGCTACCTCCAGTTCAGATTCGGGAGAAAACACCACAGTGCTAGAAGGCTCTTTGTCCTGATCCATCAGCCCAGAGAGAACCTAAAAATGCAACAAGAAATCTATGTAAGTTGATTGAGCTTGCAAAATCATATCCAGATGAAACCTAGTGTTCTCAAATGGTTCCGTCAGAACAGAACTAGGGCAGCTGGACTTCCTTTGATCAAGGGCTGATTATGGATCCATCTTCTAACCCATGACTGATGGCAGCTCTCCTGGACTGGGCTGGGATTAAACCTGAGACCTTTATATACAAAAAGCATGAACTTGCCATCAGAGCTTTCAAAAGTTATTTTGAAATTTCCCACAATCCCCTAAAATGGTAGTCCAAAGCAAAAACTCTTCTGAGCTTTCTCTGAAGTTTATTCCTAAGGAAGAACAAGCAAGAAGAAAAATGTGGCCAAGTAATGGCATTCCACTGTTCTCTTTGCAAAGTAGTTACTGTATTAGTCTGTTCCACTGAAGGAACGGAGTCCTATGGCACTTTTAAGACACTTTTAAGGCACTTTTAAAAGCTTCTGTGGACTGCATTCTCCTTCCTCATATATGCAGAGTGTAAGCAAGTATATTAGGAGCTCAAAGATTATACTCCAAACATCTTAGGAAGTGGACTATGATCTACAAAACCTTATGTGTAATAAATCTTTCAGTCTCAGAGAGGCCCCAGAACTTTTGGTTGTTTTCCTTTGTTAAAAGTTTTGCACTCACGCCCCAGTGAAGCACTTTCCCAAAAAGATGCTTGCCCCTCACAGTTAGCAAACAGAATATATTTCAGACCCTGCATCAGTAGAATGTGTGTGGGATTTCCCTCGTTTATCTGGCAGCATCTTTCTTCCAGCAAAGAAAGAACATAACAATGACCTCACTGGATCAGAGCAAAAGAACATGTAGGCTATGAAATGAAATCTTTAGATCAAATGAGAGCTAAGGGATATAAGTGTGAATGGTTTCTTTACCATCAAATGGAATCAAGATTTAGAATGGATAAAAAGACAATGGATATTGCTAAAAGTATGACAAAATTGGAGGAAATTATGTTAAAGGAGAAATTTGTCATACTATCGAGATTATATAAAAAGCTATTGGAATATCAATTAGAAGAAGAGATAATAAAAGAAAATATGATAAAGTGGGCAAAGGATTGTGGAGAAACCATTGGAGCTAGCCCAGTGGGAAACATCATGGCCATGAATCCCACTAGATGGCCTTGGGCAAGTCACACTTTCTCAGCCACAGAGGATGGCCATGGCAAACCTCTCTCTTTGCCAAGATAGGTTTAAGGTCGGACACGAAGGCACACAAGGACAACAAAATGTTTAGTCAAGGGTTTGTTGCTAGCAGAGTCCATTTTTAAGCTTTCGTCTTGCTTAGAGTTCTAAAAGTCTCTTGCAAGCCAACAAGGCATTTTAAAGAAGGTAAATTCACCACAAATATAACAGCTGAGCACATAACATACAGTATTATGTAATGTAGCTGTAAATAAACCATATTAAATGCATGCATATTTCCATTGGTGTTTTAAATTTTTGTTTGGTAATGCCCTACATTTTCCTTAAATGTCCTATATTTTGCAGTGCCTTTGTGTTTAGGACATCGACTCACTCAGCCAGGCAGATAACAAAACACCTATCCTAAGACCACCATCGCCATCCCTGGCAAGTCTCAGCAAGTTCCTGAGAACTTTCCATACAGAATATTCCTACTCGATGTTTCTTTCACAGCACTGGTTCCAAAGCCACATCAAAGCACCACACCTCCACATTATCTCAGGGATTCTTGTATGCATGCACGCAAACTTGTCAACAAACATTCCCCAATTTCACTTCCCTTTGCGGAAACTTCATTGGCTTAAATACTTCCACAACCGTTGTTGTTATAATGAGCAACAGAAGTTGACATCATCTTCAGGCAAGCTTGCTTCTCCCTCCCAAACAGACATCTGGCAGAAAAGCTGACGAAAGACAGGCTAAAATTCCGCCAACCTCCCCTACTACAGTTGTTGCGGTGGTATGTTTTCAAGTCACTTCTGACTTGTCATATTGTTGTTGGGTGCCTTCAAGCCATTTCTAACTTCTAAGGCAAATCTACCATGGGGTTTTCTTTGGAAAGAGTTGTTCAGACGAGGTTTACCACTGCCTTCCCGAGGCTGAGAGAGTGTGACTTGCTACGGGTAGATAGATATATAGCTAGAACTTGGCTGGCTGCCTGTTCACTTTCCCTTTCATTTCCTTGCTTCCAGCAGCAAGGCACTTTGCAGGAGGCTTTTTTTCTTTGCGAATGCTACAGTGTGAATGTCACAAACGCTTCTCTTTCCAATTTAGCAAATTGATACAGAATGCTTAGCTACTGTCTGCAAGGAATTCAGGGGTAGCTGAGGGGAAGCAAAGGATGCATGGCATCCTTTCCTGGCCTTCCGAGGTGAGGATTATTATTATTATTATTATTATTATTATTATTATTATTATTATTATTATTATTACATGTGTATGAGGCACTCTGGGGTGGCAAGGAAGGGGGACACTGGATGCAGAGATGGCATTAGATTGCATTTTGGGGTTGCAAACGGGGCCAAGGGAAGGTCCATAACCTGCAGTGACCCAAATGAGAGCCATTAGGTCTGAAGGGCGGGATATAAATACCGAAATAAATAAATAAATAAATAAATAAATAAATAAATAAAATACCCACAACACACACACACACACATATATACAGTTTTTTTAAAAAATTGACAAAATATGTGCATACTGGCGCCTGGTTGTTGTTTTTTAAAAGGAGGGGGGAAGCACACTTCCGATTGCCCAATGGGTGCAACAAACATCACCTATGACAAAAGCGGAACTGAATTTGATTGACAGCAAAGGTGCCTTTATTTTAAGCCGATTTCTCCGCAGGAGCTTAGAGGGCATTCAGGGTTAAAATACCCTGAGTGTGGTAGTGGGCACTTGCCTCTGGAGGGATTGGGGGGGGGGGACCGACCCCTTCCAAGTTCATCCACCGCAAAAAGGTCAGTATGAATGGGGCCAGTGAGTGAGATGTTTTTCTGAAGCCCAGGCGGGAGCATCTAGGGTGGTATAGGCTCCATTTGCAGAGGTTTGCTAGGGAAACGGCAGAGCCCAGACTGTGGAGACCTGCCCTTGATTTTGCAGAACATGCCCTATAAGGATGGGTGGAAAGGAAGTAAGTAGAAGGCCTACCTAAAGCCCAAAGAAAAATAACTTAGGCTGTTACCGACAGCCACAAATAAGCTGCTTCGAGTCACAGTGGAGGTATGGTGTTTCAATGATGCATGCGTCCTAAGAGGGGGGGGGGGGGGGGGGGGGGGGGGGGGGGGGGGGGTGTCCAGAAGTCGCCCACCAAGCTCCATGCCTAAGGACTGGAGCATGGCTTTGGTGTGGCTTCTGGGGACTCTTGGACGCATGCCTCATTGAAACACCTACCTCCCACTGTGACTCGAAGCAGCTTATATTTGCTGTCTGTAACAGGCCTCATCTGTTCCGGGCCAATCCCAGGATTATAGAGGATGGAATTATCAAACTATTAAAGGGTGTAGTATGAAAGAGTGAACCAACATGGCGTAATGGTTTGAATGTTTGACTCTGCAGACCAGGGTTCAATTCCCAGCTCAGCCATGAAACCCACTGGATGACTTTGGGCAGGTCACACTCTCTCAGTCTCAGGGGATGGCAATGGCAAACCTCCTCTGAATAAATCTTGCCAAGAAAGTTCCCCTAGGGACACCGTACATCAGAAATGACTTGAAGGCACACAACAACAACAAAGTGTGAAAGAGCCCCCAGAGAATATACATTGGGTGTGTACAGGGTCATGGGCTCTTGACAGGGAGACGAGACATCCTCCTTTTTCAAGACATGCCCTACAATTCAATATTCTGTCCAGGAGGGATTTCAAAATGTCCTCCATTTTGAACATGACTAAGAAACATGGATTTACATTTATATTAATGTTTACAGCTTTTATTTTGGAATGTCATATATTTTCCTTCAGTGTCCTACATTTTGTGGTGCCTTGCCCTCCTTTGCAGCTATGACATCTGTTCACCCTAGCTTTTGGTAAACAAGGCTGAGAATGATCTTTTGTTTAGGAGAACCACCAAGACAGGATGGACTAGTGGTCTCACTTGCTGTGTATGTATGCCACAATATCCTAAAGTGGAAATAAGAGAAATAAAGATTCGCTTCCCTTTGTTGTTATTGTTGTTGAGTGCCTTCAAGTCATTCCTGACTTATGATGGCCTTAAGGCAGTTTCCTGGCAAGCTTTGTTTAGAAGGGGTTTGACATTGCCATTTTCTGCTGCTGAGAGTATGTGATGTGCCCAAGATCACCCAGCGGGTTTCATGACCAAGTGGGAATTGAATGCCAGTCTCCAGATTCATAGTCCAAAGCTCGAAGCAATACACCACTCTGGCTCTCTCATGCTTCTCTTACATGCACATAAATTACAATAACACTCAAAATCCACCATTATCAGCCATCCAAAATGCACAAAATACATGATGCATGTTTTCAAAGCTCAACTGGATTCTTCACCAGGCAAAGATGTCAAAGAGGAGAAAGAGGGAAAAAACAACAACAATGATGTTGGAATCATATCCAGGCATGAAGATAAGTTCACCAGTCCTAGATGGGGTCGCACTTCCCCTGAAGGACTGTGTCCGCAGCTTGGTGGTGCTCCTGGATTCGTTGCTTCATCTGTCCTCTCAGATTGACGTGACAGCCAGGAGCGCCTGCTATCAGCTTCAGCTGATATGCCAGTTGCATCCCTACCTGGAGCAGAGGGACCTAGAAATGGTTGTACAGTGGTGCCTCGGGCTCCATTTAAACAGCGCCGGCGTTTTTTCGTAACCCGAAAAAACGTTCGTAACCCGAAACAATAAATCCCTATGGGATTTTTTCGTATCCCGAAAAATTCGTAAGCTGGGTAATTCGTATCCCGAGGTACCACTGTACATGCTCTATTAACCTCTCATCTTGACTTCTGCAATGCGCTTTACATGGGGCAACCCCTGTGCCACGTCCGGAAGCTTCAATTGATACAAAACATGGCAGCCAGACTGGTCGCCGGAAAATCCAGATTCGACCGAATTACACCCATTTTAAAGTCACTTCATTGGCTGCCTACTAGCTTCCGGGCACAGTACAAGGTGTTGGTTACTACTTATAAAGCCCTACATGGCCTGGGTCCAGTCTACTTGAAGGAACGCCTCCTCCCATATAGTCCTCCCGTACACTCCGATCCTCTGGGAAAAACCTCTTACAATTAAGAAAGACCAGATTGGTGGTGACCTCCCGGAGATCTTTCTCAGCTGCCGCCCCCAAAATTTGGAATGACCTGCCGGAAGAAATTCGCCAATTATCCTCGCTGGAGGCTTTCAAAAAGGCGACTAAAACCCTTCTCTTCCGGCAGGCCTACCCAGACTGAAAATTGCCCAGAACCAATTGAACCTTTTCCACCACCTCTTTCATCGCGGATTGTGCAATAATTGTGATGTGCTGTTATATATTTTAACTGTGTCCTACTATGTAATTTTAAATTTCACTGGGAGGGTTAGGCAGGGTTTTTGTGGGTTTTAATATTTGATCTTTATGTACTATATAATGTTGTTACCCGCCTCGATCCCCAAAATGGAAGAGGCGGGATATAAATAAATATTTCATTCATTCATTCATATGCCTACATTTTATCAAGATGTTGTTATTGTTCTTCTCAGTTAAGATGGTACAGAGGGATATTCCTATAAGTGGAGGAATAATGGCCATGCTGGAAGCAAAGAACAAACTTCAGGAACTAAACTTTAAAGTCCATTAGAAACACCCATAACAACCATTAGCCAACTGAGTGATATTACACAATCTTGTACAATTACAACCATTTCATCACTCAAATTTCACAGGGCTGTGTGTGGAAATGAGGGATCCAGATCCTGGCAGAGAAGCAAGCAGGTCATTAGACTTCACCGTTGGCACCTATCTCTCTTGTAACACTTTCACGAACAAACAAAACAAAAGTACCACCTAGCAAAAATGAAATGAAATGCTCTTAAAGACATGGGAGTGCCACTACATCTGATAGTCTTAATGAGGAATCAGTACTCAGGACAAGAGGCTACGGTTAGAACAGAATATGGAGAAACTGAATGGTTCCCAATTGGCAAAGGAGTCAGGCAAGGATTCATCCTTTCACCTTACCTGTTCAACTTGTATGCAGAAAATATCATATGAAGAGAAGGTTTAGACTCAAAAGAAGAAGTGAAGACAGGAGAAAGGAATATGAACAACCCAAGATATGCAGATGACACCAAACCAGCAGAAAACATCACATATCACTAAAGAAACAATCACTAGAGAAAGTTAAAGAAGAAAGCACAAAGCAGGCCTAATGTTAAACATAAAGAAAACAAAAAGAACGACCATGGTGGATTTACACAAATTCAACTGAGATAGTGAGAAAATCAAAGATTTCCCGTACCTTGGATAAAACACTGATCAGAACAGAGACTGCAGTCGTGAAATCAGACGACTAGGAATGGGAAGGGCAGCAATGAAAGAACTAGGTAAGATTCTAAAGTGTAAAGATATACAGTTGAACACTAAAGTTAGAATCGTCCAAGCCACTGTATTCATCATCATCATGTACAGATGTGAAAGCTGGACAGTTAAGAAAGAAGATAGGAAGATGTGGTGCTGGAAAAGAGTGCTGAAGGTACTGTGGATGGCCAAAAAGACAAACAAATGGGTCCTTGAACAGATCAAGACTGAAATCTGCATGGAAGCCAAGATAATCAAACTGACACTATCATACTTTGGCCACATCATAAGAAGGGATGAATCTTTGGAAAAGACCATGATGCTGGGGAAAATAGAGGGCAGGAGAAAGAGAGGAAGGCAACATACCAGATAAAAAAATCCAGGGGTAGCTGTGTTGGCCATTTAACAAATACAAACAAAATTCCATTAGTGATACCTTTATTGGCCAACCAAAATGCACAATATACTTGTTGCAAGCTTTCAAAGCTCCATGGGCTTCTTCATCAGGCAAGATGTTACAACCAAACAGGAGGGGGGGAAAACAAAAACAAGTAGAGATGTTAGTCAATCAAAGAGGCCACAAGTATGAACCTACAGGACCTGAGCAAAGAGGAAGAGGACAGAGGACCTTAGAGACGTCTCATTCACAGGGGTCGCCATGAGTTGAGATCCATTTGAAAGCAGCTAACACCAACAAAGCAAATGAATGTACCATGCCATGAAAAGAAGACAGAAGACAGACACTGCACCAGAGAATTGTCTCCTGGGCAAGATGACTCAACTTGTGGGCAGATCCCTTGGCAGATCTTTTTATCCAAGAACATACAGCTGAGCGCTCCATTGTATATCTTGAAAGAGCTTGAAAGGACCTGGGCAAGTAGAGGCAGAGCAAATGGAAACCTTTGGTAAGGCTCCACTTTGCAAGCTGCAAGGCTGCCATGAGTCAAATGCCCCAGGGCAGTTTGAAAAGTATAGTCTCCCTGTTAACTGCCCTTCCTACTGCCCTCTATGCAAGAAGTGCCCAGGCAGTGGTGCTGAATAAAAGCAGGGGAATGGTTTTCACTTTCTAGGGAGCTCCCCACAACTGGAACAGAGAAAACCCCAGGGAGATTTGGCAGTGAAATCTGCTCCCTTCGAGGTGGTGGAGTCTCCTTCTTTGGAGGTTGTTAAAGAAAAGCTGGGTGGACATCTGTCCGCTCCAGAGGGCTTTGATTGTGTCTTCCTGCATGGCAGATGGGGGTTGGATTGGATGACCCTTGGGGTCTCTTTGGATGCTATGTTTCTGTTGTTGTTGTTGTTGTTGTTGTTGTTGTTGTGTGCCTTCAAGTCATTTCTGACTTATGGCCACCCTAAGGTGAACCTACCCTTCTTTCTTCAGAGGGGGTTTGCATTGCCATCTTCTGAGGCTGAGAGAGTGTGACTTGCCTTAGATCACCCAGTGGGTTTCATGGCTAAGCAGGAATCAGACCCTGGTCTCCCAGTGTCCTAGTCCAACACTCAAACCAGAGAGGGTGAAGGGCCATTTCTGTGCCACATCGCCTCGGGTGTCTGAAGCTGTTGTAGTTGTTGTCATGTACCTTCAAGTCTTTCCTGACTTACATCATGGGTTTTTCTTGGCAAGATTTGTTCAGGAGGGATTTGCCATGGCCTTCCCCGAGGTTGAGAGTGTGCCACTAGCTCAAGGTCACCCAGTGGGTTTCATGGCCAAACCGGGAATCGAAACCTGGTCTCCAGAGTTGTAGTCCATCAAACTACTCCCTTCTTCTAAAAAGCAGCTCTTCAGCTTGGGTTACATGCTTCTGCAGATACCTCCAGGAAGAGAAAGATTCCCCACCTTGCAACTTGGAACATTTTGCCAGAAAACCTGGGTGGGTGCTGCTACCTTTCTCTCTCGCCACTAAATCCTTCCTCAGTTCCCGACAGCAACCACATTACAAACTGCCATTGGATATTCCGCCTTTCCCCAACCACCCCCTTTGCAGAAACTGTGGCCTGTTACAGACTGCCAGAATAAAGCTGCTTTGGGTCTCTTTGGAGGTATGCTGTTTAAATGATGCATGGGTCCTAAGAATCCGGAAGCTGCACCAAAGCTGCACTCCAGTGCTTAGGAATGGAGTGAGGCTTTGGCGCGACCTCCGGACTCTTAGGACCCATGCATCATTTAAATAGCATACCTCCAAAGAGGCCCAAAGCAGCTTTATTTTGGCAGTCTGTAACAGGCCTGTGTAAACTCATTTAGGCAGAGACCTTCTGGGGAAGGGGGTGGGTGGGTTATGGCCTAAAGCAGTGAAAAGCCGCATCCGCACTGCAGAAATAATCCAGGTTGACACCAGGTTTGCCTGCCATGGCTCAATGCGATGGAAGTCTGGGATTTGTAGTTTTGTGAGACAGTGGGCCTTCTCTATCACAAAACTGTAGTGCCTCAACAAAGGACACTTTCCAAGATTCCACAGCATTGAGCGATGACAGTGAAAATGGTGTTAAAGTGGATTATTTCTGCAGTGTGGATGCAGCTGTACTCAAATTAGTGGTCTCCGGTCCCCACGTAACTGAATACTTGTCCCTAGTAGCATGTTTCCAGGGAAGAAAGAAACAATGGTACCCAGTGGGCAAAGATAGGGCAGCAATCCCTGGCACATAGAGGGGAAAAAATTAGTGGTCCTCCACATCAAGTAGCCGGAAAACCATCAATGCAGATCCTGTGGATCACTGAGAAAATGGAGGTAAGATATATGTTTGCTTTTGTTGAAGGAATCTGGGCCCCACCAGCCCCATCTTGTCCCCTTCCTTAATGGCTTTCCTCCTAAGGGTCAAACCCCTTTTTCTTTGGGAAGTGCAGATGGAATCTCCCTGATCTGAAAGCTTGGGGCCAGAAGTGGATTTTGGGTTTTATATAAGTGAATTTCAGGCTGAGACTTGGAGAGAACCAGTGTTCCATAGTGGTTTGAGCATTGGATTGCAACTGGGTTCGTTTCCTGCTTGGGTACGAAAACCCATAGGGTCACACTCTCTCAGTGGCAAAAGCCTCTCTGAAGAAACTTTCAAAGAAAACCCCAGGATAGGTCAACTGCCTTAGGGTTGCCGTAAATCAGAAGCGACTTGAAGGCACTCCACCAAGCAGTTTCATCACCGGATCTTGGCTCCGGAGACTAGGTTTCAGATCCATGAAAGTCAGTGACCTTGGGAGAGTCACACTCTCTCAGCCTCAGAGGAGAGCCATGGCCAAAAAAAACAAAGCAAAAACAAGCCTCTGAAGCAAGCTGTCAAGAATGAGGGTGGCCAGAAGTTGGAAAGGGCTTGGAAAGCACCCAAGAACAAGAACAAACCCATATCTGCCCATCCCAAAGCAGTGATAGAAGGGTTAAAGAGAGGGAGATGGAGAGGTTTGTCTGGCTCTGTCCTGGGGGGTAATGATCCTCTCCAGAAATGGAAGGGGACCCCAGGGGAGGATCTCTGCAAAGGATGCTTCTTTTCTGCAGGGGCAGAGGGGCCAGGGAGTCTTCCCTGGTGCAGCCCCAGAGGGTCCAGGGCTCTAGGGTCCTACCTGCCCAGCAGTAGTCTCCATTGCCCCCTCCGAGGCCAGGGGCTCCGCCGCATCCTCCCAGGAAGCCTGCCTTCCAAGGATGGGAGGCCAACAAGAGGAGGCAAGGCAAGGCAGGCAGGGCTGGCCCGCCTCGAAGAGGAGGAGGAGGAGGAGAGGAGGAGGACGCTTTCTTTCTTCTTCATCTTTCTTCCTTCTCCTCCTTCTTTCTTCTTTCTCTTCTTTCTTTCTTTCCTCCTCCTTTCTTTCTCTTCCTTCTTCTTCTTTCTTCCTCCTCCTCCTTTCTTCTTCTTCTTCTTCTTTCTTCTTCCTCCTCCTCCTTTCTTCTTTTTTTTCCTCCCTTCCTTCCTCCCTTCCCTTTTTCTTCTTCTTCCTCCTCATCCTTCCTTCTTCTGCTTTCTTTTGCTTCTTCCTCCTCCTCCTTTCTGTCTCTTCCTTCTTTGTCTTTTTTCCCTCCTCGTCTTTCTTTTGCCTTTCTTCTTCTCTCCTCCTCTTCTTCCTTTCTTCTTTCTGTCTTCTTTTTCTTCTTCCCTGTTCCACCCCCTTCTTCTTTTTGCTTTTTTCTCTTTCTTTCTTTGTTCCTCCTTCCTTTCTTCTTTTCTTTTTTATTTCATCTGTATTTTTTATTTCTTCTTTCTTCTCTTTCATTCTTTCTTCCTCCTCCTCCTCTGCCTTCTTCTTCTTTCTTTTTTATTTCTTTTTCTTTCTTCTTTCTTTTTCTTTCTTTCTTCATCCTACTCCTCTTCTTCCTCTTTCTTTTCTTTTTTCTTTCATCTTCCTTCCTTCCTTTCTTCTCTTTCTTTCTTTCTTCCTCCCCCTCCGCCTTCTTTCTTTTTTAGTTCTTCTTTCTTTCTTTCTTTCTTTTTCGCTTTGTTTTCTTTGTTCTCTTTCTTCCTCCTACGCCTTCGCTTCCTTTCTTCTTTCTTTTTTATTTCATCTTTCTTCTTCTTTCTTTCTTTTTCTCTCTCCTTTTCCCTCTTTCTTTCTTTCTTTCTTTCTTCCTCTTCCTCCTCCTCCTCCTTCTTCTTCCTCTGCACTCCAGTGCTTAGGAATGGAGTGTGGCTTTGGCACAACCTCCGGACTCTTAGGACCCATGCATCATTTAAATAGCATACCTCCAAAGAGACCTGAAGCAGCTTTATTTTGGCAGTCTGTGACAGGCCATAGGTGCCCCAAATGTACTTTTTGCCCCAGGGCTCTTAAAGGCCTAGCTACAGGCCTGGTAATATTGTATACTATAATGCTTTAAATGCCCAGTGATTGCTTTACCTGAAGGGCAGGCTGTCCTACTGTGCCAATATTTGCCAGGTTTCTTTGTGTTTTCATCCACATAGAAATACTTGAAGTAACTGCTGTGCAATGTATGGCAACCTTGAAGCAGCAAAACAATTCAGTATTCCTCATATGCAACTACTGTACTTTACTAACAATGTAAGCTTTAGATCAGTAGATTCCTCCATTCCTCTCCTAGAGCTGGCAGTCAGACAACCAAGAATCCTCCCTTACTCCCAACATAGTTATCAGTAAATTGGCTTTGTCAGCTTTAGAAGAATTACAAATCAGGCCCTTCAGTGGAAGTGGTTGCTCAATTGGATTCACCTGGTCAGGGAAGGCAAGGTCATTAGAGAACTAATGCAAGAACATTTGATGAAATTAGGACAAAATGCATATTTTCCCCAGAATGCTGATGATTTGTCATTTTGTTGTCGTGTGCCTCCAAGTCATTTCTGACTTATGGTGACCCCCTAAGCTAAGGTGAACCTATCACAGCATTTTCTTGGCAGGATTTGTTCTGAGGAGGTTTTCTCATTGCCTTCCTCTGAAGCTGAGAGAGTGTGCTTTGCCCAAGGTCATATAATGGGTTTCATGACATAGGCCTGTTACAGACTGCCAAAATAAAGCTGCTTCGGGTCTCTTTGGAGGTATGCTATTTAAATGATGCATGGATCCTAAGAGTCCGCACCAAAGCCACACTCCATTCCTAAGCACTGGAGTGCAGCTTTGGTGCAGCTTCCAGATTCTTAGGGTGCATGCATCATTTAAACAGCATACCTCCAAAGAGACCCAAAGCAGCTTTATTTTGGCAGTCTGTAACAGGCCTGAGCGAGGATTCAAACCCTTGGTCTCCAGTCATAGTCCAACACTAAACCACTATGCCATGCTGGTTCTCTAGTTAATGCATTCTCTGGTGAGCGTGTCTGAAAGAGGGCCAAGGTTTTCTTTGCCTTCCCTGCTATGGGTGGAGTGAGCTGAAATATGTGCTGGAGGCTCCCATTCTGAATTATGGGTACAAAATCTCACAGCAGATGCTATCTCTGGGATGTTGTGGAAGTCAGTTAAGGAGCCGGTCTGAAATGTTGTTGCAAGAGCTGCAAATGTTTTGTGAAACAGGAGGAGACTGGTCTTTGAGAAATACAACACAACGGACCTAGACATCTTCTCACAGCCACAGGAAGTTTGGTTTTTTTTAGATCATAACCTTAAATATAGGGCAACTTTTCTTGACTTCATGAAAAGAAAACTTAGGCTTACCATTCTTTTCTGCAGAGTGTGCAGAATGCAAGTGTGATGGAACAAGTGTCAACTTGTCATGGGGAAATTACTATGCATTGCTAGTATTTTATCTGTGGGCTTTATCTGTTGGCTTCTCCGCAGTTTCAGCCACTTATCCTCATTGCTTTCTATGGGGATGAGAACTGACATTGAAAATGTCCTGAGGAATTCCTTTTCACTGAGGTATTTTGATGAATTGTCTCTTTAATTACATAGGCCCTTTGGAATGAAACTGAGCTATATATTTTTTATAGGAAACATATGAATAATGGTATATGGGAATTACGATTTACATGTAACATTAATGCAAAAAATATTACTGGGGATTCTGTATGGTGTGAAATGGGAGGAATTCATTGGAAGGGGTGACACCATGAGTTCCTGCACCAGGTGACAGAAACCCTAGTGATGCCACTGCTTGGATGGATGATAAATGTACAATTTTATATGTTTCATACTTTTATATGTATGGAATTTGAATAAATAATATTTAAGAAAGCCTTCTTTTTCTAAGAAAATCATATATATATATATATATATTCTCCTCCCTCCTCATCCGCAGACTTGGGATCGGCGACTTTGGTCCTTCGTGGATGGCAAGCGGGGAGGGACAAAATGAGACATGCGCCCAGCAGTGCACACAAGAGTGCGCCCTCATTATAACCAGTGGGGCTTGGATATCTGCAATATTTCGTGGGGTGTGTGTGTGTCCGGAATGGATGACCCATGAATCAGGAGGATCGAGTGTGTGTGTGTATACACACACACACAAATAAGATATTCCAATTTGATTTCTTTTTCCATCCTAAAGCAATCACTACAGGGGTGGCTTTTAAAATTTGTTTAATCACATATCTTTGATTATTATTCAAGCCCATTTCCCCTAAATTAAGAGTTAAACCATTTTCTTTGCTTAATCGTATCTCTATCCCTGCTATTATATTTACCCATTCCTTAACTTGGAGTTTGTAGTTTTGTGCGATATTTCACCTTCTCGGTCAGAAAGCTCTGGTGTGGTGGCCCAACAATCTACACATCCCAGGATTCCATAGCCCTAGTTGCATGAGTTTCTTTCAACTCGAAAAGCCAGAAACTGAACCTAGGGCCTCCTTCTTGAATAACAGATACCCTGTTCTTGAGCTGTGGGCCCTTCCATTAGCTCATGCAGAGGATCTGAATACCGCACTTAAATACTTCAATTTGTTGCCTGAAGATTTATTATTAGCAAGGCTTGGCACTTGATTTGGAATCACTTCTGTTTCGAGCCAGAGACTGTGAGTGGGTTAGCAAGGCACACACTCTTGCTACTGTGTGATGCTGAAAATTTTTGTCCCCGTTAGAGTCAAAATATCCCGGGATATATTTTCCCTACATTTATTCTAATGCATTTATTCTAGTTCAGTAGTCCCAACTTCCCTGAAAGAATCTGAGGAATCATACTTTATGGTCTCCAAGGGAAAGGGTTGAGCATCCTCTGCCAATTGCAGTCTGTAGTGTATCCATGGCCTGTTACAGACGGCCAAAATAATGCTGCTTTGGGTCTCTTTGGAGGTATGCTATTTAAATGATGCCTGGGTCCTAAGAGTCCGGAGGTCGCGCCAAAGCCACACTCCATTCCTAAGCACTGGAAGGCAGCTTTGGTGTAGCTTCCGGATTCTTAGGATGCATGCATAATTTAAATAGCATACCTCCAAAGAATCCCAAAGAAGCTTTATTTTGGCAGTCTGTAACAGGCCCGTGTTTCATTTTGGATGGGCTTTGAGAGGTTTCTCTTCTCCGATTCTGCCAGTGAATATGCATTCTGCTGTCCCCGTTCTCTGCTTTCTCTCCCTGGTTTGATGGGTGACCTTTAATCCTAATTCTCATCTCAGCGTTTAGGGATGCTCTGCTGCTTCCACACGCATTCCCTTGGCATCCTTTGGGCATGGCGAACAATGCTCCATTGAAGCAGGGCACAAAAGCAGAGCAGCCATAGCCTAATGGAGAGACAATAAGAGTACAAATTCAGTTCTGGGTCCCATGAAGAAAAATAGGTTGTTGGGACTGATTGGACAAGGACTGGAGCTAACCCAGTTTCTTCCTTTGGCCCAAGAAGAATTTGGAGGGCAAAGGACGTAAGCCAGAAATAACACTAGTGTTCTGTAAATCAGGCAGTCTGAGAAAGTAACACTTGGGACTACAACTGCCAGATTATCCCCCAGACAGTTTGGTTATTTTGGGATTCTGGAAGTTGTAATTAAAAAAAAAAAAAAACCCCAGCCTCTATGAAATCAGGGTGACTGATGTCTTCCTTTTCCAGGACATGTCCTTGCCTTTCAACATTCTGTCCAAGAGGGATTTCAAAACGTCCTCCATTTTGAGCATGATGAAGAAGCGCGAATTTATATTCACAGTTGGCCCTCTGTGTCCATTCAAGCATCCATGGCTATATTTTAAATATATATAATTTCCAATAAGCAAACCTTGATTTTACCATTTTTTAAAAAGAACACCATTTCACTACTTCATTGTACTGAATGGGACTTGAGCATCCATGGATTTTGGTATCCACGGCACGTCCTGGAATCAAACCCCAGCAGATACCAAGGTCCCACTGTATATTAGTGTTTTGAGCTTTTATTTATCCTCCATGTTTCATGTTCTACATTTTTCTACCTTTTCATTCATGACATCTGATCACAAGGAGCATCCACAATCCTGAAACTATTTTGGAATAGGAATTCCTTGGAGTGCTCCCGTAAAGGCTGGTATTAAAATGAAGGGTGAATTCATTGCCCCAATTATATTGGCAGCTTTATTTTTCATTCCTTGAAATCATCAGACACAAGGGGACAGACATAGTGTATATTCTGTGTTATTTGCCTCTCTGCCTGCATTCTGCATCATCCAAAGAGGCAAGGAAAGAGGCACATAAACTCTCAAAACAGTTCTAAAGGTTGAGTGAGAATAAAGGTTCTCAACCATGAAAGCATATTGCACCCCATGCATATGTTAATCCTTCCTTATTTTTGCTACAATAGGTTTTGTAGAAAAATAAGGAAGGGTTAACATATGTATAGGATATGCTTTCATGGATGAGAACCTTTATTCTTACTAACCTTTTAGATTTCTATTGTTCTTTGGGAGTGCCTTATAGAAACTCTGGGGTGGCCTTAGCAGAGGTTCTGTACTTGAACTTTCTAAAAGCTTTTGACTAAATATCTAATCAAAGACCCAGAAAGAGCAAATCTGGCAGTTGTGGGATAAGAGGAAGAGCCTCTTGTATGGATGAGTAACATTAAAGAACAGGAAGCAGAAAATAGGAATAAATGAATCAATTGCACAATGGAGGAGTGTAAAACAGGGGGACCTCTGTTCCCCAAAGAGCTATATAGGAATTGACTTTGAAAGGATCTCTTCTAGTTGGGGGGACTGAGTGTAAGCAATCATAAAGGTGATGCACCTTGGGGGAAATCATTCACATTTCATACTTGCAGTGTATGGGGTTGAGGCAGATAGTGATCGTCCAAGAAAGACATCTAGGGGTCTGTTATGACAGATAGCTTGGTGTAAATATTTTCCCAATGTAAAGCTGCTGGTTGTTATTGCTTTTTTAAATGGCAAATCCCATTTGGCATATCATTAAAAAAGGAATGAAAAATAAAATTGCCAACGTCATACTGTCCGTATACAAATCTAGGGTGCAACCATGCTTGGAGTACTGTGTAACGTTCTAATCATGGTACCTCAAAATAGATATTGTATTCCCAGGCCAGATGTAGAAAAGGGTCAACAAAAATTATAATGGCGCTGGAACAAGCTGAATTTGGGAGGTTCAGGAATTTGTTGTCATAGGATATAATGATGACTTCCAGCTTGAATGGCTTTAAGAGAGGATTAGACAAATTCCTGGATGATAAATCCATGAGTGGCTACTACTCATGAGGGTTATGTATCACATCTCTGCCTCTGAATATCAGCTGCTTGGCAACAGAATTGGAAGAAAGGTAGTACAATGATGTTTTGCTTGTGGCGAACTTTTTTCTTATGAATAGAATGTTGAACAAGTTAGTCCTCTGATCTGTTCCACCACGACTTTTCTTAAGACTTTCATAAAATACAAGGAAATAGGAAAAATACATTTAAAATACCAAATCAAAGGCATGTAGAACAAACAAAACAAGACAAACACGAGTTAAATCCAATTTTAAACCATTCTCTTTGTGTTTCAGCAGAAGACAAATCTGCACCAGCCAGCTGCAAGTATTATTAGATGCTAGTTGGCCTTCCTAGAATTATAGAATCATAGAATCGCAGAGTTTGAAGAGACCACAAGGGCCATCCAGTCCAACCCCCTGCCATGCAGGAACTCTCAATCAAAGCATCCCCAACAGATGGCCATCAAGCCTCTCTTTAAAGACCTCTAAGGAAGGAGACTCCACTACACTCCGAGGGAGTGTGTTCCATTGTCGAACAGCCCTTACTGTCAGGAAGCTAGGTGGAATCTCTTTTCCTATAGCTTGCATCCATTGTTCCTGGTCCTGTTCTCTGGAGCAGCAGAAAACAAGCCTGTTCCCTCCTCAATGTGACATCCCTTCAAATATTTAAACAGGGCTATCATATCACCTCTTAACCTTCTCTTCCCCAGGCTAAACATCCCCAGCTTCCTAAGTCATTCCTCATAGAGCATGGCTTCCATGCCCTTCACCATTTTAGTCACCCTCCTTTGGACACGCTCCAGTTTCTCAACACCCTTTTTGAATTATGGTGCCCAGAACTGGACACAGTATTCCAGGTGGGGCTTGACCAAAGCAGAATACAGTGGCTCTATTACTTCCCTTGATCGAGACACTATACTTTTATTGATAGAACCTAAAACTGCATTGGCCTTTTTAGCTGCCGCATCGCACTGTTGACTCATGTTCAACTTGTGGTCTACTTAGACTCCTAGATCCTTTTCATGCGTAGTTTTATTCAGCCAGGTGTCCCACATCCTATATCTGTGCATTTCATTTTTCCGCCCTAAGTGCAGTACCTTACATTTCTCCATGTTGAATTTTATTTTGTTAGCTTTGGCCCAGCATACTTGATAAGTATCCCCCAATTCTATCAACCAAGTCATTGATAAAGATGTTGAATAGCACTGGGCCCAGGACAAGCCCTGTGGGACCCCACTGGTCACTTCTCTCCAGGATGAAAAGGAGCCATTGTTGAGCACCCTTTGGATTTGGTCGGTCAATCAATTACAAAGAGTTCCAGAGTCTAGAAGCAACCACTGAAAAGCCTCTCCCTAAAGCCAGGTGTAAACCGGCATGGCATAGTGGTTTGAGTGTTGGACTATGACTCTGGAAACCACGGTTTGATTCCCAGCTCAGCCATGAAACCACTGGGTGATCTTGGGCAAGTCACACAATCTTGGCTTCAGAGGATGGCTATGGCAAACCTCCTCTGAACAAATCTTGCCAAGAGAACCCCATGATTGATTCATGTTAGGGTTGTCATCAGTTGGAAACTATTTGAAGGCACACAACAAACAACAAAAGCCAACTGTGTTTCATATGCTTTTCATAACAGGCCAAATGCCCTGTCCCAAGGCTTCTATAGGGGAATGTGGTGTTTTAGATGATTAGTTGTGTAGCACTTTGTATAACTGTATCCCAAAATGACCACTCGCCACTGAAGCTGTTGTAACAAAGTAGCCTCATGCTTTATGGCCTGTTACAGACTGCCAAAATAAAGCTGCTTCGGGTCTCTTTGGAGGTATGCTATTTAAATGATGCATGGGTCCTAAGAATCCGGAGGTCGCACCAAAGCCACACTCCATTCCTAAGCACTGGAGTGCAGCTTTTGGTGCAGCTTCCGGATTCTTAGGATGCATGCATCATTTAAATAGCATACCTCAAAAGAGACCCAAAGCAGCTTTATTTTGGCAGTCTGTAACAGGCCTATATAACCAATTCTGCCATGGGTTTTGGGGGCGTCCCTCCCATGTGATAAAGTCCTTAGACAGAGAATATTGAAGTCTGTGTGCTGCTACATGTGGAAAAACCTTTAGGTGCTGTATAGATAAAACTCTCCTGTTGCGTGGCTTCCACATAAGCTGGAAGCTGCATATGGGGCGCCCACCTATAGCATGGGTGCACTGTATATTCAAAACACGTTCAAGCCATGCCGAGTTTAATCTGGAATTATCTGGAGTCTGTTCACAATTGGTTGTTCATACTGCCATTGACATGAATCTTAAAAAAAAAATCCAGAGAAAGCCTGAAATTGATTATCTCAGAGTAGTTGGCAGTGTGAATAACTGATGTGAATTGACCTAGGATAATTCGGGATTAAACTCTGCATGCTTTGAATGCATTTCGAATACATTCACATTGTCGCCTCCATGTTTATTTGAGTGCTTGTACGTGTGAGCAACCAAACTTCTAGAGAAGTGCATCAATGCAGTACTGTAGTGCAAACAACAAACCTGGAATGTGTGAGTTATTCACATTTGCATCGTGAAGTTATTTGTATTGTTCTGCTAAAAAACCTGTCATCTAAATAACTCTTGAACAACCCCATTAACTCCATCTTTATTCGACTGTGGACACATGTGAGCAACGGAACTTGCAGAAATGCGCACAGAGGCGGTCCACACCGTTTTAAACTTTCTGGTAAGCATTCTAATTCAGGAGATGGCAGAGAAACCTGCCCGCTGTGTCCTGGAGCTCAGCTCCAGACCTGAGGCACTGGCAAGCACCTCTTTCCCAGGATGTAATCAGATGCCAGAGCCACTCCTGGTTGCATTCTCAGGTGAGAACAAGGCTCCCAGCCATGATCTCTCCTGTGATAAAACATAATAACAAGTATTTAAGGAAGCTTTGAATAAGCATCAGTTAAATTACCCAAAGCTTTTATGAGGCCCTCCTTTTGACTGTGTTTTGTGAGTCAGTGTACGTTACGGGTTACAGGAGAGGAAAATATAGGCCATTTACTCACTGCAGGGAGTGTAGGCCTAGAAAAGAAAAGAACAGTCTGGGCTCTTGTATGTTTCTCCAGCATGTAAGTGAGGCTATACCTCATAGCAATTGATGAGCCCTAATTTCAATTAGGCACAGTGTTTTGAGCATTGGATTGTGACTGTGGAGAACAGGGTTCAATTCCCAGCTTGGTCACAAAACCCAGTGGGTGACCTCAGAGGAAGGCAGTGGCAAACCTCATCTGAACAAATCTTGAAAAGGACACCCCATGATAGCTTCGCCTTAAGGTTGCCCTAAGTCAGAAATGACTTGAAGACACACAACACGCACCCCATCCTAGTTCATGCACCAGGAATGATCTTGTCTACTAAGGACCTAATGGTCATCCTTATGTGACCGCAAATGGGCCTTCCATGGGCAAGAAAATGGTAAAAGCAGACTTGGGAGAACTCTTAAAGATTTGTAGAAATATAAAATCTTTAAATTTCAGCTGTCAGGAAGGGGAACAAAAAAGCTCATAAGGATGGAGTGTGTTCATTGGGATGGAACTTTTTCTGTTGCTGGAGAGGGAAAAAGGAAACTGGGAATTGCCTGGAAAAGCCATAGGTGGCCTGAATGGTTCGCCTTATGGTCACCATAAGTCGGAAATGACGTGAACAACAACAAGAAGCAAACCATGAGCTTTGCTCCCGAAAGAGGCTAGAATAGCTTGAAATAGTTTGAAATAGAATAACCATGCTCTGATAGAACATTTCCACCCACATACAAGACAGGTCAGCCTTTAAATAATGCCTCAGATCAAGAAGTACTGATTGAGTGATAGCATTTCTTCCTGTTCTGGCTACTGTCAGGATTTCACTGACATGCGTTTCCACTGAGAGCTTCACTATAACAGTGAAACTCCCCCTGTTGTTGCTTCTTCAACCTTTCACACAGCATCATTGTAGTATGCCTTCAATTTATGGCAACCCTAAGGTGAACCTCTCACTGGGTTTTCTTAGCAAGATTTCTTCAGAGGAGGTTTGCCATTGCCTTCCCCTGAGGTTGAGAGCATGTGACTTGCTCCAGGTCACTCATTTCTATGGCCAAGCATGAATAGCATGCAGCCCAGAAAAAACTATGGTTCAAATATTATCTCAAAATAGCCACACAAGAATCTCTTTCCATCTGGAATACAAACCAACAGTGGCTGAGAAGAAAGAGCATGAGCTTTGCGACTACAATTTGAATTTGCAACCTGAATTAGCCTGGGGAAGAGAAAGTTAAGGGGTGATATGATAGCCCTGTTTAAATATTTGAAGGAATGTCATACTGAGGATGGAGCAAGCTTGCTTTCTGCTGTTCCAGAGACTAAGACCTGGAGCAATGGATTCAAAGTACAGGAAAAGAGATTCCACTTCAACATTAGGAAGAGGTTCCTGATAGTGAAAGATGGAGTGTGGTGGAGTCTCCTTCTTTGGAGGTTTTGAAACAGTCTGATTGTGAAGTTCTGCATGGCAGAATGGGGTTAGACTGGACGACCCTTGAGGTCTGTTCCAACTCTGTGATTCTATGAGACTATGATTATTTATGCTGTGGTGCCAGCCAGCATGAAATGGATTATCTGAGTAATCAGGGGGGAGGTTGGGGCAGCTCTGGCACCAGGATACCCTCACTCAGGAATATAAAAAATGTCTTGTTAGATGTAATCAAGACCCATTTTTTCTAACACATCACTTGCAAGGATCTCAGCAGCCAGAAGTTTCTAGGTCATCCAGTGCTGTCCAGCAGTCTTTCCCAGTTCTAGATATCATCTTCTCCAGGAATCAAAGCTTCTGGAAGGCAAAAGAGGAAAAACAGTTACAGGTGTCGGCAACCTAGTTCTGCTGTGCATAGTGTGGGAACACCATCCACTTGTGAAGTTCCCAGTTGTTTAAAGAGAGCACAGCTAATTAATGGACCAATTTAAGTTCATTATGTGGCTTTTTCATTAAGGATTTAAAAAAGCGGTGAGCTGCACAAGATGCCGTTTTTAAACAGAGCTTGAGAAACTTGACTTATCCAGAGGGTAGCCTCATGTTGCTTAACCAGTCTGCTGGGTAACACTCCAGCTCTGATCTCCCCTGGCATTTCCATCTTAGTCCTACAGTTTTCCTCCCATATGTCAGGAAGGTACTCTCACAAGTCACCAACCAGTAGGCTCCAGAGACTCTTTTTGTAAGAACAGTATTTGAGGCGTGTTACAGACCACCCCTTTGGGGCAGCCTGTAGGTGCTCCTTTCCCTGCCGGATCGGGGCCTCAGCTGCCAGATTGGCAGCCTCCGAGGCCCCGATCTGCTGCTTTCCAGGCTGCGGAAAAGCGGCAAAAGGCCGCTTCCCCGCAGCCTGGAAAGGGGTGTCCTTGGGGCTTCATGCCCCAAGGACACCCGACACCGGTGGGGAGGAGGAGAAAGGGGCCACTCGGCCCTTTCTCCCTTGTGTCGCTGGTGCAGCCGTCTAAAGGCTGCACCAGCGACGCAAATCATGGAAGGAGCTCCTAACCCTAGTACGTCCTGGGGACGTACATTACGCCCGTGTGGAACGGGCCAAAGTTACTTACAAGCTTGCATTTTCTCAAGGTGTTGTTGGTGTGTTGTTCATTAGAAGGATATCTATGCAAGCAGTGTCCATCTCCTGGCCATCTACCACTGGGAACAAAAGCATTCTCAAATCCAGGACATAAAATTTAAATTCTATTAGCAATACAAAAAGGTTATTTCTTCTGATATTCCTGATGTCTCCGTCCCTTGTGAGGTCAGCTCACTTTGTTTGTCAGAGAACATTGAATCTCTCAAGAGAAGCCCACATTCTTTTGCATTAGGAAAGGTTTAGGATGGTGCTGTTTTGGTAAAAAACATTTTTCCAAACTTTACCTGTTTTGTGCATTTTGGTTGCCCAAACAAAGGTATCACAGTTTTGTGGATTTTATTGTACTTTGGATTTCTTATTTTTATCTCCTGGACTTTGGGAGGCTTTGTTCCGAGCACCATATGGCCAGAAGCAGGAGGGACCTGCTTGGATAGTTATCTCTCCAAAGAACAACACACCAACAACACCTTGAGAAAACTGTACTTTGCATAGATAGATATCCCTCCAAAGAACCACACGCCAACGACACCATGAGAAAATTGTAATTTGCTATATGGCCAACACATAACCCTGAATCTGCATCCAAGCTGAGAACGAACTGCATAGGCTGATAGTACACAGATCCCCATCTTCAGCTCTGTTGGTACCTCTCCAGGGTGCCAACTTGTCCAGGTTGGCTGGTGCACAAATCCCAAATTTGCCCCCGCCAATGCTGTTGCCCTTGGAGTTACTTTTGGCAGGAGCCTCCCTCTGTGTGGGTGCTCAAAGAGAGGAGAGGTGGGTCCAGTGCCAATGCCAAAGCAGGGGTGTGTCTGGCCCAAATAGCTGGTCTGAACTTGCAAGCTAGGCTTTCATGGGAAGAAACAGGCTAAAATCAGAGAGAGGGAACTGCCCTAGGGATTGGTACAAGCAGAACCAGTTCAGCAACAGGCCATTCACCACACCACTGGGTGCAGGGTCCTTGGTTGCCCATGTGGAATAATGCCAAATGCAGACAGACAGCAGCAGCCTCATGGCAAACCCATTTTTGCTGAGAGCACAATAGGACTGATTCTGTGGGGAGGCCATTTCAAATTGACAGCGCTATTCAAATGGCTTACTCATAAGCAAATTAAATGTAGGGTAAGATAAACCAGCGCCACTGTGGCATTGCAGTTTGAATGCTGGACTACAACTCTGGAGACCTGGGTTTGATTCCCAGCTCAGCCATGAAACCCTCTGGGTGACTTTAGGCAAGTCACACTCTTTCAGCCTTAGGGGAAAGCAATGGCAAACCTCCTCCAAACAAACCTCGCCAAGAAAACCTTAGGGTCTTCATAAGTTGTAAACGCCTTGTAGGCCTATAACAACAAACAACAGTATAAATCACCACAATATCATTGTAGCAGATCTCAAAGAAGTAGCCATGCTAAAGGAGGAAGGGAGAGGGAGGTGGGAAAAAAGAAATGTAGCAGCACCTTTTTGACTAATATATTTTTAGCACGAGCTTTTGTAGATAGAAACCCACGTCTTCAGTTGCATTAAAGCGTGATATGAAAGCCTCAGTTTATAAAGGATATTTATACAGTTTTGGGAGTAGGATGGAATGTAATAGGATCCATATACAAGATGCAAATCATGATGCCCTAAATTTCCAAAGGATTCCGTAAGGTGATACAGATCTTTCCAGTTGTCAGCTGCATGTGTTTTTGTGTTTGTGTCTCCCTTTAAGTCCCATGGAATGAAGATATCTGGTCACTCTTATTCATTGGTGATCTCTCATCCAAATACTAATCAGCGCTGGCCCTGCTTAGCTTCCCTGATCAAGCAGGATACAGGGCCTTTAGGGTCAGTTAGTGCAGATTTATTGCTTTTGCACATCATCATTGGCCTGGAGTTCCTTCAGAAACTAATGGGATCCCACTGTTTCTGTCCCTACACGCCCTCTGCTTCCTTTTCTGGAAACAGTGACCAATCCACAAAAAGACCTTCTGTCACAACCAGCAATTTTATTCAAATGCTCAGTGCTCACAGTGGAGGAAGATGACAAATGCTAACTTGGCTAAGGAGTATTCACTAAGGAGTATGTCCAAATGCTTTATTTTATTTATTATGTTTGTAATATTATTTATCTTCCTTTTTTTGCTAGCTATCCTGATCACCTTTTGCTGGAAAGGAATGATACTACTGTAACAATAAACTAATAAATAAAAGGTGGAGCCTTAAGGAAAGAGGGCTGTCTGGAACTCACTTCTACTGAAAGATAAGGTCGACCCACTAGCAGGCACAGAACATTCAATTTTAGCATGATCCTTCCATCACCTGCAATAAAAATAACATATTTGGCTCAGCAAGGAAATTATTGCATGGTTCTTCAATAGTGGGATAAAAGTGGGTTTGACACTGTAATCCGTGGATTTTATTGCACTACATCGTGGCCAGCAGTAGGTGCTTCTGCCGCTGATTTTAATTCATGAGAAAATCCCATGAATAGCTGTCAATCCCACTGTTAACCTGTTCTTGAAGTATGTGCCCTTGGTCATCCTGAAGTAATTCAGAGAGAAAGGGAATTTAAGGGGGTTTGACTGCATCCCCTTTCCCAATGAAAGCAATACTTCTTAGTGCTGAGGAGGCGACCGTTTCAGCTGGGGCAGGAACAATGGGATTCAAAGAGGTCTGACACCCCAATCCATGCCCAGGCAACCTTTTCAACTGGAGGAGGAACAATGGGACTTAAACGGGTCTGACTTTACTTAATCTCAGATAGCTAACGATTAAACAGAACGGTAGTGCGATAAGAATCGTGGGCAACCTCTTATCAATTCACAGTTGCATGGTAATGTGATAAGAATTTTTGCTGTTTCAGGTGTTTAAAAAGCTACAACAACATCGGGAGGGACACTTGTGTGATAATCTCCCAAGCGAAGAGAACTGGAAATTGAGACGTGCCTTAGTCTGTCCAAGAAACTATGTAGGAAGGAACACACTTCCCCCTCTCAGGCTCATTTAGTGGGAACAATGGAGAAGGCCTTCTTGGTGCATGCTCCCAGGCTCTGGAACTCCCTCCCAAGAGAGGCCACAATGGCCCCATCCCTGCTCTCCTTTTGGCAGTAGATAAAGACATTTTTGTGCTGTCAGGCTTTCTAATCTCACAAGGTTTGAGCTTTCAAATGCTGTGCAAGGTTTGTGTATTGCGTACAAGGTTTGTATATAATTTTAAAAACATTTAAATAATTTAATGAATAATTATTTTAACGTTTTACATCGTTTTTAAACTTTGTTGTTGTTGTTGTTTTTGTTGTTGTGTGTCTTAGAGTCGTTTCCGATTTATGTTGATCCAAATGTGAAGCTATCACGGGGTTTTCTTGGCAAGATTTGTTCAGAGCTTTGCCACAGTCTTCCCCCGAGGCTAAGAGTGTGTGACTTGCGTGGATTTCATGGCCAAGCTGAGAATCAAACCCTGGTCTCCAGAGTTGTAGTCCGACACTCAAACCACTATGCCATACTGCCTCCCATGGATGCATCGTATGGTATCCTGGGGTTCATAGTTTGGGGAGGTACTAGAGCTCTTTCTGGTTGGGAATTCTAAATCCCAGGATTCCATAGGAAGTTGCCACAGTATTTGAAGTGAAATCACAGTGCTCTAACTGAGTAGTGCAAAGAGGCCCAAGGTAATATGTACATTTCTTCTCATTTGATTACCTTTCACTTAGACCTATGGCACCTCTGGGGTTTTATTCTGTGCAATTATTGTGCCTCATATGTGGCATTTAATTGAAAGGGGTTTACACAACATTGTCTTCCACATATAATTGTCCTCACTTGTTTTCCCAGCCCTTCTGACTTTTTTTTCCTTACCGTACATGAATGGTAAGGAGTGAACTGTGGAAGAAGAGCTGCACAATGAATGCCTTTTCATCTGCAAAATCCTCCCAGAAGCAACCATCATCTTTTTTTTCCCTGGGTTTTTTAAAAATGTGTTTTGTTTTGCTGTGTGAAAATGCAGCCCTAAAAACTGGTTTTAAAATACTTGAAACAGCTTGAGGTTAACAAGTGCCAAACCCAGACTGACATTTGTTGGTTGCTGAACTGTGAGAAATTCCTTTTCACCTTTATTTTATCTTCAATATGTGGGGCTGCAGGAACATTCACATACTTAACCACCTCCGGTTGTGGGCAACTCAATGCAGAGGCTTCTGGGTGTGTGGTACATGGTAGATGATGATGATGATGACAACATGTGACCTCCCTTTAAACCTCTTTTTGAGCAACACAAACACAGGCAATGTCACTCAGCATGCAATCACATTTTCACTCTTCTCTCTCTTTCTCTCCTTTTCTTCCTCCCCCTCCTCCTCCTCCCATTAACATACCTGACATACCCCATGTTGTATATGGACCTTCCATATTTTCATATCTGGAGCAAGGCATGTACTTAAGAAGTCCCAATGGGCTTTGGAACCCCAGGAAACTTTCCCATGGAAAGGACACATAGATCTGAAGATACATGAAGAACCCATGTAATACCAAAATAAAAACTGAATGGGTTTGCTGGTCACTCCATTGTCCCCCCAGGCTTTCAGCATATGAGATAAAGGCAAAGGCGAGTAACCCAACACTTCCTACTTAATCCCAGACATGTTCTCAGACAACTTCCCTATCCATCTGTCATGGGGTTGTCTAAATCCAATCATTGTTTTTGTTACTCCAAAGTTAAAGTCAGCCATTCTGGAATCCCACTGTTTGTTCCACAAGAAGACCATCAGAATTTTGTTACAATCCTGTTACAGACTGCCAAAATAAAGTTGCTTCAAGTCTCTTTGGAGGTATGCTGTTTAAATGACACATGGGTCCTAAGAGTCCGGAGGTCATGCCAAAGCCACACTCCATTCCTAAGCACTGGAGTGCAGCTTTGGTGCAGCTTCCTGATTCTTAGGGTGCAATGCATCATTTAAACAGTATACCTCCAAAGAGACCTGAAGCAGCTTTATTTTGGCAGTCTGTAACAGGCCAATGTAAGACAGCGCCTTGCACCCGTCGAGGCTAGGATCTCAGGTATAAATATCAGTCCCAAATCTAGCCCCATGGTGTACACAGAGAGGTTCTTTCAGTCTCTGTGTCACCTTCAGACATCGTCTGAGCCACACTCCACTTTCCATGGTCTCCTGTCCAAGATAGGTGGATTTGTTTTTGTGTGCCTTCAAGTCATTTTTGACTTGTGGAGACTCTAAGGCAAACCTATCATGGGGTTTTCTTGACACGTTTCTTCAGAGGGCATTTGCCATTGCTGTCCCCTGAGGTTGAAAGAGTGTGCCTTGCCCAAGGTCCCCCAGGGGATTTCCGTGGCCGAGCCAGGATTTGAACCATGGTCTTCAGAGTCATAGTCCAATGCTCAAACCACTGCACTATGCTGAATCTGAGGTAAATATCTCCTTTATAATCCTAAACCTCCACCAGACCATTTACATACATCTGTTTCATTTAGTTGTGTATGGGGGTGTCTGTTCGAAGTACTATCATGTGTTTGATTGCACTCTTGCATATTTCTAAATAAAAATCTTTATTCACGAAACCTGGAATTCTCCATCAGTTAGTACTGGTATACATAGGTGGAAACAATCTTCATGTTACCCAGCTTCTTGCAAACTTCCTTTGAGCTCCCAAAAACTTTCAAGATGCTGACACATTGATGGGGACCCCCCCCAGACCCCCACCTTTTAGGGCAGCCCCCCATGACCTCAGGTTTCTTCAGAAAGAGTTTGCCATTGCCATCCTTTAAAGCTGAGAGAGTGTGACTTGCAAATAGAACATAAAAATACAATTAGAAATTAATAACAGATGAAGATAAGTAAAGAAATAAAAGAATCAATCAAATAATATATATTATTTTCAAAGACTATATAACATAATATATATTATTTTAAAAGACTAAAAAATATATAGTTTATTTTGTTCTGAAACTAGGTCTAATTTGTTATAAGATATAAACTGTATCATATGTATAAAATCAAACCATCAGACAACAATTGATGATATGTAATACAGAACTGTAAATGTCAATATAGGAAAATCTGTAGATGCAACAAAATTATAGTATTTCTCCCATATTTTATTTAATCTGATTGTTAATAAACAATAAAGTTAAAAGTGTGTGTGTGTACATACCACTTGCTCAAGGTCACAAAGGTCCAAAACACACTGCAGAAATAATCCAGTTTGAGACCACTTTTGCTGCCCGGGTTCAGTGCTAGGGAATCCTGGGAAATGTAATTGATTGTGGCACCAAAGATCTCTGACAGAGAATACTACACCACTGCTCAAAATTCTTCGAAAGGTCCTCCACCTGTAAAGTTGACATGAGATGTGGGGAAGGAATTCTGTGTAGTTTACAAAGTGTAATCTAATTGCCCCCAACAATCTGGGTACTCATTTTAGCAACCTTGGAAGGATGCAAGCCTGAGTCGAGCTTGAGCCCCCTTGGCTGGGATTGAACTCACAACCTTATGGTTTGTGAGTGAGTGACTGCAGTACAGGCATTTAACCACTGTGCCACCAGAGCTTGAGACTTGAAGGTAGAGACTTGAGACTTGGACTAAAAGACTGGAATACATCACTGGTAATACTGCAGTATGAAAGGAACCCAGGGGTACCCAGATGACTTGATGAATTTGTGTTGAGGAGTGCCTTAAAATAAATAAATAAACACACACACACACACTCCAAACAGCTCAGATTTTATGAAATCCTGCAAGATGAGGAGAAATGCGATTAAAAAAAAAACTTTGTGTAGGCGGTAGCTGGAGGCTATAGGAACTTTGGGTCAAGAGGCAGTGAGTGTCCCATTGGAGATCTCATCACAGATTGTACGCAGCTGCTGTTCCTTTGCGGCATCGTAGAAGCACTTCCCATGAGGGGGAAAAGAAATCTGAAGGACTAGCTTCCTCTCAGACCTCCAAAGGGGGAGGATTTTCCACCCCTGAAGTCAAAGAGTTAGATCACAAAGACTGTAATAACCAAATACTGCTTTATTCAGACGATATAGTGGTATCAGCAAAATGTCTTGGGCTAACCAAGAAATTAGAAGTGTAAGCTATACTTTTCTGATATTTAGACATACATGCAAAAATAGCACAATGGCTTGGATCTTACCCATGATACATTGGATTAATTTTTATATACCCTCCAACTGTCCAGATTGGCATGGATAGTCCCATTTTTTTCAGTTGCTTTTAAAATATCCCATTTGCTCTCTCTACCTCCTACTTTCCTCCTTTGCCCTTAGTTAATTTAAATTAATTTAAATTAAATTAATTTAATTTAGTTAATTTAAATTAGTTAAAAATAAACACAGTTGATCAAACTAGAACATGGAAGACTTCCTGATTTATTCAATACAGTTGGTCAACCTCGAGGTCATGGGAGGTTGCCCTAATTTGTTTTCAATTGACTCAACTGTGGCCAACTGAGTTCAAAGTGCAAAAGTAATTTGTTTTCAATTAACTCAACATCAAATAGAGAGGAGGACAGAGCAGAATCTTGCCCTTCACAGTAGGCACAGGCAAAAGCAAACTGCAGAAGCCTCTCCTAACTAATGCGTTGTCCCTCATTGATAACATTTGCAATCTCAACTACACTCTGACGTTGTTTTGCCACATGTATCCATGTTTTCATTTGTAAAATGTTGGAGAGTATAGTCTGGCATATAGAGTGTTAGACTAAGAAAGACTCTGGAGATGGAATTTCAGCCACACCGCAGAAATAATCCAATTTGACACTGCTTTAATGGAGATGGCTCAAGGCTATGGAATTCTGGCAATGGTAGTTTATTGACAAACTACCATTGCCAGAATTCCATAGACTTGAGCCACGTCCATTAAAGCAGTGTTAAACCGGATTATTTCTGTGATGTGGATGGATGGCAGGATTTGAATCCCAACTCAGCCATGTAAACCGGCTGGGTGACCTCGGGCGAGTTTCTCTCAGCCTCAGAAGATGGCAATAGCAAACCCCTTCTGAACAAATCTTGCCAAGAAAACTCCATGATATGGTTGCCTTCGGATGGTCATAAGTCAGAAACTACTTGAAGGCACACAACAGCAATAACAACAGCAACATGCCATGAAACCCACTGGGTGACCTTGGGCAAGTCACACTCTCTCAGCCTCAGAGGATGGCAATGGCAAACCTCCTGTGAACAAATCTTGCCTAGAAAAAGTTTGCCTTAGGGTCACCATAAGTCGGAAATAACTTGAAGGCACACAACAACTGCCAAAAAAAAAAAAAAAATGCTGTCAGTTTGTTTCATAGCCCAATTTCAAGTCCTGGTAGTTATTTTTGGAGCCATAAATGATTCGGATCTCTGCCTGCACCTGTGTAAACCTTCTGAGCCCTTAAGACTGGCATCTGAGGCCATGGCAGTCCTTCCTACGATCAGCTTGTGTCATCTTAGCTTCCATGGAGAAACATCTTGTTACTCTCATGAACCATCATTTCTCAACAGTGGTCTGGAATTTCCTTGAGGCAACCCACATTCATCATAATCTGTTAAGGAAATCCACAGCTGCAGTTTCTTTACAGGATATTTTTGTATTTTTAAAAGTCAGAAATTTGAATTCTTATTCTTTTAACAGGTTTCACCTCCAAAATGGGGTGTGGGAAAACTATTCTTTGGATAGAATGAAGATTTTCTTGTCCCTTCTGAAGTCTTTCAAGTTTGGCAACTCCTGCACAGCAGACATGAGGTCACTTCTCTGCCTCGTGTTTTTACTTCTAGTTCTCCCCTGCACTCCTTAAAATCATGTAGAAAGTTCTCAGGTCCCTAAATGACACCATTCATTTTGTGGATTTCATTCTCTTCATCAGTGTTTCCCATTGCAAACTGATCTCCAATAGTCTCCATCTCATGTGTCATTGCCTCATCCTGTGGTTATACCATCTGGGTCTAGCTCCTCTAAGTTCTCTATGAGCAGAGCTTGGATGTTTTATTCTTTGCCAAGAGGAGTATAGGAGCTGTAGTTCAAAAAAGAGTAATTTTTCATGTATTAAGCCTTGGGGATGCACTGTATCTCTGTTGCTTCAATACTTAGGTGCTACTTCAGGTTCAAGCATTTAGACAGTTTTGAACTGTGGCTCTCACATTTATATGGGCCCCTTCTGCAGATGGTAAAGTATATTACTTTGATGATTATGTTGTGTGCCTTCAAGACATTGCCACTCATGACAACTCTTACCATTCAGTTTTCTTGGCAGGTTTCTTCAGAGAGGGTTTGCCATTGCCATCCTCTGAGGTTGTGAGAGTGACTTGCCCAAGCTCACCCAATGGTAAGCCAGCTATGGCCTGTTACAGACTGCCAAAATAAAGCTGCTTGGGGTCTCTTTGGAGGTATGCTGTTTAAATGATGCATGCATCCTAAGAATCTGGAAGCTGCATCAAAGCTGCACTCCAGTGCTTAGGCATGGAGTGTGGCTTTGGTGCAACCTCCAGACTCTTAGGACCCATGCATCATTTAAATAGCATACCTCCAAAGAGACCTGAAGCAGCTTTATTTTGGCAGTCTGTAACAGGCCTATGCTGTGTTTTGCAAGCAGGAGTTCCCTGCTTATGAGTAGGACTCTGGACAGAAGTCCATGGGCCATGTCCTGCCAGCATCATGTGCTGAAATCTCAGACCAAACTTGGTTTTCTTGGATCAGTCATCTTGGCAACAACCCTGCACAGTATTGCCTGTTTTGAAGAATCTGAACGCAGGATTTTAAGATCGAAAGTAAGTGCTATCTGCCCCTGAATTTTTCATGCCAGCAACTTTCCTGAAGGAGAGAATGGGCAAATTTTCAAACAGTCTCGTATACAGTAGATTCAGCTGATAATGCTTCTTTTCATGCTGTAAAATAGTTCAAATTTTGATTTGTACTGAAAATCATGTGGTTAATTCAAAAATATGTAATTCACACACATACATACCATGTGGGGTTTTGGGCTGGTGACCAGTATGGTGTGGTGGTTTGAGCATTGGACAAAGACAGTGGAGACTCCTGGCTCGGCCATGAAACCCACTAGGTGACCTTGAGCAAGTCACATGCTCTCAGCCTCAGGGGAATGCAATGGCAAACCTTCTCTGAAAAAATCTTGCCAAGAAAACCCCATGATAGGCACACTACCTCCAAGCCCAAAGACAATGGCAGTCGCTGGAGACATTTCGTTTGGCACTTCTTTGTTCAAGGCCAAAATGACTACTGCTACTTTTTCTCCACTGGTGCCTGCCAGCCATACCCATTCATTCTCAGCTCTCTTCTGCTTATTAGAGGGGATCACTGAAAATATGTCAGTCTTTACAGGTCCAGTGTTATTAATCCCACCCTGCAGAAAGGGATCATAGAATCATAGAATTGGTAGAGACTACAAGGGCTATCAAGTCTAAGCCTCTGGAACAATAGAGCTAATAGAGCAGTGATGGAGAACCTTTTAGAGACCTAGTGCCCAAACTGCAGCCCAAACCCAACTTGTTTATTGCAAAGAGTCACATCCCTCTGGATTTCTAGTGACAAACTCTAGTGAACTCTGTGTTGGGATGATGGTGTGTGTGCCCACAGAGAGGGCTCTGAGTGCCACCTCTGGCACATGTGCCATAGGTACGCCACCACTGTAATAGAGAATCCCCCTGCCCCTCCGGAGTTGCTTACCTTATGTTTACGAAAACACACTATTGCTTTTTGCTGTGGCCAGTTGGAAAGCCTATTGAAGGGTGGCTACATCTTTAATGACTTCTCTATAGTTTTATTAGGAAAGGCATTGAATACTTATTGGAATTGGAAATAACTTGGTGAAACAACCGAGAATCCACATTTGAAGATGCCAGCCACAGATGCTGGCGAAACTTCAGGAATAAACTCTTCTAGAACATGGCCACATTGCCTGAAAAACCCACCAAAAACTATGGATGCCGGCCATGAAAGCCTTTGACTTCAAATTGTTTGGAGATGGTTTGCTACTTCCTCCAAGGCTGAGAGAGTGTAACATACTGAAGGTCATCCAATGGGATTCCATGGCTGAGCAGAGAGTTGACGCTGGTCCATGGAAAATTTACATAAATTCAATCTATCTGATTTTTTTTATTAATTAAAATCAACAACAATCTTACATTTGTATATATACAATGAAGTTCCTACATATCTGTTTACATCTTGTTCCACAATGTTCCAAGCAATTACAGTAAGGTGTAGTATATAAAAAATAACACATCCTTGCATACTTCTCATTCATTTACATAATCCACAGAAATCTTATAATTTTTTTCATCTATGTTATTACTCTTCATACCTAACATACCCACTGTTACCATATTTTTATTATACCATTAATCTAATTTTTCCAGTTCCAACATTTCTTCAGAAAGTCGTCTAATATCTTCCAATTATTGACCTCTTCATTTTTATTTTTTAATATCACGGTCAATCTTTCCAGGGAAGGCAGACGCTTGGTGATGTGAGGCATAGGTCTCACTAGCTCTTCTGATAGTGATAAGTTGGGCTCCTTTTTCAGAGCCTGGGTTTCCACCCCATGAAAGGGGGTTATTTGGGGGACTCGCAGGGGGCCTGTGCTTCCCTCCCAACACAAACTCCCTACCGAGGGGATTTGCCTCGGGAGGCAAGAGAGGGCCGCAGAGTAGCCATTATTACTATAGAAAGCCTTGTGTCAAATCTCCCATTTTAGCATCAACAAAGATAGAAAAGGAAAAGGAGGTTCCATTGCAACTACATGATATTTAACCCAGACAGTGTATTACTCTTCTGGATGTAAGAAGAGATATATATGGACTGACATTTGGGTAAAATAGGGGGAAGTCGTAATTAGAATCAAGGGGAAAAAAGGAAAATAACCATAAACTAAGAATTTGACCTGACTGGATTCAACATAAAAATTAAACAAACAAAATAAAATACAATAGAGTAATAACTTGCTAAATACTTGTGGTAAAGTACGTTATGGCAATGAGTACAAGGTCAAAAACCCAAACTCAAATGCAACCATTTGGGCAAACAAAAATTTTCTCTAATTCGAGTGGTATGGTGGATCGCGGCGGTCGCAGCTGAGAGAGGCTCTCCCTTGGGGCGACAACCGCCAGCAACTAGGTCCCGCGGGAGACAATCTGACGGGACCGAAGTATCCCCCTCGATAAGGGGAATCCAGAGGCGCCCACATTGCACTCCAGGGACTCCCCAGAGCCCGATTCATAAGCTGACAGAAAGACAAAGAGAAGAAGGGAAGGTAACGAATCGGAGCGGCAAGGAGCCCGGGAGGCGCGGGTGTGCTTGAAGCTGGCGGAAGCCTTAGCGGTACGAGCGAGCCTACCACTTTTTGAAGCAGCGATTATAGGAATTTAAGAAGAACGCATTCCTCTAAGTAAAATCTCTGCACTATTCTTTATTGTGACTGCTGCATTTTGCTTCCACCGATGTGTGTGCGTTTATAAGGACGGAAAACCCAGCTCCCTGTTACATCTGGGAAAGGCTTGCGCCTATTAATAAGGGGACAGATAAAGAAAGAGATCCCTTTCCTTGAAAAGTATTTTCTACATCCTTTTTCTTCCTTTTTTGGTGCCCAATTGGACTGTGTTTAGAAGATTGTCCGGAGTAAAATAAGGATTATTGTAAGAGGGAACCTTTGAGTTGGGTGGTAAAGGAGCCTTGAAAAGGGGATTAAGGTGGAATTATTTCAAAGCTTTAAATAAAAGAACAACGACATTGGTGTCAAGACTTCAACTAAAAAAAAAAGCAAGGATTTAAAAGCTCCACTTTGAAGAAGCCAAGAAAGAAAGCAGAGCAGATCCAAATTATAGGAAGGACATTCTGAATTGGTTAACCTTGTATTCTAATTGGACTAATTGATAATATAACAGTTTGTTTCTGAGGGGGTGTGAGGGAAGTAAGAAACTCTAATTCGAGAAGGTAGACCTAATGCGTGGTACACAGCTAATGTCTCATTTATCCCAAAGGAAGGTAAGGACAATACAGTAATGTCAAACTATAGGCCAATAGCCTTATGAAATATCGATTATAAAACCTTTACAGGAATACTAGCTAACAGGCTGAAAAAGATTTTGTGTAAAGTTATTAACAATGATCAGAATGGTTTTTTGCCAGAAAGACAATTGAGATATAATACAAGAACGATATTAAATATAATAGAACATCACACTATTCACAAAGAGAAAGAAATGGCGTTAATTTTTGTCGATGCCAAAAAGGCATTCGATGGTATGCGATGGAAATTTATGTTTAATGTGTTAAAAAGCATGGGAATAGGTACAAAGGAGAATGGGAATCATGCAGCTCTCCAGATGTTGTTGGACAACAACTCTCTTCATTCATCATCATTGGCTACACTGGAAGTTGTCGTTAAAAAACATGTAGAAGCCCTTATGATTCCCATCTGTGTTTTAAAGGCTGAACACATATTTAACATAAATTCATCTTTTGTATACTTCTTTGAGCCTAAACCCCACTGAACTCTGAAACATCCTTCTCTGAGTAAACATGCTTAGTAAACGTGCTTAGATATGTACTATAAAAAGTCCTATTGGTATGAAATATGGAATGGAAAATCCACTTCACAAGAGATAGTCTGGTCGTATTTCAGAAAAGATCTGGTTATGAATTACGGTGTTTTGAGGTTGAAAGGCTCCCTGTTTCCAATGGTATTTTGGCCTATCCCCAAATCCCTTCAATTTCTCCTTTATGCTCCAAAGCTATGTCAAAAAGTTCAAGGATACTCTTTCCGCTGTTTGGTGGAAATCCACAGTGTATCCCTAAAAGTATTAAGATGCAGTATCCCCTTTTCAATGATGTAGCGGTAAATCTACACAGATTCAACCTAAACAATGAGGAAATTGAAATAATAAAAGTGTTCCTGTACTTTGGATCAAACATTAATCAGAATGGGACTGATGTCAAGAAATCAGAAGACTAAGCTATGAAAGAACTAGAAAAGATCCAAAAATGTAAAGATATACAATTGAGTGTGAAAGTTAGAATCGTACAAGCCATTGTATTCCTTATCACCATGTAAGGATGTGAGAGCTGGCCAGTTAAGAAAAATGATAGGAAGAAAATCTCACTCATTTGAGATGTGGTGCTGGAGAAATATGCTTTGGATACCATGGACAGACAAAAACACAAACAAATGGGTCCCTGAACAGATCAAGCATTAAAACCCTGGAATCCAAGATGATCAAGTTGATGCTGTCATACTTTGGACATGTCATGAGAAGGCATGACTCATTGGGAAAAAAAATAATGCTAGGAAAGGTGGAGAGAAGTAGAAAGCTAGGAAGACCAAATGCTAGATGGATAGACTCTAGTAAGGAGGTCATGGGTATGAATTTGCAGGACTTGAGCCGAACAGTGGAGGACAGGGAGTCTTGGAAATGTTTCATCCACAGGGTAACCATGAATCAAGATCAGGTCAAAGGTGGTCAACAACAACAGCAACAACAACAACAGTGGGGCAAGTCATGGCAACACTTGTTGGTGGGATACATCAGACAAGTAGAGGGCATCTTCCAGGTGGAACCTTCTTTGTGCTAATAAAATGTCCACTAGAGGACAGCCAATGCTGACAAGTCAACAGGTGAGTAAGGACTGTGTGAAACTGTGAATGAAAGAGTTCTTGCTGTATGTTTGAGAGACCTATTAAGGTTGAATGTGTGTGTTCTGCATATATATAAGATATGAGGGTGCAGCTTCCCTCTGTGTCTTTGTGTGGATGAAAAGGTGTTACAGATTTGGAAGCATGCAAGTAAATAGCTGTGAAGTGTATTAGTATGAGCTATTGTGGGTTTGTGACTGGAAGTGTGTATTGTGCAGGCTGCTCAGTGTATGTGTGCTGCTGTTGCTGCTCTGCCTGGGTCTTTGTGTTTTGGGAACTGAAAGAGAAGCTGCTCTTTGTGTGTGTGTGTCAGAGAAAAAACAGAGGGACAACTGTATTCTGTCTGTTGGTTTGGGAAGAGGAAGAGGATGGCCTATTCAGAAAAATGGAGGACATGTGCAACAGGACTTTGGATAATAATTAATAATTAATAAAATTACAGTTGTTCCTCTCTGTTTGTGGCTTGGACTTTTGCAGATTTGATTATTCATGAATTTGACTAATAAGTTCTCTCTAGGTATTTCTAGGTCCTTCAGTGCAACTCTGGCAGATATTGACCATAGAGTCATGCTGGAGGACCTAGGCCCGTGGTGGGAAACCTATAGCATGCATGTGCTCTGTGGCATGCGAAGCCCTATCTGAGGGCACACGTGCCCTCTGAGGCACATGTGCGCCTGTTCCTTTTCTTCCGCCCGCCCTCCCGGGCCTTGAACTGTCTATGGGAAAGTTGCCCCCAGAAGGCAGAAGTCCTGGCCTCCTTGAAGTCCCCCCCAGCACCTGGTAAAACCCAGTGCAGGAATGCCTTTGAGTTTTGGCATTCTGTTTCTAAAAGGTTCCGCATCATTGACCTAGTGATTCCTAGAGAGAACAATTCTCTAGGCCTATGTACTTCCTCCAGTGCAATTCTGTGGTGAACGTCTACAAGATGTTGGCCACAAAGTAGTGCTAGAGGACCTAGAGATCCCTAGAGAGGTGTTCTCTCAGGGTTTTTTAAATCATAGAATCATAGAATAATAGAGTTGGAAGAGACCACAAGGGCCATCCAGTCTAACCCCCTGCCATGCAGGAAGTCCAAATCAAAGTATCCCCGACAGATGGCCATCCAGCCTCCGTTTGAAGACCTCCAAGGAGGGAGACTCCGCTACACTAAAAGTGTTTTTTTATTTGTGGTTTTTCACTTTCACAGGGGTCTTGTGCCCCTAACCTGAGAGCCTGTGGTGGACCCAGTGTACTTATTACTGCTGGTGTGCAGATTCTCTTAAAAATAAACACACAGTTCACTTAGCACATGCATCCCACCAACCTACGTCAGTGCCTGAGAGATGAGAGGAAAATGAGTTTTAAAAAAACTCTGCCTTGGCTGCAGTTGTGATGCACTGGAGGCCATGTGGTCTTGGGCAGGAAGTTGTGAGTGTCCCATGAGGTACCTCATCACAAGCATGGCTGCTGGTGTCTCTTTAGGGTCATCTTTGGAAGCTTTAACCCTGTATGGAAAAAAGAAAGAGTGGTGTCAGTTGAAATCTGAGACTGACTGGCTGATGGAGAAGCAAGGAACCCCAGAACTGAGCAACAAACCCTTAAATTCTATCCCATTCTCCAAAACACTGTCTCTTTGCAGAAAATGAGGACAGGTTTTAGGGAAATGATTCTTAAACTTTAATCCTTCAGGTTTTTGTAACTTCAGCTCCCAGAAGCCCCATCCAGCTTGGCTAACAGTGAAGAATGCTGGGAATCATAGTCCAAAACATCTGGAACACCAAAGTTTGGGAACCACCACGGGGGGGGGGGTTAACTACAGCTCCCATCTATCATGGTCATATGGGTTTTTTGTGAGTTGTAGCCCCAAAAAAGGGCTGTGCGGTCCATCAAGAGACAGGGATCTTAGGATCTATACTTCAAAAAGTAACCTATTCAAGGTCTTAGTCAGTTTCTCTGCCTCCTTGTCTGGAATGCTAGCCCCTCTCAGTACTGCTTAGGCTTGCCTCTGGCTACTGCCACTAGTTATGGAGATCCAGTATATCAGTTTGTTGTTGTTGTGCGCCTTCATGTTGTTTCCGACTTATAGTGACCTTAAGGCTTGGCTATCATGGGATTTTCTTGGCTAGATTTGTTCAGAGGACGATTGCCCTTGCCTTCCCCCGAGGCTGAGAGAGTGTTCCTTAGCCATGGACACCCAGTGGATTTCATGTCCAAGCTGGGAATCGAGGCCTGGTACATGGGGATAAGCATGGACTCTGGGAAGGACTAGGTTAGGGACACATAGGCATGAAATTATTTCACATAGGCGGTGGACACAATGAATGGTATCTCCACAAAACAATTCAGTGACCTATGATTTCACTGTAGCTGTTTTCAATGGGAGGAACATTACTCACTCACCCTTTCAGCCTGGATAATGCAGATGACATCACTGTGAAATGGCTGCATTCCAGTGCTTCTGTAGTCCTTTTGCCCCCCCCCCCCCCCCCCCCCAGTCTTATTTATGGCAATCAGGAGATACAATTGCAGTGTATCAGTGTATGCCTTCAAGTCACCTATCAACTTATGGTGACCCTATGAATTTTTCATAGGGTTTTCTTAGTCGAGGAATACTCATAGGTAGTTTTGCCAGCTCCCTCCTCTTAGCCTGAAGCAGTATCAGCTTCTAAAATGTGGATCATTAATGGGTGACTCCCCCTCACACACAAACATTCATGGTTGGCTTGGTGAACTGAGCCCTTTCCTCTCTGCAGAAAACCCTGTAATTAATTTGTGGCCCAATTCAGATCCGATTGTGCTTTTCATGACATTAGCAGATGTGTAATAGGGTCCAAAGCCCAGCCCCAATCCTCCTCCTTCTGTCTAGTGGTGGTTGCTGCAGCAATTGTGGTAGTAGGAGGCAGGGAAGGAAGCTTGACCCTTCCTCTCTTGGTGCAGCATCTTCTTAGGGATCCTGGACTATGTGCACAGACACCCTGGTGAAACTATGGTGCGTTACAGACCGCCGCTTTGCAGCGGTCTGCTGGCGCTGCTGTTTGCTCCACGAGGGAGCCGCAGCAGCCAAACCACGCAACTCCCACGCGGAGCATGGGAGTTATGATGCCGCAAGGTGCCAATGGTGCACTCGCGACGTCATAAGCGACGCGCGACGTGCGGACGCACAGTTTCCGCTACGTCAATATGGCAGCAGCCATGTGGAACGGCCGCCGCCATATTGTACGTATTCACTACGTACTAGGGTTAGGGGGTGCAGAAGCACCGCTCCTTCCTAACCCTAATACGTAGTGAATACGTACTTTATGGCGGTTTGTAACCCACCTACATTTCCTATAATTACACATGTCAATAGTTACAGCAGTGTTCCAAATTCCAAAAAAAAGTAAACAAGGGGAAAAAAAGAGCTCCTTCATTGCCAACTGTGCAACTGTGCTGTTGTTGTTAATGGCCCTTGAGTCAACCCCAACTCATAGCAACCCTGTGTTTAGGTTCTATAAATCCAGCCCCATGACTGCCCCATGAGCTCTCTATCCATCTGGCATGTAGTCTTTCTCTTTTTCTACTATTCTCTACCTTTCCTAGCTTTATTGTCTTTTCCAATGAGTCCTGCAATCTCATGATGTGGCCAAAGTATGACATGCCTCAATTTGATCATGTTGGTTCCAAGGAGATTTCCAGCTTGATCTGTTCAGTGGCTCACTTGTTCGTCTTTTTGGCTGCCCACAGTATCCTCAACAGTCTTCCCCAGCACCACATCTCAAATGAGTTGATTTTCTTCATACCCACTTTCTTCACTGCCCAGCTTTCGCATCCATACATGGTGATGGATGGGCAATTCTATGGACATCCAATGGTTCGGACAATTCTAACTTCAGTGATCATTTGTATATCTTTACTCTTTAGGATTTTGTCTAGTTCTTTCATGGCTGCCCTGTGTAACTACAGCCAGGTAAATGAGTAAGAAGGAAAGAGGTAATTATTAGGCTCAGATTACAATCTGAGTTTGAGAATATCTACTGGGAATGATGGCCCATTTAAAATGCTGTCACGTTTTACAAGTGTGTTTTACAAGTCTACCAGTTTGAAACAAGCACTTGGGAGAGAAGAACAAAAGGGAAGGAGAGAGGGGAAAAGGAAAGCATTTTTTTTGAGGAAGAGATAATAGAGAAGGAAAGAAGTAAAGGTAACAAGTTGATGGAATAGAAAGAGGAAAGTAGCAGAAGGCCATCGTCGCCAAACAGGTTAAAGTGACAGATTGTTAAACTACAAGACTGTACAGTATAGTTAAAGACGAGTAGGTATGAGATAATATGTTTATGTATGTGTCCAATGACATCAATCAATTTGGACTGACCAAAGTACTGCTGATGAATTCCATTACTCTTGGCCCTTTAATTAAGTTGTTCCTGTTTTGCCTCTTTTCTTTTAAAGTAGTCAGTAGCAGCTGGTGAGTGACTTCAGCATCAGTGGGACAGTGAATCCTCCTCAGGTTTTAGTTTAAACTTTAAAGGGGCTATCAAAGGTGAATGGACCCAGTCTCCTTTGAAGCCTGGACTAGAATCCAGAGTGAATTCACCACCTCCATAGATATGGCAGCCTCCAGCTTTCTCAGCCATTGGCCCTTTAATTGTTTCTTTTCACTCTTGGCCTGAGGATTCCCAACTTGGTTCCCCAGTGCTGACTGGACCGTTAATTAGTTCACTACATCTTTGCACCCAGACCAATTGCTCATTAATTCTTAAAATTGTTTTTTTAATTATCACAATTGCATAACTGAGAAGCAGAAGCATCTCTAAAATAAGCAAGGAGGAAATGACTAATTAAATGTCTGGTAGCTATGTGAAATGAGATCTTAACAGAACTTACACACAGGCTAGAATTTTCCATTTGGGGAATGGTCTTTGCAAAATTGTTAGGAGTAATATATTGCTAGACTGAGCACCACCATTACAATTATGCTTCCCACAGCATTAAAGGTTTTTGGTGCGGAAGCAACATGCCTCTCAGTTCATGACTGTTACATTTGAATTTTGATTCACGAAGACTAGTTCAGCAGCAGAAGTGTTTGGCCTTACATGCCAGCTGATAGAGGGCCAGTCTCCTGTTTCAAAGCCAAAAGCTGAATCACCAGTCATTTAATGTCTGCATTTCAGCCTTAACTAATTTGACAGTGCTGAGAGCCAGTGGCTGTTATGGTCTGCATGTCTTTTGCTTGTACTCTCCCTGAAGGATCTAATTTTAATTACTTTTAAGGCAACCGATTTTTCCAAGAGAGGTCAAGACAGTTATTGGGCAATGAATGCAAAGTATCTCATGGACTCACAGGCAGGTTACAGACGGCCCGTTTGGGGCGGGCTGCACCCGCCCCTTTCCCCGGTGTATTGGGGCCTCAGCTGCCAGACCGGCAGCCTCCGAGGCCCTGATCCGCCACTTTGCAGGCTTCGGGGAAGCGGCAAAAAGCCGCTTCCCCGCAGCCTGAAAAGGGGTGTCCTTGGGGCGTCAAGCCCCAAGGACACCCCGCGGCAGCGGGGAGGAGGAGAAAGGGGCCACTTGGCCCCTTTCTCCCTTGCTTCACTGGGCGCAGCCGTCTGAAGGCTGTGCCCAGCGACGCAAACCAGGAAGGAGCTCTGAAACGGAGCTCCTTCTTGCTCCGCGCAAAGGGCGCATTAAGCGCCCTCGCTGTACCCACCAAATTTCCATAATTACACATCAATATATACAGCAGTTTCCAAATTCCAAAAAAAAGTAAACAAGGGGAGAGCTCCTTCATTGCACTGTGCAACTGTGCGTTGTTGTTAATGGCCTTGAGTCACCCCAACCATAGCAACCTGTGTTTAGGTTCTATAAATCCAGCCCCATGACGCCCCATGAGCCTCCTATCCCTGGCATGTAGTCCTTTCTCTTTTTCTACTATCTCTACCTTTCCTAGCATATTGTCTTTTTCCAAGAGTCTGCAATCTCATGATGTGCCAAAGTATGACATGTCCTCAATTTGAACATGTTGGTTTCCAAGGAGATTTTCCAGCTTGATCTGTTTCAGTGGCTCATTGTTTCTTTGGCGCCAAAGTATACACAGTCTCCAAAGCACCACAACCAAAGAGTGATTTTCATACCCATTCTTCACGCCCAGCTTTCGCCATCATACATGGTGATGGGGGGCAATTCTATGGACAACAATGGTTTCGGACAATTCTAACTTCAGTGTTCATTTGATATATCTTTACTCTTAGGATTTTGTCTAGTTCTTTCATGGCTGCCCGTGTAATACAAGCCAGGTAATGAGTAGAAGGAAAGAGGTATATTAAGGCCCAGATTACAATCTTTGAAAACTACTGGAAATGATGGCCCATTTAAAATGCTGTCACTTTTTACAGTGTGTTTTACAAGTCTACCAGTTTGAAACAAGCACTGGGAGAGAAGAGCAGAAGGGAAGGGAAGAGGGAAAAAGGAAGTATTTTTTTTGAGGAAGAGATAATGGAGAAGGAACGGTAAAAGTTGATGGAATAGAAAGAGAAAGTGCAGAAGCCATCATCGTCAAATAGGTTAAAGTGACGATTGTTAAACACAAGACTGTATAGTTAAAACGAGTAGGTATGAAATAATATGTTAGTATGTGTCCAGTGACACAAAGTACTGCTGATGAATTCCATTATCTTGCCCTTTAATTAGTTTTGTTCCTGCTTGCCTCTTTTCTTTTAAAGTATCAGTAGCAGCTGGTGAGTGACTCATCATCAGTGGGACGTGACCTCCTCAGGTTAGTTTGAACTTTAAAGGAGGTGAATGGGCCCGTCTCTTTGAAGCCTGGACTATAATCCAGAGTGAATTCACACACCTCCATAGAATGGCGGCCTCCAGCTTTCTCAGCATTGGCCCTTTAATTGTTCTTTTCCTCTTGGCCTGAGGATTCCCAACTTGGTTCCCCGTGCTGACCTGGACCTTAATTAGTTCACTACATCTTGCACCCAGACCATTGCTCATTAATTCTAAAATTGTTTTTTTTAATTATCACAATTGCATAACTGAGAAGCAGAAGAATCTCTAAAATAAGCAAGGAGGAAATGACTAATTAAATGTCTGTGTAGCTATGTGAAATGAGATTAACAAACAGAACTTACAACACAGCTAGAATTTCCATTTGGGGAATGGTCTTTGAAAATTGTTATGATAATAATGCAAGACTGAGCACCACCATTACAATTATGCTTCCCACAGCATTAAGGTTTTTGGTGCGGAAGCAACATGCCCTCTCAGTTCATGACTGTACATTGAATTTGATTCACGAAGACATATAGTTCAGCAGCAGAATTGTGTGGCCTACATGCCAGCTGAATAGAGGCCAGTCTCCTGTTTCAAAGCCAAAAGCTGAATCCCAGTCATTTAATGTCTGCATTTCAGCCTTAACTAATTTGACAGTGCTGAGAGCCAGTGGCTGTTATGGTCTGCATGTCTTTTGCTTGACGTACTCTCCCTGAAGGATCCTAATTTAATATGTTTAAGGCACCATTTTTCCAAGAGAGGTCAAGACAGTTATTGGGCAATGAATGCAAAGTATTCAGGACTCACAGGCGGGTTACAGACGGCCTTTGGGGCGGGCTGCACGCGCCCTTTTCCCGGTGTATGGGCCTCAGCTGCCAGACCGGCAGCCTCCAGAGGCCCAATCCCCGCTTTGCAGGCTGCGGGGAAAGCGGCAAAAAGCCGCTTCCCCGCACTGAAAAGGGGTGCCTTGGGGCTTCAAGCCCCAAGACACCCGCGTAAGCCGGGGAGGAGGAGAAGGGGT
>NC_056523.1:228657422-228668835 GCF_019175285.1 Sceloporus undulatus
GGGAGGAGGAGAAAGGGGCCACTTGGCCCCTTTCTCCCTTGCTTCGCTGGGCGCAACCGTCTGAAAGCTGCGCCCAGCAACGCAAACCAGGAAAGAGCTCTGAAACGGAGCTCCTTCTTGCTCCGCGCAAAGGGCGCATTAAGCGCCCTCGCACGGAGCGATGGCATCACATCCGCGCTGCCTCGTTTGGAGGCGGCGCGTTCGTCATGCCATCATGGCGGCGGCCATGTGGAACGGCCGCCACCGTTTTGTGCGCGCGGAGCGCATATTAGGGTTAGGGGGTGCGGAAGCACCACCCCTTCCTAATCCTAGTACGTGCTCCGGGCGTACTTTAATGATGGTCTGTAACCCGCCACAATTTCTAAAAAGCAGCTGTATGTTAAACCCCAACTCCTCTGGGCCATTTTGAAGAGAAAGCATAACATCTCCAGATAATGCCACCTCTCTGACTAATGTACCCTTCCTCTCCAAATCTGCCAGACTTTGAATTGCTGAAGACTGTGCACTTCCTTCCCCTTCTCCAGACCGTTCCGTGATGGACTTGGAGACCAGTCTGTTCCTTTCATGCTATTTTTACTTTAATAACTTTCCAAGTGTGATTGCTGGGAGAGGGCAAAGCAATAAGACCTTTCCAAGACTGAGTGACATGCCAAATAAAACAGTTCATAGGACAGCAGGATGGAGTTCCTGGAACAGAAGCAAGAGCTGTGATTACTCAGTGGGAAGTAATCTTGAGACCATTATACACTTCTTCTTTTTTAAAAAAGTGTTCTCTTCCTTGCATGTTTTGTCTTAAGGGATGGAAGTGAACAGCACTATTTAAAACAGCAAACTGACTAACATCAAGTATTTATTTGCATTGCAAACATTACTTCTTACTCACTTGCCTGCTAGTAGTCCTCTCCATCATAAATGAGGATGTTTTTCTCTTTGCAATCTGTGCTTCAAAGCACACTGCAAAACTAATCCAGTTTGAGACTGCTTTAACTGTCCTGTCTTAGTGCTAAGGAATCCTAGGACTTGTAGATCTCTGTCAGAGAAGGCTCAATATCTCACAAAACTGCAGTTCCCAGAATTCCCTAGCATTGAGCCTGGGCCGTTAAAGCAACCTCAACTGGATGATTTCTGTAGTGTGTTTTGGCACTGTGTTGTCACCACCACCATCATCCTATTGTTCTTAACTCCATCAAGTTGACTTTGACTTATAGTGACCCTATGAATGAGAGACCTCCAAGTGATCCCTGTTATTATCATCCCTATTAAAATGTTGTATATTTAGGGCTTTGGCTTCTTTGAGTCACTCCACCTGCAATGCAGTCTTCCTCTTTTCCTGCTGCTTTCCACTTTGTTGAGCATTATCACCTTTTCTAATGAGCCATGTCTTCTCAGGATATGTTCAAAGCCAGATAGCCTCAGTTGAGGGAGAGATGAGGGTTGATTTGCTTTTTAGCAGTCAACAGTATCCATAGAAATCTTTTTTAGAACCACATTTGAAATGAGGTGATCTTCTTACTGTCAGATTTCTTCACTGCCCATCTTTCATAATCATATATAGAAATGGGAAAAAAACAATAGTATGGGTGATTGTGACTTTATAGCAATAGCAAGTACATTTCTATATCGCTTATCAGTGCATTTAAGCACATCCTAAGCAGTTTACAAAGTGTAAGCTAATTGCCCCCAACAAGCTGGGTACTCATTTTAGCAACCTCAGAAGGATGCAAGCCTGAGTCGAGCTTGAGTTCTGGCTGGTATTGAACTCGCAATCTTGTGGTTTGTGAGTGGGTGGTTGCAGTACAGGCATTTAACCACTGCGCCACCAGGGTTCATGTGCGCCACCAGGAGTGTGCTATTTAATTATGGTGCGTTACAGAGCTCCCAAGAAGGGCACTCTGCTGCTGCCGCCGGTTGCTATGTCTGGGAACCACAGCGGCCAAACCGTGCGGCTCCCGGGCGCAGCAAGAAAGAAGAGCCGAAATGGCGCTTCTTTCTGGGCCCTAGAAGTGGTGCCGAGAGGTGCTAGTTGCGCACTCGCAGCATCACTTCAGCCGTGCAACGTCCGGACACTATGCATCCGCGATGTCAAAATGGTGGCCCCCGTGTGGACGGGTGCTGCCATTTTGTACAGACTCAATCCGTATTAGGGTTGAGGGGTGTCTGGAAGGGACGCCCCCTTCTCAACCCTAACACGCCCCTTTCTAACCCTACTACACCCCTTCGGCACGTCTGTAACACGCCTATATGTCTTTATACTTGAAGCTCTTATCTACAATCAGCCCTCCATATCCACATATGTTTTTAAGCACAGATTCAAGCATCCATGGTTTGAAAATATTGCAAAATAACATAAATTCCAACAGCAAACCCTGATTTTGTCATTTTATATAAGGGACACCATTTTATTATGCCACTGTAGCAAAAAAGACTAGAACATCCATGAATTTTGGTATCCACACAAGGTCCTTGAACAAAACCCCAGCAGATACTAAGGGCCCTCTGTACTTCCTTCATGGCTGCCTTTCCAATTTTTTTTCCTACTTCTGATTTCCTGACTACAGTTTCCATTTTGAAGTCGAAGGCCTTCACGGCCAGCATCCATAGTTTTTTGTGGGTTTTTCAGGTGATGAGGCCGTGTTCTAGAAGAGTTTATTCCTGACGTTTCACCAGCAGCTGTGACTGGCATCTTCAGAGGATGTTGGCATGGAAGAGAGTGTGATATATATACTGTTGGTCAAGAGGAAGCAATTTACATGTTAATCTGGTAATTGTTCTGTTGCTGAATGACAGGACCATTAGACACCCTGAGGCCTTGCCATTCAACACACCTCCTCTTAACCAACAGTAGTATACATACCCCACTTTTCCATGTCAGCATTCTCTGAAGATGCCAGCCACAGCTGCTGGCGAAACATCAGGAATAAGCTCTTCTAGAACTTGGCCTCATAGCCCAAAAAAAAACCCACATAAAACTATACTTTCCACTGGGCATGAAAGTATAGATGATCTGAACTCATTAACATCCTTGTTAATAGCAATTCAACTCTACTCTCATTTTTTTTAAAGATCAGAACTGGAGAGCACCAAAAGCCTTTTTCTCTGGACCTTTCCACATTTGATTGTGTAATGTTACTGTGAGCATGCAGCTTCCTACTCAAGGCCAGGGCATCTTGAATGCTGGAGGTACAGAGTCTTCATAGAATCATAGGGCTGGAAAAGACCTCAAGGGCCATTCCAATCCAACCCCATTCTGCCATGCAGGAACACCTATCAAAGCACCCCCAACAGATGGCCATCCAGCCTCTGTTTAAAGACCTCCAAAGAAGGATACTCCACCACACCCCAAGGGAGCGTCTTCCACTTTCAAACAGCTCTGACCGTCAGGAAATTCCTCCTGAGATTTAGGTGGAATCTCTTTTCCTGTAGTTTGAATCCATTGCTTCTTGTTCTAGTCTCTGGAGCAGTGAAAAACAATCCTGTTCCCTTTTCAATATGACATCTCTTCTAATGTTTAAACACAGTTATCGTATCATCTTCAGCTGAGAACAGGCCAAGGAAACAGGTCCCTTCAACTGGTGTTAGATGTACGAAGCCTCTGATGGACACAGTTCTCTTCTTTAAAGTGCCACAGAACATTTTGCTTTATATACATACATGCATGAAGCACACCTTCTGGAACAGAACTTGCATTTTGTCACATCCTAAACTGACTACATTGCAACTTCAGGTGAGCATTATAGCCTTACATGAAGACATCCATACCAGTTACTGCACAATGTTATAATGTCTCAAGACCAGGGCTGCTGTGCAACCTAGAAAGGATTAAGGGCTCGACAAGACAATGGCCTCATGCAAGACACCAGGGTGCCGCTCCTAAAGTGATTGATGAAATCAATCTATTTGAAGATTAGTGGTGGGAAATTAAAAAGCAATTCCAGCAGCCAAAAAAAGAAAGACAAACATACTGAAAGGAAAAATCTGTTAGTCTTACGATTCCTTGAGAGCCAATGTGGCATAGTGCTTTGAGTGTTGGACTATGACTCTAGAGACCAGGGTTTGATTCCAAGCTTGGCCATTAAATCCATTGGGCAAATCAAAGTCTCTTAGCCTCAGGAGAAGGCAAAGGCAAATCTCCTCTGAATAAATCTTGCCAAGGAAACCCCATGATAGAGTCGCCTTAGCGTTACCATAAGTTGGAAACAACTTGAAGGCACACAATGCACACACACACACACACACACACACACACACAACACGTATTAACTTTTAAACTTTATAGCAACGCTGACAACTCAGAACTCTTCAATACAGCATCATCCATACATACATTACAGCATATTCATTGTCATATTTAAACAATTAAGATGTCATTCAGAATACTGGAATAACAACTCTCTGTGTAGTTGCTGAAAAATCAGTAACTTCTGATTGTGTGTGATTATTTCCAAACATGGATCACTTTCTTTTACATGCTACAGATGATGACAGAGAATCTAGAGGTGGTGTGGATGGAGCAAGAAGAGCACAGCTGTTGCCCTGCTACACCTGGAATATGATTGACGGTAGTCTTAGACTGTACTCCTTTTCAAGTATATGGCCTTAGGGTCACCATAAAATGGGAAACGACTTGAAGGCACACAACAGCAACAACACACTGTGTTGTATCTTGCAGAGCAACAGAGGAAAGGGGGGAAAGGAAGCTGCTGTACTTTTTGGTTCTTGCTGCTCTGCCCAGCTAAAGCAAAAGTGCCAAAATGATTCACATACAGTTACACACACACACACAGTCCATCAACTAGGTCCAAATAGTGTTTAGGCATACAGCACAAAGAAAGCAACCTTTCCACAGATTCCATGAAGTGACATCCAGAGCAAAAGGCTTCTCCCTGGAAGGACTCTTCTTACCTGGCTTCCTGGGGCCTGTAATGTTTCCAAAACTCTGGACTTCATTATACTCCCCCCTCTCTCTTTCTGGCAGAATTTCAGTCCATATTTTCCTGGGCGCAGGATTTGGCTCTTAGCTATTCTGGTATGAAAGAATTTCAGCTCTGCTCTCTCGTCATCCCTCCAGTTCTAGGAAACCACATGCTGGACAGAAAATGAATTGTCTAGCAAAATTTGATCAGGGCATTTGTGGCAGTTAAAACTTTCCAGAGCAGATGGGGCCAGGGGAGGATGGTTCTAGGAGTTATTCAGACAGTGAATAGAATTTGCCCAAAGCAATACTGAAGGCCTTCAAGGAGCTAGTGACAGTATTGTTAGTTTTTATATGGGGGTGGAGAAAAGATATCAGGGTCATTTCTGCTGGGTTGCTGGAGACCCCATCAATTGCCCAAGGTTGATAAACATTCACTTGATGGCTTCCTTGAATTAACAGAAAAATTGAGATGTGGATCACATTCCACCTCACATTCATGCAGTTCAGTCTTGTACCAAGACTGTACCAAGTCTTGGTACAAGTACCAAGGCATTCAATAATGGCAGAGATGGTGTATCTTTGGCCTTCTAGATGTTTGGGACTTTACCTCTTAGTACAGCCAACTGAGGAAGTTGCAGTCTCAGGGGTTATTCAGACACTGTAAGTAATCCCAGTAGAACATAGGTTGAACCTGTATTGTTTACATGAATTTCGAATGCATCCTATTAAGTTGGGAGAGGCAGCCAAAAAGCCCACAAAACACAAGACAATCAGTCGCAGTCCCCCCCCCCCCCCAGTTCTCCTAAAAGATGTGTATTGTCAGCAGTGTGAATAACCAATGATAGACCCGGAATAAACCAGGATAAAACTGCATTGTGAGATGTGGACAAAGGGCAGCTGATCTGGTACAATGCTGGCTTCCATAAATTCTACGGCCTATAGTTATAAAGGGAGCAGAACTACTGAATCAATTGAACTTACATAAATGTTGATTTACCAAGCTTCCACCAATTGAATAGGTCTACTCTAGTTGGAACTAACTATTGGATCTAGCCAGCAAATCTGTCCCAGGAGTGAGAGAAGTGAACAGCAAAGAATAAGGCCCCTTGTCTCAAAACCACCACCACGACCTAGTACACTCCACTGCATTCCAGTCTTGAACCCTTCCTTATCCAATTCCTCATAGACAGTTGAAGTAATAGGAGTGACATATAGAGAATGACTCATAGTCTAAAATTCCAGGACTGATGTGAAAATCTCACTTGGCTCGAAAAAATAATTGCATGTCCCATAACAGGCATGTAAGGGCAAAAAAAATTAAGCACAGAAGAGTGCACATAAACATTGGAATAATGCCATAAATGCAAAGAGATGGATTCCCTTGCAACATAAAGGGCATTGTAAAATGTCAATGCCACCCACCTAAACAAGAAATCTTTTAGCTCTCTGGATCAAGAAAGAAATGCGTACCCGTGAAAAAAGGAAACATTCCTAGGTGTCTGAGGGCAGCACAGACACATAGGACAAAGCAAGGAAGGCCATTGTGAGATAAGAGGAGGTATGCGCTGGTATGAACCTTCAAGTCACCTGCCAACTTATGGCAAGCCCCTGAATTTCACATGGTTTTCTTAGGCAAGGAGTACTCAGTGGTAGTTTTGCCAGATCCTTCTTCTGAAACAGCCTGCAGCACCTGGTAATCACTGGCAGTTTGCTATCCAAGTAATAACCAGGCACAGCCTTGCTTAGCTTCCAAGATCAGATGGGATCTGGTGCCTTTAAGGTATTTAGAGGGGCAAGATATTCTTTGGAGGCTCCGTGCTATGGGAATGCAGCAATCCTTCTAAACGTGATACTTCTCCGAAGCTGTGAAATGTAAAACATCACTTCAGTTCCCATCTATGATTTCCCAAAATTGAAAGATAAATACAAAATCAGGCAGTTTCCAAAAATGTTTGTATCTCTGCTTTCTCACAAATGTTTAAGATTATCGCATGAGGGTGGTTTTGCATTGCAATGTTTTCAATAACATTACAGAAACAGTTTTTTCCTGCATTACCTGCTAATTCGGGGATTGTCATTGGTCTTTGATGAACATGTGGACGCATGTCCACCAAGCCTCCACCCAGTGTGCATGCATGTTTTTCTTTAATTCTCCATCATCTCTCATGCATGAGATTAGAACCACACAATATACTATTTATAGATGGGAAATCAAAATCTCACTGATCAAATTATACATGTGCCCTTCTTTGGACTCAGAGAATGAAGAATGGAAGTAGCATCACATAATTGCTGAGGGGTGCAGAACCAGTGATTTGTGGGCCTGAGAAGATGTCTCGAGAGGTGGGCAAAGGTCCATGATGTGACAGACAGGCTGACAAGACTGGTCAAGCCTACTGACCAATACCAGTAGGAACCAGTAATACTGCAAGACATAGCCTTCAGAACATCAGAAGGGATTACGAGGCACTGGGTAGGAAGCTGGAAGAATTGGATGCACAAGTTGTCATCTCTTCTCTTTTGCCAGTTGAAGGTCATGGTCCAAGAAGGGAGAGGAAAATGGCAGATGTAAACAACTGGCTCTGCAGATGGTGCTGCTGAGAACAATTTGGATTCTTTGATCATGGGCTGCGGTTCCATGAGGGGGGACTTCTCGATGAGTTGTATCTCATGCCAGTTGACAGAAATGTTTTGCCAGCAGTCTCAAGAATTTGATCAGGAGGGCTTTAAACTGAGTTTAAAGCCCTGGTGGTGCAGTGGTTAAGTGCCTGTACTGCAGCCACTCACTCACAAACCATAAGGTTGTGAGTTCAATACCAGCAAAAGGGCTCAAGCTCGACTCAGGCTTGCATCCTTCCGAGGTCACTAAAATGAGTACCCAGATTGTTGGGGGCAATTAGCTTACACTTTGTAAACCGCTTAGGGAGTGCTTAAGTGCACTGATAAGTGGTATAGAAATGTACTTGCTATTGCTATTATGTGGGGGAGGGAGACAGTATTCTGGAAGGCAATAGGGCTGGCAAAAATAGCCAAACTGTCATAGAGGGAACAAGGCAAATAGTGCAAGGACCCAACAGTGGGAGGCAAAAAAAAAACCTTGCACAGGCAGCAAGTGGAGGAGGGGAGGGCATGGTCTTAGATGTCTCTACATTAATGCACAGAGTATGGGGAAGAAGCAAGATGAACTTGAACTCCTAGTACAACAAAGCCAATATAATAGACATCACTGAAACCTGGTTGGATGAGACTCATAATTGGAATGTAGGAATAGATGGGTATAACCTTTTTAAGAGACACAGGCCAAACAGGAAAGGAGGAGGAATATGCCAGACACCTTTACACCAGTGAAGAGATCCAGGACATCAATACTGGAAGCCAGGTGGAGAGCGTCTGGATAAAAATTAAAGGGAAGGGAAACAACAGGGATGTTATGGTGGGAGTCTACTACAGACCCCCAAGTCAGATGGAGGAATTGGATGATACCTTTCTAGAACAGATGACCACACAGTCAGAAAAGAGAGATGTAGTTGTGATGGGTGACTTCAACTATCCTGATGTTTCCTGGAAGTCAAACTCAGCCAAATCCTCAAGGTCTAGTAAATTCCTCACTTGCCTGGAAGACAATTTCATTGTCCAAAAGGTGGAAGAGGCAACAAGGGGATCAGCTATTTTAGATCTGATTCTAACCAACAAGGATGACTTGGGGCTCATTCACATTACAAAAAAAATCGGTTTTGAAACCGATTCAATCACGTGAAGTTCCTACTCACCCCGAATCTCACACAAGCGAATCCGGGGCTTGCACACCCGTTCCGTGGTAAATGGCCCCTAGCGCGGGTCTTTTGAAATCGGCGCAAATGCCGTTTCTTTTTAAAAACTCCGGGTCCTGGGAATGAGAACTTGGCCTCGATCACGATCGAGGCAAATTGAGGGAGGGATTTAGGTCAGAGGGTGGGCAAAGGGCAAGGCATTTCCTCCCCTCATCGGAGGGGAGGGGGAGGAGGAAAGAGCCCTGGGCAGAAGGGAGCAAGGGAAGGCATTCTTTAGGAGCCTCTTTTCCCTGCATCCCCTGCCCAAAGCCCTCTGTCGCTAGGCATTCCTTCCCTTGCAGGAGGATGAACGGAGCTCATGTCAGGCAAACCCCCCCCTTTTCAAATGCAAACAATTTCTATTCCAGAATGTATGTTTAATTTTTAACCATTTTTTTGAGCGCACCTGCGCATGGTTTATATGGCAGAATGTATGTTTAATTTATAACCATTTTTTTTTTAGCACACATGCGCACATGCGCATGGTTTCTATTCCAGAGGCAGATGGAGCCAGGCTTGCACTTGCAGAGGGAGAAGCTACAAATGTTGCAAACAATCAATGTTACATTTTTACCAATTTTTTTTGAGCAAATATGCGAATGATTTGTCTTCTTGAGCAGATACAGCAAGGGAAGCAAAGGGAAAGCTAATGTTGCTTTTAAAAGCATTAAAAAAAAGGCATGGCAATCCCATCCTTTGCCTGGGACAGGGGCAGATCTGACCCAAAAGCCCACAGGTTTATTAAAAAAGAGAGAGAGAGAGAGAGAGAGGCATCTCTCTCCCTGCTTCAGCCGCTGAAACCCCTGTGCCTGGCTCTTTAAAAAGGGAGGACACTTCCCCCGATGCCCTGCAAACGTCACCATGACGATAGCTTGATTGGCAGCGGCCAATCTACAGAATGCATTCGATTTCTGTCAAAATGCATTCGATTTCAATTTGTAGTGGGCACTTGCTAACGGAGCGATTCGGGGGAGGGGCATCCGGATCATCCCAGTTCCCTCCATGTCTTTTACCCCAGTATGAATGGGGCCTGTTCCCTCCATGTCTTTTATCCCAGTATGAATGGGGCCTTGGTTAATGGGGTGCAAGTGGTGGGATCCTTAGCTGGAAGTGACCATGTTCTCCTGGAGTTTGTTATACAATGGAAAGGAGAAACCAGGCAGTCAGACACATATTCTAGATTTTAGGAGAGCTGACTTCAATAAATTTAGAGTGTGTAGAGTGGTTAAAATTCAGAATTTTACTTATGCTCAGAAGTTAAAAGTTATAGCGCTAAAATGAGAACAAAGTTTGTTATTCAGGTCATGTCAAATTCTCTGCTTTGGAATGTAAACAATTTGGAAATGGCTCCATATTTTAAGTTGCTAACCCAAATAAAAGGAAATACTGCATAGACAGTTTGGGGACTTTGAAACAAAATATATAGATAAGTTTGACTGATGGATACCCCATGAGGGGTAGTGACATAGGTGTAATATGTGACTATCCAATGAATGTACAGGGGTGTAAATGTTTAATTCAGTGTAACCAATGAAATGTGATTTCTAGTTTTCTATGTTCAAAACGCTATAAAAACTGGGTCCACATTGAATTCAGAGTCCCAGAATCTGGAATATGAATTTCCTTTGGGAACAATGCTGCAGCTAAGGTGCGGTACAAGCCTCTCAAAAAGGGTGGCCTGCTGGCGCCTGTTTTTCCGCCAGAGGGAAGCCTTAGCCGCCAAATGGCGAGGCTTCCTGCCGGTAGAAAAAGAACCCACAAAAAGTGGGTTCTGTCTAAAAGAATTCTAAGTACCTCATGAAACTGCAAATCTCTGAATTCAGTAAGTGGAATCAAAGTGCTATTACCTACAGGATCGCCTCCTCCTATATAATCCCCCCTGTACACTCGGGTCCTCTGGAGGACATTTACTCCATTCAGTCAGGACTAGGCTGGCAAATGTCAGCCAGAGGACATTTTCTTCAGCCACCCTGGGTCTGTGGAATGACCTGCTGGAAGAGATTTGACAGCTGAATACACGATGCTGCAGCCTTTTTCGAAAGCTCACGGCAAACGAGTCTCGAAGAGAAACGACAATGCAGAAAGAACCACAACCCAGAAACATCACCCAAAGAGACTTTCCGTTGTGCTTTCTGCAACCGGACCTGTTTGTCCCGGATTGGCCTTTTTAGTCACCAACAAAGCGCGGGATGAGTCCTTCCTGAATCTTCGTTTGCGAAGCAAAGCCAGAGAGAGACACTGTCCCGGTTTAAAAGAGCATTAAATTGTGGATTTTAAATGATGAATTTTAAATGTGGATTGTTTTAATATGTGTACATTTTATTTGTCCTTTTAAATCAATGTGTGTTTTAATGGGTGTGTTTTAAGTGATGTTGTTTGTCTGTTCATTGTTGTTACTCCCTGCCTTGATCCAAGAGGGTAAGAAACAATACTAATATACTACTAATAAATATCACCATCATCTTCATGTAGCGTGAAAAGATCCCAACGATTTACTACTCCACATCCATCAGTGCAGCTGATTTTAACCTCACAGAGTCCAGACATTCTGTGTTGTTGTTTTTTAAACAAAGACACGGATCAAAAAAAGTTCCTCTAAGAGAAATTATACTCACCGCTGTGTCATTTTCAAAGTGCTATCCGCTCACATTCTCTGTTTAGGATTCCTGGGGAGAGGAAAGTTCCTGTA
>NC_056523.1:228673364-228737702 GCF_019175285.1 Sceloporus undulatus
TTTTTTTTTTTTTTTCTTTTTTTTTTTTTTTTTTTTTTTTCTTTTTTTTTTTTTTTTTTTTTGGTCGGTGTCGTACCTCAAACATTCAGAGAGATGAAGCGGCTCAGAACCTGGAGGAAATTAGTGTGTCCAGTTTGACAGTATTTTGGAAGCAATGCTTCTTTTCTCTCTGCTAAAAAACCTTTATATTGTACTAAGCTGAGAGGTGATGTAATCTATGGCATGTTACAGACTGTCCAAAATAAAGCTGCTTGGGTCCTCTTTGGAGGAATGCTTTTAAATGACGCAATGGGTCCTAAGAGGCCGGAGGTGTGCCCAAAGCCACACTCATCCTCAAGCACGGAGGGCAGCTTTGGTGGCAGCTTCCGGATTCTTAGGATGCCTCATCATTTAACAGCATACCTCCAAAGAGACCAAAGCCAGTTTATTTTGGCAGTCGTAACAGGCCTATGAAAGCTTAATGCTGGAAATGTCTTTCTCCACTTAGTCTCAAAGTTGCTGTCTGAATGTTGATGAATGTTGTGTGGTTAAATTTCCAACATACAACTGGGGAGATGTAAATAATCCCTACTTTCATAGCTTCATATTCTTTGGAGTTCATAGAGGAAAAAAAATCAAAATTTAACAGAGTCTGTATATAAAGGTGGCAGAGGTTGTCAATGAGCCATAGACATTTTCCAGGCTCTTTTTCCCTCCCACTGTCTGTATGAATACGACGTTACATTCTGCAAGATCTTTCTCTGGTTCAACATCTTTTAACCTAGAATTGCCAGGATTGAGAGTGGTGGCTCTACTAATAGTCAGTGGCTAAGATTACGATGTTGATATCCTTGTTTAGCCTTTTAATTGTATTTTAAAATAATGTCTTGAGTCTTTATTCTTCTCAGTGACTCACACCCTTCTCTTTGGTGGTTTTGCAGTTCTCTTTCCCTGGCAATGCATGTGGAGCTTCCATCCGCACCCCCCAGAGAGGACACATCTTGCATTGGTTCCTGTTGTTAAATGAATTCCGTGTCACCAACCTCAGTGCAGTACTTAAGCCAGGATGAGCTGCGCCACTCAGAGGGAAGGCAACTCTTTAATCCCAGGGTCAGTAGCCAAGGGAGGGGCTACCCAGGGTTCTTCCTTGGAGGAGGTGCAGCACGGAGCCAGCAAAGTGAGCCTGATGAAGTGGACAAGATCAAGAGCAAGTTCCTCTCTACTTGGAACAATGTAAAATATGGTAAGTTGGACTGTTGGAAATTGCATGGGAATTGGGAACAGAGTCCTTTCTTTAGCCCCTGGGTTTTATTTATTTGTTTGTTTGTATCCCGCTCTTTTCCCAGGACTTGGACTCAGAGCGGCTTCACAGCATTAAAAAACAAAACAATTAAAAACATTTTTTTAAAAGTACATTAAAAAGAATTTTTAAACTGGTCCAACATTCCAGCCTGTTCTTATAGCAATTCCTTAAATGCCTAGGTGAACAGGTTATGCCTATGTTAACCTGCCAGCAGAAGGCCATCATGGAAGAAGCCGTTCTGATCTCCCTGGGCAAGGAGTTCCAAAGTCTAGGGGCCCTTCCTCGCGTCCCCACCAACCATGTTTGTGATGGTATTGGGCCAGAGAGAAGGGCTTCTCCAGAGGATCTCAAAGCCTAGGCAGATTCATACCAGGAGAAACGGTCTGCCAAGTAGTATGGACCTGAGCCATGTAGGCCTTTATAGGTAATAACCAGCACCTGGAATTGTGCCAGGAAACAAACTGACAGCCAATGAAGCTGTTTCAACAGGGGCGTTGTATGGTCTGTGTAATCTACCCCGTTAACAGCCTGGCAGCAGCTCTTTAAACCAGCTGAATTTTCCAAACACTTTTCAAAGGCAGGCACAGGTAGAGCCCATTACAGTAGTCCAAACGGGATGTAACCAAGGCATGTACCACCGTGGCCAAATTTGGCTTCTCAAGGAATGGGCACAGCTAGCATACAAGTTTTAAATGTGCGAAAGTACTCCTGGTCACAGGAGAGACCTGGGCCTCCAGGTTCAAAGCTGAGTCCAAGAGTACCCCCAAACTGCGAACCTGTGTCTTCAGGGGGAGTGTTGACACTGGTTGACCATCTGACATATAGTGGCAGGAATAATAGTAGAATAAAAACATGTTCTCTATTCTCACATACAGCTGTGATATCCAGGCACCTTAAGTAGTGGAAGTTCCTTGCAAGAGGTGTTTGGTTAGTGAGGTATTATCATCTGTCTTCACATGTCCACTTTATGCCCTCAGCCTTCCAGGCCTCTGTTCAGAGCTGGGAAATTCTAATCTGGTGATGGCACCTAAAATCTATCTCACTTCTGTTCTGGTCCTCATGTTGCAGACTGGCTAGGCAGCTGAAACAGTGAAGGCCTCTCACAGTTTTACCTGAAGTACAACTAGAAACAGGAGACAGAAGGTGAGGTGCCATTCAGTTGCCAATTTAGAAGCTGTCACCTAGGCCAGTTGCCATGCTTATTTTTCTGTGGCTGTGGAATAAACTTACCACACATTGAGGTGTGGTGGTGATTAAAAAGTTAATGACGTCACAGCTGCCTCAGTAGTAGAGATTTCCCAAACATCTGTGAATATATCTTCATAGGTTATAATTTTATAGCACTGAGAGTTATGTTGATTATAGATAATAAAAGGCAGTCTACCAAATGGATCACCAAACAGATTTTTCTGTATTCTTCAGTTGTAAGAGTAAACAGCTGTCTTACAGATAAGTCTGAATAAAATGTGTTCTGTTTGGTATAACCCTTGAAATCAGAAGGAACTTTCAAAACCATGATTGTATGCTATTTAGGTGCTATCCTTGAGTTAGCAATTAAAAAAACATTGCTGCTATAAACATTCCTCATTCTGCTCTCAAATTTTAGGGCAGAAAAATGGAGAAAGGTATGCTGATCAGACTATATGACTCAACCAGATGTCTTCATCTGGGAAAAGAAGTGACAGTTAATCCTTGTTGAAATGTTAGTAGCTGCCATTGCCAGGATATTAGATGAAGAACTGAAATATGCACATGTCTCTATTGGCAATATACTAATTTTAGCATACAGTAATGAAACAAGTGTACCATTAGGAGTAAAATAGTCAGTAAAATACTGTACTCACTATGATTTCTCATGTGATTTCAGTGACATACAGTGCGCCCTCGTTTTACGTGGACGTGCCATATGCAGCTTTCAGCATACACCGAAAGCCATGCCGGAAAAGCCCCTTTCCAAACTAATGGGGCGCATGCCCGTGGACGTAATGGGGCGCATGCCCATGGTGTGTGGGTGACATTGTGTGCCACGGGCGTGGACCCTATTATTTTTAATGGGGCTCCAGGATGCACGGATTTCCTCTTACGTGGAGTGGAGACTGCCCTGGTCACCTTGGTTGATGATCTCCGTCTGTGCACTGACAGGGGAAGTGTGGCCCTGTTGGTGTTCTTGGACATCTCAGCGACCTTCGATACCATAGACCATGGTATCCTTCTGGAACGCCTGAGAGAGTTGGGAATCGCTGGCTCTGCCTTGCAGTGGCTACGTTCCTACCTCTCGGGCAGATTCCAGATGGTGATGCTGGGGGACAGCTGCTCCTCTATGATAGAGCTGACATCTGGCGTCCCTCAGGGTGCCATTCTGTCCCCCATGCTGTTTAACATTTACATGAAGCCGCTGGGTGAGATCATCTGGAGACATGGGGCAGGGTGTTATCAGTACGCTGATGACACCCAAATTTATTTCTCTATGTCTCGGACTGTTTCGGTGACCAAGGAGGGCATCTCCCCCTGAATGACTGCCTGAAGTCGGTAATGGATTGGATGAGGGAAAATAGACTTAAGCTGAATCCAAATAAAGCGGAGGTACTCGTGATAGGTAACCCCAATCCGAGTATGGAGATAAGTTTGCCAGTTCTAGATGGGATCACACTTCCCCTGAAAGACTGTGTTCACAGCTTGGGGGTGCTCCTAGATTTGTCGCTTTAACTGTCTTCTCAGATTGATGCGACAGCCAGGAGCGCCTGCTATCAGCTTCGGTTGATACTCCAGTTGCACTCCTATCTGGAGCAGCGGGACCTAGAAACAGTTGTACACGCTCTAGTAACCTCTCGTCTTGATTTCTGCAATGCACTCTACATGGGGCAACCTTTGTGCCACGTCCGGAAGCTCCAATTGATACAAAACATGGCAGCCAGACTGGTCGCCGGAAAATCCAAGTTCGACCATATTACACCTATTTTAAAATCACTACATTGGCTGCCTGTTGGCTTCTGGGCTCAGTACAAGGTGTTGGTTATCACCTGTAAAGCCCTACATGGCCTGGGTCCAGTCTACATGAAGGAATGCCTCCTCCCATACAATCCTTCCCGTACACTCCGATCCTCCAGGAAAAACCTCTTACAATCTAGAAAGACCAGACTGGCAGTGACTTCCCGGAGGTCCTTCTCTGTCACCGCTCCAAAAACTTGGAATGACCTGCCGGAAGAGATTCGCCAATTATCCTCACTCGAGGCTTTTAAAAAGGCAACAAAAACCTTTCTCTTCTGGCAGGCCTTCCCCGATTGATAATGTCCAGAAGCAATTGAATCCCCCTTTTATTATTTTTCTTACTTGTGATTTGTTTTTAACTTTGATGTATTGCTATGTACTTTCTAAACATTTTTTTTACTGTTTAATTTTATAGTTGGAAGGGAGAGTTGGGTCGGGGTTTTGTGGGGCTTGTTATTTTTATTGTTGTATATTGTATTTTCTTTGTTGTTACCCGCCTCAATCCTCAATCGGAAGAGGCAGGATATAAGTACATTATTATTATTATTATTATTATTATTATTATTATTATTATTATCCAGAACGGATACCTGTGTAAAGGGAGGGACCACTGTTCGTGAATGTTTGTGGGTTTTAGAATGAAGCATACTTATCTTTATTTCCCCTTTATGTTTCTTAAATTACAGGACACTTTGTTTCCTGTGGCTCTAGAGGCCTGATTCTCATGTTGATCTTTCACTTGTAGTGCCATGGAATGACGTTCCTTGTCTGACACATGTTTATGCAACAATAATTCCTCTGAAAGTCCTTCATCTGTTGAGATTCAAATTTTGCCAAATTCTCTGCGATGTGGCAAACCTCCAGGTCTTGCAACAGATGTATTCATTCACTGTGGCCAAACAATGGACAGAAGACACAGTCTTGATGAGTTTACCAAAAATTCATGGGAGGCAGGGAGATTGATTGGCCTTTGGCATTTCAGTATTCATTTCTGGTAACAGATACCAAATGTGAAGTTTTCCCACATACCACAGAGGGAGAAAGTGAGAGTACAGATATGTTTCCAGCAACATGTATACTTCCAGTAGTTGCTACCTTTATAGGATGGAACGATTTGATTTGGAGAGTAGATTTTGCATCCATTTCCTTGTGATCTCCCACACGATTACTATCTGTATAATCTGGTGTAATAATAAAATCACCTCTTCTTGCAAAGTTGTCTAGCAATTTTGAAACTATCTGTTCTGTATGCGTCACAATTGTGGCAGGTGGAACATATGCACTTTTCCATATCAGTTAGTGAAAAGGCCCAGTTAAATTTTAGCTGTGTCTGTGTGTGTATATACACATATGTATGTCTACAAATAAAGATTGTATTTCTTACCCTATTCTCTAAAAACACTATTCCCAGAAGCAAGGGGGGAGGGAGAAGTAGTTCTGCTTTTCTTTATTTTTTATGTAATATTTAACTATATTGCTTTAGTGCTGAGGGCAGAAGTCCATTTTTTGCTTTGGAGATTATTACACTACATTGTTAAAGCATTTCTGTTTCACTTTAACTGCTCTGGATGCCTCCTGTTGCATTCTGGGGGTTGTAGTTCATTGAGGCCTAAGATCTCTTTTGCTTAATATTCTAAATGCCCCTCCCTAAACAACAAATCCCAGCATGCAATAGGAGCAGCCAGAGCAATTAAAGTGGAATAGCAATGCCTTTAAGAGTGTAGTGCGATAATCTCCAAATTTATCTGTTTCTCCTGCTAAAATATTCTTGTGTGAACAGCTTTCTCTAAACCCTCTTCAGGCTTGTTTTAAATAGGCAGAGGCAATGGGAACAGGGTTACGGTTAATCTGTGGAGGTTAATCTGTGGGCAGAAATACAGATTAATTGTAACCTTGTCCACATTGCCTCTGCCTAACCACAACAAGCTCTTTGTACTCGCAAGCAGCAACATGGAATGTACTCCTCTGCATTGCAGTCCCAGATGCTTGGGGCACATTGGTGAATGTGTGGCCCTATGGGGCAGGGCTGTAGGGTTGATGTTTCACTGAGAAGACCTTTGCAATCACTTATTCTCACATGCTTATGTTATCCTTGAATTGTGGATTGCATCACACTGAAGCAACCTCTAATGCTGCTCTCCATGCATCTGAGTGTCCTTTTATGTGCCCTAATCTGGAGGACACATAAAAAAAATTGCTCTAGCACATTTGGGTGTACTTGGTACAAGCTAACAGTTTTATTCCTGAAAGCTAAAACTTGATTCCATGTTAGATAGAGAGCACTTGGAATTCAGAGTTGATTTCACAGGGGAGAGAGATTTCAGCTTGGTCTATAGTAGTTACTTCTAGTGTTGTTTCTACAGACCATTTAGTTTTCCCTCTTCTGGTTGCTGAGGGCTTTTTTTTATCCTGCTCTTTAAGTATGATGGGGCTGTGCAGGCTGAAATAATGGGACGAGGTGAAGCACCTCACAGCTTTGTCCTATGTAAACTGTAGGTATAATTTTCATATTTTATTTTAAAAGTACAATGACTGAGGCTTTCAAAATCTTTAAATAAAGATGCTTTGTGTGATATATGTGGGGTTTTGTATGTGGTCTGTCTCCCTGTTCAGGCTAGGAGAGAATATCCACACTCCTGCACTGAAACTGTTCAGGCCCCCAACTCCCCCCTCCCCACATTAGCCTATAAACCAAGTCTTAGCCTTGTAAACAGAGAAGGTCAGGCAGTGAGGTTGTATTCATTTGGGGGGGGGCCCTCCTACTTAGGATCCATAGAATTGGAAGAGACTCCCAAGGGCCATCCAATCCAACCCCATCATGCTATGCATATAATAATAATAATAATAATAATAATAATAATAATAATAATAATAATAATAATGTTTATTTATATACTGCTTTTCCAAATTAGATCAAAGATCATAGAATAATAGAGTTGGAAGAGGCCGCAAGGTCGATCCAGTCCAATCCTCTGCCATGCAAGAATCAAAGCATCCCGGACAGATGGCCATCCAGTCTCTGTTTAAAGCCCTCCAAAGAAGGAGGCTCTACTACACTCTGAGGGAGTGTGTTCCACTGTCAAACAGCCATTACTGTCAGGAAGTTCCTCCTAATGTTGAGGTGGAATCTCTTTTCCTGGAGCTTGCATCCATTGTTCTGGGTCCTAGTCTCTGGAGCAGAAGAAAACAAGCTAGCTCAATATGGCATCCCTTCAAATATTTAAACAGGGCTATCATATCATCTCTTAACCTTCTCTTATCCAGGCTAAAGATCCCCAGCTTCCTAAGTCATTCCTCACAGTGCATCGTTTTCAGGCCCTTCACCATTTTAGTCACCCTCCTTTGGACATGCTCCAGTTTGGGGCCTGACCAGAGCAGAATAGAGTGGCACTTTACTTCCCTCAATCTATGCTTCTATTGATGCAGCCTAAAATCACATTGGCCTTGTTAGCTGCTGCATTGCACTGTTGTCTCATGTTCAACCTGTGGTCTACTTAGACTCCCAGATCCCTTTCACACGTACTCTCATTCAGCCAGGTGTCCCCCATCCTGTATCTGCATTTCATTTTTGCAGGAATACAAAATCAAAGCACTCCTGACAAATGGCCATCCAGCCTCTGTTTAAAAACCTCAAAAGAAGGGAGTATGTTCCACTTCTGAACAGCTCTTATCGTCAGGAAGTTCTTCCTAATGTTGAGCTGGAATCTCTTTTCATGTAGTTTGAATCCACTGCTTTGGGTCCTATTTTCTAGAGCTGCAAAAAACAAACACCTTCCTTAATGCTTTCACATAAAGGTGAGTTTCACCCAGTTATTGACCGGAGAGCATAAAACAAAGTAAATAATATTTGACAGATGATGTTTTAATATATAACTGGGTATTTTGTGAGTAACATTTGTGAATGACAAAGTCTTGTGCAGATCTGTACAGGGAGAAGGCATAACTTGCACAGATGGGCTTGCTTTCTCAGGGGGTAGCCTTCAGGAAAAGATTCTTGTTTTGGAGACCTTAAATCTGGGCTCCCTTTCTGATCCTTCTTGATTCATTTGTCTTTCCAGGCTGGATGGTCAAGACCAAAACCAATTTCAGCAAGCTTTCCCCAGTCCACCTTTTCGGACACACCTACCACTTGGAACGAGATGGTGAGTAGTTTTAGTGGTAGGGTGGAGTGGATTTTCAGGGTTCTCTCTGTTGTGAGCCTCTTCCACACAACCTCATCACTTTAGTGTGAAATCCCTCAGTCTGTGACAGTGCATGTAAACCTGATGACATCATTTCCAAAGGAGGTTGTCAGTCTTCAGCAACTCACTTCCTGAAAGCAAATAAGAGTAAGCAGCTTTGAGGGACAAGACTTGACATCCCCCCCCCCCTTTTTTTTTTTGCTGTGATTTTACTCTCTGCCTTCTCTTACTGTCTTTATAAACAGGACCAAGGAAAGATTAGCTTTACCTCTTCTCTCCTATCTCTTCAACCTGTTGCTTATAGTATTGTTCACTTTTATGTGACTGTAGCATTAATTTGTTCTGATTCTTATTAATTTATCCTACTGAGTGCAATACAAATACTTTGGAATTACAGTTAGAGAAGAATGAGGAATGTTTTCAGTCCAAAGGCCAGATTCAATTTCATGGTCCGCATTCCCTTGGTCGACAGGGCTAAAGGCAAATAGGTGACACCAAAAATACCCATGCATTCTACTTTAAACTCTCACTGCTAGTACCTAAAACTTAAAAAAGACCTTTCAATCTTTTAAAACAAAGATGGAAATCAAATACAGAAACTGGAAAACCATCTAACAATGGTGTTATCAGGTAGGGAGCATAGTATCTGGGAAGCCCAGAGGGCCAGCATTGACCCCAGATTTGAAATAAGAATGACTTGGGGTTTCTGATGGCTTTCTAAGCTTGTCTGCAGTTCTTGATACACATGAAGGAAACCTCTCATCTTGTTTGTGGCTTGCTTTGGGACATCCACAGAGGCTCTCTGTCTAACTGAGTTCTATTCTGTGTTGCAGAAGATGTGGAGAGTTTCCAAAAGGACTTTGCTTCCCGCATCTGGCTGACCTATCGTCGGGATTTTCAGCAGCTGGAAGGCACCATGTGGACCACTGACTGTGGCTGGGGCTGCATGTTGCGTAGTGGGCAGATGCTTCTTGCTCAGGGACTCATTGTTCACTTCCTTGGCAAAGGTATGTATCAGGATGAGGGATATATGAGATCTTCTTCCCATCTTTTAAAGCACAACAAATGTTGCCTGAGTCACTTGCCTGAGGAGCTTGTGCTACTGGATTTCTTCTGTTCCTTGGCTTTCTATGTCACTTTTTAGACTGGATCTGGCCAGATGCTCTTCTAACCACAAGTTTAGCAGCTATGGAGCCCATGAAGTCCTCCCACCTTCCTTGTCCCAGCACAGCCAGCCTCCATCAGGCCCCACCCATCCCCACTGACAGGAGCAGAGGCCCCTGGGAGTTGTGGGCTCCCCAGCACACCTGCAGTCCTGATGAACTGGAGAAGGAGCGTTATCACCGGAAGATTGTCTCCTGGTTTGCAGACAGACCTCAAGCACCTTTTGGGATCCATCATCTAGTCAATATGGGGCACACTTCGGGGAAAAAAGCTGGGGATTGGTATGGCCCTTCTGTTGCTGCCCACATCATAAGGTGAGACATGGTGCTGCACAGGAAGTGATTTATGTTCCAGGAAGGAGGGGGAGCCCTTTTGAGTGTCCCACCATATTCCCTTCAGCAGTCTCAGCCGGGTGGGATGTGTGGATAATTAGTTCATCTTGGGGAACTTCTGACAAATTTCTGATAAAATGTTGGTGTGTTGCTGCTAAAATACTATCAGACCACTCTTTGTATGAGACAGGCTGAGCAAAGGTGCTCTGCCAATACATGTTTTGTACCTCTTTCCCAAGAGGATTGAGAGAAGCCACGTTTACCCATCCTGTTGTGTGAATTATCCTATTAGTCTGCCATTCCAAAGGAACAGAGTGGCTCATTTGACATTTTAAATTAAATAGTTAGGTCCATGGCTCATTAAAAGGTATGCAGAATAGTATACTGTATCTGTCTGTCTGTCCGTCCTTCCCTAATACCAGAGGTGAAAGAAATAATGGTGGACTTCCATTGGTTTCTCTTCTTGCTGCAAGGATTTGATGCTGTATCATTAAAAGGAGAGGAAGGAAGTAACACATGGCAAGACACTCTGTGAGCATAAAAGACTTGCAGGTTTATGTGCTCTTAGAATAGGAAGATCAACTGCTCCCTTCAAGACTCTTGTGTTCGTTATGGATAGGGGAAATGAGAGAACTTTATGAGAAGCCCGCAGCTTTCTTACCGGCTGCATCTGCTGAAATTCGTTGTTCTCTAAAAGAATTAACTGTCATGGTATCCTTCTAACTGGGATGGTATGATGTGAGGCTGAAAGACCTTCCAGTCTGAGCCTGCTTGTAATTTGAGATCTTCAGCAGAAGCCCTGTTGAATATTTCACCATCCCAAGAGTGGCTTCTCTAGTTTTCCATTTCCATCCTGGCCATGGAATTCCCTTCTGAAGGAAGTCAGGGGGGCTCCATCTTTACTGGGCTATGTGTGGTTCTATGATTCTATGGAAACAATATCATTTTATCAAGTCTTTGCTGTTCATCTGTTTTTAAAATAATGTTTTTATGTTTTATACTGATTTTATTGAACATTGCTTATGGGACCCTGATGCACAGAGATGCAATTCATGGATACTCTTAATCAATAATGAATTAAATACCATTTACAAAGTGGCTGTTCCATAGTCTCCCCATCTTTAAGATTAGAATATTACTTTGCTGTGGAAACTCTGGTGATAGCTTGGGAACTTCTTAAATGAAGAGAGAGGTTGAGCAGCAAAGCTTATTTAACTATGTTCCACTAAGGGGCACTGTCTTACCTTACAGGAAAGCAGTGGATTGCTGTCCAGAAGCAGGAAATCTGGTGGTGTATGTGTCCCAGGATTGCACAGGTAAAAAGTACTGGAGAGAGGGGTGAGCAGACCTGTCCTATAGCTCACGAAATTCCCAGGGAGATCACGGTGGAGGTGGCTGGGCTGTGGTTCCAACAGCTTATGACTGAATTCTCTTCCATCATTCCCTCCCTATAGTGTACAAAGGAGATGTGGCAAACCTGGCCAACAAGAGTGAAGGCATAACAGCATGGGACCCTGGGGCAGAATGGAAAGCAGTCATCATCCTGGTGCCCATGCGACTGGGGGGAGACGCTTTTAACCCTGCTTACATGGACTGTGTTAAGGTGATTTGGAAACAGCTGCAAGATGGTGGGATTCTAGGGCTTCAGTAGGCACCCCTTCATTGGTATCTCTGCTGGCTCCTCATTTTCCCCCTGGGTGATAAAATGGGAAGAAATAGTGGTGATGCTACCTTCTGTTCATGAGACAGAATGAAAATTTAATGTATCGTCAAGAAGAATTGTGTAGTTTTAATGCAGAAACTTCTGGGTAGTTCTCCTTGCTTTATATTTTTGGGCCCAGTTTTGTAGCTAAGGTGCAAAAGCTAACTCTCATGAAACATAGGAGGTCAATTAGCAATGGGCCAAATGTGACTGACCACAAGCTTGTCCATCTAAATTTTGTTAGCAGTTCATTAGCTTCTACATGCCCAGTGTGTTCTGCTGCACACGATTATTGGAAGTGAGCATCAGGTCATAGAATCATAGGTCCATTTTACATCATTACTATACCTTCCTTTCATGCTTGGGCAATCATGCAGAGAGGGAGTCGTGTGTCAGGGATGCTTTGATGGAGGGTTCCTGCATGGCAGGGGGTTGGACTGGATGGCCCTTGTGGTCTCTTCCAACTCTATGATTCTATGATTCTATATTTTGAAGAACCAACCTATCCTCCCTTCTTTTCATGCAGGAACTACTGAAGCTAGAGTTCTGCATTGGGATAATTGGTGGGAAACCAAGGCATTCACTCTACTTCATTGGATACCAAGGTAACAAGCCTCATTGCTAGGCCTTAGAAATATCTCATATGGTTCTCTTCCACCCATGTATTGGTTGCCATGTGTTTCCTTGCCCAACAATGGTTAGGATCAGCGTTTGTAAATTCTCATCCAAAATATACCACCAATAAGTTATATTATGCAAATCATTAGTATGTAATGTGGCAGCTTCTCTAACTGAAGCCCAGAAAGATGGGTGGGATTTCCTTTGCCTTGCCTACCTTGAGGAAAGTCATTGATTGGAAAAGTAGTTGGTATATTAAAATGGGATGGTAGCTTCTGTTTCTCAGTCCCCTTTTATGTCTCTGCTAAGGAGCAGACTTATCTTCTAGCCAAAATGTATCTGGACCATCCTGGCACTCTCATTTTGGTTCCTGAATTAACTGCTTGAAAAGACATCCAGGGGACAGATTGGGTTTCGTTTTACACAGCCATATCCCTTTGAGGTTTACAGTGATTTCATACAGAACATGAGTCACAGTGATAGTACAGGATCCATCAGCAATTCTTGTCTTCACCCTTCCTTATCTTCTAGATGATGCCCTCCTCTACTTGGATCCCCACTACTGCCAGCCTTTTGTGGACACCACCAAGGAGAACTTTCCCCTGGAGGTGAGCATCTGCCCATGTATCTTGGACTTCCAAGATTGTATGGCAGCAAGTATAATATGATCTGTATCCTTGCACTTTCTGCTTCTCAGTGGCAACTGGTTAAGCTTATGATTGACCATAGTTTTTGTGGGGTTTTCGGGCTATGTGGCCATGTTCTTCCTGACATTTTGCCAGTATATGTGGCTGGCATCCGCAAACTGAACCAACGTTTGGGTCACACAGTATACAGAAAACCTACACATACAGACAGATACCTGCACAAGAAGCAGCATGTATCCCTTTCCTAATTATATTCATACTTGTTCTTGAGCACTTGCCTGTACCTTGCTGTTTCCTGATCTCCATGGAAGATGGAGCACTTTCATCGTCTAGTCTTTCGGCCAGATAGGCCTGCTGACATCTTTCTTTACTGATCCTTCTTTTCCAGTCCTTCCACTGTAACTCCCCCCGCAAAACAGCCTTCACCAAGGTGGATCCCAGTTGCACTATTGGCTTTTATGCCCGTCACAGGACAGAGTTTGAGGATCTGTGCTTGCACTTGACACAGGTGAGGGATTTTTCCTCTGGAAGCAGCTGAAACACATCTTTAGTGTGTATTCTGTAACAGACTGAATTATGTTTGTGTGAATTACTTTTAAATTACTGTGAGGATGTGCCAGAACTTCCGGAATTGGGTGTTTTTGAAAAATTCTGAATTGGGGAAACTTCTGGGATGGTCTGATTAAGTGCATAGATGATTTATTAAAGGCAGTAATGAAGAGGTATGGGGGAAGGTTTTACATTAAGTCCTTATTCATTGGTATTCTTATGTGATTTCTGTGTACACAAGAACAAGAAATCTGAGTGCCTGCCATGCAAAGCAACATCTCTCTTGATCTCTCGTGTGCTTAGCAATGTCCCCTGCCTCTCTATGGAAACAGTACTGGAAATATTCCCATAGATTGTTAATAAGACAAAATCTTCAACTCAGCATCAGATAAGCTGGTTGTCCCAATTCACCCTTCTTCTTGCCACTTGCAGGTCCTGAACTCAACTGCCAAAGAGAAATATCCCATGTTCTCAGTTGTGGAGGGCTGCACTCAGGAGTATGGCTTGGAGGAGTTTTGTGCCCGTTTCTCCCAGCAAACAGTGCAAGTGGAACAGTCTAGCAGGCGGGGCAGGGCAAAAAAGCCCTCAGCGGAGGATTTTGTTGTCTTATGATTGCTGGCTGGGAAGCCCCAACACTACACTGACTTATTTATTTTTTATTTATATAGAGAATGCAGGCCTGTAGTGGAGCTGCCTGAGTCTTAATTCCCAGGAAGGGGGCTCCTGTGTCATACCAAGAGTGACTCTTTGATCTGACCTGCTGCACCATGACTCTTCCTCAGGGAAGAGGCTGCAAATATACTTTCTTGAGGTCACCAAATTCTTGTGGGGACCTATTCTGAATGAGAGGCTGCTACCAGAAGAAAGTCATGACACTGGAATAAACCTGCTGCATATGAGCAAAGCATATTTAGTACTAAAATGCCTGTACAGGGTAAGAATCTAGGCCTTTAAAGAAAAATAAGTGGGCAGCTAATGATGAGCGGTGGAAAACCTTTGAAAGTGTGGTGGTGGGTGAGTTCCAGGTTTGTGTTTCTGCTGCTGAGATTCCAGGGCTTCTTAACTAGCTGTTCCATGGAGTGATAACTCCTGAACTCAGTCAGGCCTTTGGGTTGCTGCTGTACCTGATAATATATTACTAGTAAGCCTATACCGTTGCTTCTCTACAACAGGTATGATTCCCCCCCCCCCACCTGAAGCCATCATAAACTAAGGCGGGGAACAGCTTGGGCTGTTTTTCGAATTGGTCTATGGGCTTCTTTAATTTTGTATGCATACACATACAGAGAAGAGCCTGTGTTCACTCTAGCTGCAGGATGAACATTCCCTAACCTAGAAACTATTTAAAACATGTGCTCCCAAACAGTTGATCACTGATGTAGCAGAATTAGGAAAACCAAAACAAATAATGGCTAGTTAACAAAGTCTTGGGTTATGATTTCAGAATGTGCAGGAAGACTTCCCAAAGAAAAGAGTGGAAGAGACATGTAATTCGGTGTTAGAATTGTGGAACTCAGCTCTCAATGCAAACAACTAGTCTCTGAAGAGGAATCAAAATCAAAGAACTTCATTGAGTACACAAGAATAGAAGTTTCCAAGTCAGTGTTTAAGCTGAAACTGATCACTCTCCGCCCCAATACAATATACAACCCCCAAAAGCTAAAAATCCCATTCCCTAAATTGGCGTAGTTTCAACAATTACATGCCCCTCCATCTGCCCCTCTTCTCGCCATTCAAAAAACGCTACCAGGCCAGAAGCATAAAGACTACAAAGTAAAATGATTTCTACCCATTCCATCTGGCATAGGCCAAAGTGAACCAGACACTCAAGGCCAGGGAAAAACTATTAGGCCTGAGTGTCTACCACTCCTGTTCATACATAGAAAAGCCAGATTATCCTACCACATATATCCATAACCCAAAACACACATGCTATCCTGGCAGAACCAACTATGAGTTCTGACAGCAACAGTGAATTCAGTTTTAAAACGTACGAAAGGTAAAACATAATCTAAACCCTCCACTCCCGCATGAAACATCACCCTGGGACAAAGCCATATGCACTGGAGTAGCTGTAGTGAAACAGTATTCAGCGACCACTGGAGTGTTTCACGCTCAGCATATTTGACTTCTCTGTCCATCCTCTCCTGTCCCTCAGTACCGTTTCTAGAGTGTTTTTTCCTGCCAGTTTTTGTCAAGGTGCAACTGAAGGATAAGCTAGGCTGTAACAGCCTGGGTATCAACAAAGCCAGACGGAGGTGCGCCTCTACTTTTGGTCAAGGACTAGTGTTTGAACTCGAGTGTGTGCCAGTGACCTAGAACTTTTCCTGCAAAGTCAATATCCCCTTCCAGATCTGTTGTAGCCAATAAAAGTTCTACCCGAAGAGATGCAGTTAAGTAGTACAGTATTTGGAAATCTTTTTTGTAGTCATTGGTGTGCCAATGATCCAACATTTTTGCCAATTCATTTCAGAAATATAGCAGAGACCACACATCGGAATCCAGATTCTGAGCAAACCAGAAGTGCCAGGGACCTTACAAAAAAGTGGAACAAAAAAGTATCCTAACCACTCCTACTCATTTCCAACCAGTACCATAATTTGCCATGTAAGAGCTCTTGCCTTTGCGTACCCTTCTGGTTGTAACAGTTGATCATCCGAATAGGGATTTTGTTTGTTTTTAGAGACCTGCAGCTGTACACAATACAAACAGCCCTCCCCCCCGACCACCATCTTGAGGGGAGAGACGAGGCCTGGCTGGCAAGACTAACAGCCCTCCCCCCGACCACCATCTTGAGGGGGAGAGAGGCCTTGCAATTTTTTGTATTGTATGCAATTTTTATTGTACACCGCTATGATCATTGCGGAATAGCGGTCTATAAATAAAACTTATTATTATTATTATTAATCAAAAAATAACTCTGCTCCTAGCACATCGCGAGATCTGAGAACACGGCCATTTAGATCTTTTTGCAGACCTGAGCTCACTCACGTCATACTGTAGGATTTCATTTCATAGTTTAGAGTCTGAAGTTTCAGTTTTGTTCATCCACATCTTTCTCACAGATAAGATTAATATGGACAAATGCCGCTGCTTCTTGATCCAGTGAGAAAAGAAGAACCGAGTACCCCAAATCCCTTTTTAAAAATAATCCTGTGTTGGAAAGCTGTACCCTGAAGAAACATGCCAAGAAAAGCACCATGAAGGTTCTCCTAGCTGCCATAAGTTGGAAAGAGAAAGTACACACAACAGCAAGCTGCAGTAATGGCTCCATCAATCTTTTCTGGCAAAGTGCAGGGCCCCAGATATGTGCGGACTGCAAGCCCCCATGCCTCACCAGTGGATATTCTTCTAGGACTGATGGTAACTGCAGTCACATATTATTCTCTAAAGGATTTCCCCCCTACCTCTGACGTCTTCGAGGGCCCTAGAGAATACTCTGCTTCATGTAAGGAAACAGAAATAAAGCAGCAGAAGAATCATGCTAGTTTTGTTTCTTGCAATTGACAAATGGTAACCAAACAATTTTTTAAATCAATTCTACTGAGTATAAATACACATAGACACAAACAACTGAAGCAATTTTTATTCTAAACTCAGGACACTATTGAAGTGAATCAAAACAGTGATGCAGTAAACTTGGTGATAGAATCATATATATATATATATATTATAAATATAAAAACACGTGCTAGTATAAAAGTTATAGCAAAACTACCCATACAAAACAGTGGCCCCATAACAGACAGGCCAAAATAAACTGCTTCGGGTCACTTTGGAAGTATGCTGTTTAAAATGATGCATGCATCCTAAGAGTCGGGAAGCTGCCGCCAAAGCTGCCCTCCAGTGCTTAGGATGGATTGTGGCTTGGCCGTGGATTCCAGACTCTTAGGACCAGGCATCATTAAACAGAATACTCCAAAGTGACCCGAAGCAGCTTTATTTTAGCCGTCTGTATGGGCCAGTAACCTAAGCTCATACGGTGCATCTTCAAAAGGAAGAGCAGGAAGTGTGTTTATTTCCAGGTGATCTACTGACTATATTCCCTTCATTTAAAAAAAATGGATTTTACTCAGGTCTGGTTTAGACGGCCTGAAACCTATAATGGACTGCACAACAAAAGAATTCCACATCTTCAAAGATTGTCCTGGAAGCACACACAGTTTTTATCACATGGTTTTCAAACAAAATGATCCGGGATACCACGTGTGGCCAAATAGCAAAGTACAGTTTCATCCAAAATCCACAAAACAAGGATACCATGATCGGACCAACTGAAATGCACAAAATACATGTTGCAAGCTTAAGCTCCACTGGCTTCTCCTCATATAATGATACAGGAGAAAGAAAAGAAAAGAAAATTGGTAATGTTAAGAATAGCCCTGCTTTGGTGCAAATATTGTGGTTGTCCTGAGTTCAATGGTATGGAAGGTTCATCATGTAGGTGGGCTGCTCCTCCTTCTGGCCATGTGGATACTGAGAGATCAGTCCAGGAAATAAACTTTACATGCCATTAGCAAGACAAAAAGCAGCTGCCTTTGAAATTCAGTTTGTCTCGATTCCTTGGTGAGGCTACAAGGCCCTTGGTTAGGAAGAGGACACAGAATTTCTCAGGAAGCTGCATAACAGATGCTAGGATAAAGAGTACAATTGGATACATCTGAATAGCAAAGAAGGGTTGTGTTTTTTTTTAATGTAGGCACAGATCCTACATGGGAGATGCGGCTATGATGATATAACTACAATCCATATCCCAATCTGATCCCCTAAAATATACCTTAAAAAGTTAGCCATTGGCACCAATCGAAAGAGGTCTGTGGTCTGGTGAGTGAGGCCCTGATGGATAATACATTTTGCCCTCCTCCCCAGCAAGATGCATTGTGAACAGCAACATCAGGGACCACTTTCAGGTCCTGTTTCACCACAGCTGGCTGGAAGAAAGTGGCTAGATGTGTCATCTTAGACTGTGCCACAGGACCCCTTTGGTTGGTGCACCTGCTTAGCTTTTAAAGTGGGTTTTATGGGGAGTTTGTGATAGTCGCATGTGACATGCTCATAAATGTGAATTGATGAGGCCATAAAATCAGTTTACAATATCATAGACACTGAATACAATGAACACTAGCGAGGCAGGGTTGTGTAGTGGTTTGAGCACTGCACCACGAATCGAGACCAGGGTTCAAATCCCAGCTTGGCCACGGAAACCCACTGGCTGACCTTGGGCAAGTCATGCTCTCTCAGCCTCAGAAGATGGCAATGGGAAACCTTTGAAGAAACCTGCCAAGAAAACCCCTTTGGGTTGCCATAAATCAGAAATGACTTGAAGCATAAAACAATGAAATGTTGAATAGACTGCCAGCCATTATCAATTAGTTCAGATGCAAACTTTTTGCAACTGACTTTACAAGGTTAGGGCCCCTTCCACACAGCGATCAAACTGTGGACTTTAGGAGAGGACAAGCTGAAATTCCTGAAAGTCCAGCAGCAACAACCACATCACAGCCTTTAGCATGGTTTTCTCTCCCCACAAAATAGCCTCTACTACTTTGAAGGGGAGCAAGGAGTTCCCTCTTGAAGAGACATTGCTAGCACTGTGACAGACTACACTTGCCGGGATTATTTTAGGCAATAGAAAATTCAGAGAGATATGGGGCAATTACATGTTCTTGAGCTTAAGAACTCAAACTCCCAATTTCCAAGTTCCTGACCATCGCAGATTATTTTGCCCTTGGGAATCAACATGTAAGCATGGAGTTGTTGGTCTCCATGCTTTGCAAGAGACCACTGAAGACTATGGTCTATCTGCAGTGGGTTTTTTTTAACTGTAAAGTATATCAGTGTGTGTGTATGTTAAACAAAACATTAACTTAGAAGATGAGAACCCTGCTTTTGACATATATTCTTAATCCAAGGTTTGGACCAACCAGCAGCCCTGCAGATGATGCTGGACTGCGACTCCCATTCTCCCTAAGAGTTGCATAGAGGCGACAAGAGCTGCATCCTAGCAATGCATAGAGGGACACAGGTTGTCTACCCTGATTTAAATAAATAATAATAGTAGTAAATTTTATTTCTTTTCCCCCTCCCTTCAAGGCGGGATACAATACATTAAAATACAAAACACAATTAAAAACACGTAAATGAAGAAACCCTTTAGTGTAAAAAGAACTGGGAGGGAGGTGACTGTAGAAAAAAATAATACAGCAAGTACGGGAGCTGCTGAACTACACTTCCCATCATGCTTCACCACTAGCCAGGTTGATTTGCGCTGATAGGTGCAGGAGCTCAAGTGGAGGAACACAGGTTTTCCATCCTTTGGGAGAGGAATGCAGTTTATGAGCCTTTGCATGAGAACTGGAGTATACAAATGTTACAATTTTTGTCTTTCAAATGGTGGAAGGTAGAGTCCCTGTGAAGAGCCAAGGTGAGAGTTTGAGTGTTGGACTAGAACTCTAGGAGACCAGGGTTTGAATCTCCCATCAGCCATGGAAACCCAAAAATAAGAGATGGCTCAAAGGCAAATGGCAACAAATAAGGACAGGTTGCTTACATGTAATGGTATTTCTCTGAGTGGTCATCTGCGAATTCACACAAAAGGGGTATTCTGCGCCTGCACCGTTAGCTTCGGATCCTCTTGGAGAGACTAGAGGCGTTTTGGCAGTAGCCCCGCTCACTCTCCAACTGCCTTTATCAGTCGGTTTCCCGTCTAAACCCTCAGTTCCATGGACGCCGAGTAGCAGCAGCCCAGGACCAAATAGGTGAGTGGCATAGAATATAAGGAATCTCACTACTGTGAGCGGCTATTGGAAGATACCAAGCACAAAGGTCTGGTATACAGACATTGTCTAATCCAAAAGGTGGATTGAATCCAACGTGAAGGGCAAAGGGCTCACAACAATGTAAGGCTGCACAGGCTGGGATGTTGGTATCCAGGAAAGCCCTCAAACTTGAGGCGTGTCATTCAAAGAATCTCGAAAGTAGGAAACTGGCAGTGGCCTGATAAAGCCTCTCGAAGCCATGATTTGGAGATTATGGCAGTGACAGACACAGCCTAGAATGCTAAGTAGTCTAGGGCTAAATGTTCTCTTTACAGAGTATGAAAAAGACAACCTGTGGTCAACAATGAGATGGTTGGGAAGTGCATTCATAGAGAGCGAGCCTAATGACATCAAACTGTAGAAGAGCTCCAGCAATGATTCCTGGAACAATGGTGGACACCAGAGAGGAGGAATATTACCTCATTAAGTCACAACAAATTTCTGACAAGAAGGAGAAAAGATTGCAAGATCCAATTGTTGTGGCACACAAGACACGCTGTATCTGAGCATAATGTTCCAGGCTATCAGCATGAAGCATGCAGATCCCATGACGTGATGTCCTGTAGAAGCTGTATCAAGGATATCGAGACATGGCTCAAAGGCAAACGGCAACAAATAAGGACAGGTTGCTTACCTGTAATGGTATTTCTTTGAGTGGTCATCTGCGAATTCACACAAATGGGTTATTCTGCGCCTGCACAGTTAGCTTCGGAACCTTCTTGGAGAGACTAAAGGCGTTTTGGCGGTAGCCCCGCTCACTCTCCAACTGCCTTTATCAGTTGGTTTCCTGCCTAAACCCTCAGTTCCATGGACGCTGATAGTCAAACAGTATAGCAGGAGTGACCTGGTGTCAATCCATCATGAATGGGCCCTAGGAACAAAAATGTTCAGAGCAGTGGAGCTGGAATAGACTTTAAGAGCCACAAAGTCCAGTTCTAGCCAGCTGGTGCAAAACACCAGGCAATATGAGGGAAATCATCATACAGTTATCCCTAATGCTTAAGAGGAATGACTCAAGCTGTAGCATTAATCTACTGCAACATGCCAGTATGAGCAGAAGGGCTTGGAGACCATATAACAGTGGCTCCAAAAAAAAAAACCCTTATCGCATAGGTCCAGGGCGCGTAATGAAGCATGAAGTACACTGTGACAGGGCATAGCAATTAGGCGGAGCAGAGGACTCCCTTAGGGGAGAAAAGCCCCAGGAAATTTGCAGAATGCATGGTTAGCCTTGTTAGGGTTGCAGGTGGAGGTCTGAAATATTGCCACCTCACCCAATTGACGCCTTGGACCAGAGGTTCAGGAGAAATAGGATGGTATGACATCAGTCAGCCAGGAGAGATGGGACAGGTATGCAAATCTCGAGATCTCCAAGTATCCATGGGGTGGACAGATCTTTAAATGGAGGCTCAAAATTGAGGGAGGTCCACAGAGGGCATTCCTGCCCAGAGCAGAAAATGGAAAGGAATTGTGGCAGTTGTTTGCCACCTGTTCCAAGGAAGAGAGTGGCATTGACAAAAACCCTTTGGAAGGGATATGGGAAATAGACATGTATTTCTCACCATATATAGTGGCCCTTGATAAGAGGCATCAACTGCCTTAGGTGACACTCACATTGGGAAGTGGCAAAACCTTTCCCTATGAATGATGGTCTCTGTGCTATGGTATCAAAGCCTCCCATGGGGGGAACAAGACGATCACAATTGAGCTGGTACTGGTTGCATAATAGTAGTGTCCCTAGGTATGGAGGGAACAAACCAATTTATGAGATTTGATTGTACAGCCCTGAAGCCATCCATATGGTAAAGGATTATCTGTACCCAGAGTGAATAGATTGTGCTCCCAAATTTTACAGGGGCCTACTCAGAAGTCAGACTTGAATGTCCGCATTATGTGACATTTAGCCGTCCAGCCTGAGAGGAAAGACATCGTCATAAATTGTAATGTGCAAATGGTGATGTCCTCCCTCAGTATGGAGGGAGCACCATGTCTTGGTACAGAAGGAATATTTACACTGTATAACTGTCCAATGATGCTGGCATCCCTCGACACTGAGGGAGCAACATGAAATAAGTCTCAATTTCGAATGAAATGGACTAGAGTATGTCAGGGTGACCATTTTTGGCTCAGAGGCAAAGAAGTGACCACTGGTGGTGGTTTGAGGGACAGTGCACCTCATGGCCCAAAACTGATAGACCACTTGCTGATAGTTAACCTCGGTACAGAGGGAACAACTATGGCTTTGAACCCAAACCAGCATCATCCATACTGGCTGTTGGGAACAGCTAATCACGGCCACATAACAAACCCGGTGGCAGCAAGGCGCATGTGACGGTATCAATAATGGCCCTCAGAAATTGAAAAGCCAGCTGCATTCGAATCCTCTTGTGCAGCTTAAAACGGTACCAACGTTGGGCTCTTAATATTCGTCTTCTCAAAGGAGAGTGAAGATGAAATGCAGCCATACAATGATGGCAATCTGGCTAACACCCTATATCGGTTTGACCCCAAAGAGTCAGGGGCTGACGAGGGTACAAATCAAGCTGCAAGTCAATTGGTATTAGTCCTGAAAGTCAGTGACCGATGAAGATTGAAGCCTGGCAGCCAGCCAATCAGTTTGACCCAGAGAGTTAGGGACCGGCGAGGATCGACATCGGGCTACAAGTCAATTGGTATGACTCCAGAGAGTCAAGCACCAACAAGGATCGAAGTCAGGCTGCCATCCTGTTGGTATGGGACTGATGAGGATCAAAGTCGGGCTGCCAGGCAACCGGTTTGACCCCGAAGAGTCAGGGACCAACGAGGAACGAAGTTAGGCTGCAAGTCAAGCAGTATGACCCCAGAGAGTCAGGGACTGATGAGGATTCATATTGGACTGCCAGCCAAACAGTTTGACCCCGAAGTGTCAGGGATCAATGAAGTTCCAATTCTTTCAGCCAGCCAAATTGGTTGACTTCGGAGAGTCAGGGACCAACGAGGCTTGAAGCTGGGCTATAAGCCAATTGGTCTGACTCCAGAGAGTCAGAGACCAATGCAGATCGAAGTTGGGTAGCCATCCAATCGGTTTGGCACCGGAGAGTCAGGAACCGATGAGGATCCACGTTGGGCAGCCATCCAGTCGGTATGACCACGGAGAGTCAGGGACCGATGCAGATCGAGGTTGGGCAGCCATCCAAGCAGTTTGACACAGGAGAGTCAGGGACCAATGAGGATCCATGTTGGGCTGCCAGCCAAACGGTTTGACCCCGAAGAGTCAGGGACTGATGAAGATCCAAGTTGTGCAGCCAGCCAGACAGTTTGACCCCCGAGAGTCAGGGACCGACGAGGCTCAAAGATGGGCTTGAAGCCAATCGGTATGATTCCGAAGAGTGAGGGACCGATGAGGATCCACGTTGGGCTGCCAGCCAAATGGTTTGACTCCGGAGAGTCAGGGACCAATGAGGATCGATGTTGGGCTGCAAGCCAGTCGGTTTCACTCCAGAGAGTCAGGGACCGATGATGATGATGATGATGATGATGACAACCAATTGGTTTGATCCTGGGGAGCCGGGGACCAGCAAGGACTGAAGTCAAGGCAGCCAGTAACAACTTCTCTTCAGGAGAATGAGGAGACAAAAGCCAGGTGAATGGCCCTGAGACGGTTTGTCCGCAGCAAAAGAGCGTCTCTAGCCATGGTGAGGAAGGAAGGCCGGTGGTGGCCACTCTATAAGTTTCTCTCAGAGATAAGAGGTGGAAATTGTGCCAGTGAAGCAAGCACCATTTTAAAATTTTTGCTCAGGAATAATGGGGCTTTGCCAAGTGCGCCAGTAAGGCAGGCATTATTTGAAAACCTTTCCTCAAGAGAAAAGGCGGGGAAAAGTTCTGCCAAGCATACCAATTCCCTCAGAAGGGAAAGGGCCTTGCCAATGTGAAGGTGAGGCTGCGGTTAAACAACTTCACCTCAGAATTTAAGTTCACATTTAAGAATTTTATCTAGAAAATCATAGCATTTGTTTTAAAATATGAACAACGATGTTAAAAAATGACCACCAAAACACAGATTGATCCTGTCAAATCAAGGAAAACGAATCTCTGAAGAGTGCCTAGATGCTGCTGCTAGTGCGGCGGACAAAAGGAACGGAGGGTTCAGGCAGGAAACCAGCTAATAAGGCAGTTGCTGGAGAGTGGGCAGAAACGCCTCTAGTCTCTCCAAGAAGGCTCCGAAGCTAACTGTGCAGGCGCAGAATAATAACCCATTTGTGTGATTTGCAGAGACCACGAAGAAGAATGCCCACATATTGCAGCCAGAGGCTGGAGAGAGAATAGGCAGACCAGGCTGCAACTCTGTCTCTAGAACAGCGCAACCAAAAGTGGATGCAATGGTGGCTTCTCCATGATCTGACTGTGGAACCAGACTTGCCCTCTTGTGTGCTGGAAGCAGTGTGTGGAAAGTTATTATGTAGAGCAAAATTAGTTGCTGCTATAAACCCTGAAATAGTTGTGGTTTTGAAAGTAATTCTTTCCAATTCTCATATGCAACTAGGAGTTAGATTTTATTAAAGTAAGTACTGTGGATAAAGTAAGTACAGTGCTGGGGTTTGTTTCCAGGAACCCCATGGACATCAAAATCCATGAATGCTCAAGTCCCACTAAATATAATGGTGGAGTAAAATTATATCTCTTATATAAAATAGCAAAATCAAGATATTTATATAGTTTTGAACATTTTCAAGCCATGAATGCTTGAATCCATGGATTTAAAAAATCTGTGGATACAGAGGGCCGACTGTAAAACTAAATGCTGCAAACCACTGACCAGTACTACACAATACATTTTCTTTCTTTCTTTCTATTGTACTATTATATCAATACTGACAACAGAGCATGAGGCAGCAATTCAAGGCATAGCATGAGCCAGCATGATATTCCTCTTCCACCTTTTGGTACCTTTATAAACCTATACAAGGAAATAGAAAAGTATTTACAATGCAAAAAGAGTTAGTCATACCATAGCTTTGTTATTGGTGAAACTGATGAATTACAAGTGACTAGTGATAAGTAACATTGTGGCGTGGTGGTTTGAACATTGGACTATGACTCTGGAGACAAGGGTTCAAATCTTTGCTCAGCCATGGAAACCCATTGGATAATCTTGGGCAAGTCACGCTCTCTCAGCCTCAGAGGGAGGCAAAAGCAAAACAATCTTGCCAAGAAAACCCCTTGATAGGGTTGTATTAGGGTCACCATAAGTCCGAAACGACTTGAAGGCACACAATAACTAAATAACTCATGGTGCTCTGAATTACATTCTCATGGTGCCGCAAAGTGGGTGGATGGGAAAGGGCCCAGTAGGTGTATGCTCCATTGCTAGAAAGCACAAAGGAAAGGCAGAAAGGATGTGAAGACTAGGAACAAAAATCTTGCCTGTTTTCCCATTGAAAGAGATGAGATGCAAGATAAAAAGGTATCTATCCTGGCTCTGACCCATTCTGAATTCTCAGGCAATTTCCCATCCATGCAGAAAAAGGATTGTAATTTGACCTTCCCCCCCTATCCAGTTTGTTTTACAGAGCCTGAAATGACTTTACTTCCTAAGGTCAAGGAGTGGAGGATGTGGCAAGTGAGTAAGACTTGTTCTCTGTCCCCCAAATATCATCTGGGTGGTACCCTCACTATGTGGTAGGGAGTGGACGCATGTCCTTTCCATACTGTTTGTAATAGAGGTAAGCATGATACTGGAGTTCAGGCAAGACCATGCGGAAGCAGCTGCTGTACTGGGCATAGGTGAGATTCTGCTTCAGACGGTAGCCCAGAATAGTGACACTGCCTGGCTGCCAAGGCCTCAGGGCATCAGCCATGTCCCCTGGTTTAACCGAATCTTCTGCCAGGCACCTGGCCACTGTCTCCTGTAGGAGGGCCCGGAAAGCATCCAGCTCTTGCTTCATGCGCATGTAGCCATAACACTCCACTTTGTGCCAGAAAACCCTTTGAAAAAACTTGTAGAGTTGCATGTCAAACCAGTTCCAAGCCTGGATCTTCTGGGCCAACTCCTTCGAGAGAGGCTCCCCTTCCTTATGACGGACATTTAACTTGACGTAGACCAGCTCCTCCATGTCCAGTCCTAACAACTCCCGTGCCAGGAGCAGGGACTCATCAAAGTGCTCTGCAATCATCACCAGATGAAAAGTCTGGTTGAGCTTCTCAAGATCTTTCAACCACTGGCTGCTGGCTGCTTCCTTCTGCCTGGGATTCAGGCCCAGGTCGAAGGCCATGGGGTTCTTGGCCAGACCATTGCTGGCATCCTGAGCATTGTAGTACTGAGCTGACGCCTCAAGGAAAGCAAACAGGGGCCTTGAGTGGTTGGCCAGTAGCTGGAAGGCAGGCACCATATTGAGGTAGTAGTGGAAGACAGATTCAAAAGTCTGCACTGGATGGCGTAAGATGGTGAGGTACGTGCTGTGGGCAGGCATGACGGTCCTTACTTCTCCAATGTCCAGTCTCATGTGGCTGCAGAGCAGGTTGAAGTGAGCTCTCCCAGGTGGAAGGTCTTCTACAAATGCTCTAGAGAAACGCTCTGGGTAGGCAAACTGGTAGGAGTAGAGGGGCAAAGCCACGGTCAGGTTGCGCCGCTCAGTGGCCCGAAAAAGTATGTTTTGCACTGTGCTGCTACCTGTTTTGTGGGTCTTCAGGAAAACAACGTTGAGGCCTCCTGTCTCCTCTGGGACAGGTTTTCTTGTTCCTTGCCCAACAGCCATGGTGTGAGTAGAAGTAGTCTTCTGTTGCAAGCTCAAGAATTCTTCCCCAAGGTTGCGGTGGAGAATTTCTCTGCAAGAGATGGCCACAGAAATAGAGTTACTTTGCAAAGGTATGGGCAGGGGGCGTCTCAGAAGTGTGGTAGTGTATGGTAGGGCCAGTGATGGTTGTCAAGGGGACAAAACAACCTAAAAGTGAGTCTATTCTGTATCAACTGTTGTAGGAGTAGACAAAACTAAGATCATGCTATATAGACCCTATAATGTTGTTTTTTGTTTGAGTTATACAGAATATAACTCTACCTTCTGGATCAGAACTAAACATCACTGGATCAGAGCTAAACATCATTTTTAGACTGTAAGTCACTTTGGGTCCCAGTATTGGAAGGAAACCAAGATAGCAATAAATATAATAATATCATCACCATCATCATCCCCACCACCACCATTATAGGTTGATGCTGTGGTGGAGGCCAAGCAAAGCCTTGAAGAGTATCTATGCAGAACGGGATAAACTGAAGACAATCAGAAGAATGCCTGGCTGTTGTTGCTTTATAAAAATGCACCCACAGCTGAACACCCACATTTTATGTGTTGCATCTAAAACTTAGTAACAGATTTTTGTTCTTTGCTGAGGATTTCCCATTGGCAGAGATTATTTAAGTCTGTCACCACAGTCTTTGCAGTCTTTTGATTCATTGAAGTGTCAATTTATTAATAGAACTTGGGCTGGTTCCTCTATGCACTGTTTCAATCACATGAGCATTTCCAGCTCACAGTCAATTTACATCAAGGTTTTGTTTTGGTTAGGTGGAATATGCTATTGTTCTTTTTCTGGAAAACATTAGAAGTAGAGTCACACTTGCTCTTACAAGAAGGAAGGAAGGAAGGAAGGAAGGGAGGGAGGGAGGGAGGGAGGGAGGAAAAAATCTGCTCTCAGACTAAGGAACAGTCATTGTAGTAAACCAAGGAACAGTCATTGTAGTAACCCAATTTTTATATATTAAGATTTTTTTCCCTGCTCTGTATCAACAAATGTCAGGGGTATAATAATAAAATAACTTTAAAACAATTGAACAAATCAAGATACAACCAGCAGTCCAACAAAAAGGTAGCCATAATGTCACTAGGACTCAAAGGCTTGTCTGAACAGCAAAATACTGTGTATTAGTGACTTCTAAAGTAAGAAGAGAGTCATGTCTCCAAAGGAGGCCAAGACATGTTATCCTAAATTAATAATTGGAGACCAACACATCTGCAGAAATGGCTGTTATACAGAGGACACAAGAAGGGTATGTGAGAGACAGCTCAGGTTTGTCATTTTTGTTGAGATTGAGTTCAGCCATTTGATGTGCATTTTTAATTCAGAGAAATTGGGATTAGCTTCTTAAAATGCTGAAAAAAGATGTAGATAGACACTTATGTTGAGTAGACTGCAGGGATCTGGTGACGGGGGCTGCAACCTGTGGACATTTATGCCAAATTTAAAAGGTATTGATCACTCAAGGTGACACAAGAATGCCACATTGGTTACTTATCATAAAGGTGTAATAATATTATTATTATTATTATTATTTCTTTCCCATATCTCCTCAAGACTCAAAGTGGAGTACAACAAGTTAAAATACAATACTATAAACCATTAAAATACACCAATTAAAAAAAAATCTAAATTTAAAATTGACTGCAGAATTCAGTTAAAATGGCTACTCTCTCTGTGTTATACACAGGTGATTGGACCATAAGGTGCCTAGCATGGCCATGTGCAAGGTGAGCACATGGATCTTGTACATAGCGCATTTATAAACAAAACCTGGAGACATTCTTTATAAGCAGAAAGATCTTCCTTCTTGCCCCATCATCAATACTGTGGTCAGTCAGCAAAGAGGGAAGAGCACTCAGCATTTTCAGAGACAGAACCTTGTTGCATTGGCTGTTCATAGAGTCACAGAATCATAGAGTTGGAAGAGATCTCAAGGACCTCCTAATGTTTAAATTGAATCTCTTTTCCTGTAGCTTGCATCCATTGCTCCGTGTTGCCCTGGAGCAGCAGAAAACAAGCTTGCTCCATCCTCAGTGTGACATTCCTTCAAATACTCAAACATCGCTATCATGTCACCCTTTAACTTTCGACTTAGGGAGCTGGGGATGTTTAGCCTGGAGAAGAGAAGGCCAAGAGGTGATATGATAGCCCTGTTTAAATATTTGAAGGGATGTCATATTGAGGAGGGAGCAAGCTTGTTTTCTGCTGCTCCAGAGACTAGGACCCGGAGCAATGGATGCAAGCTGCAGGAAAAGAGATTCCACCTCAACATTAGGAAGAACTTCCTGACAGTAAGAGCTGTTCAACAGTGGAACACACTCCCTTGAAGTGTAGTGGAGTCTCCTTCCTTAGAGGTCTTCAAACAGAGACTGGATGGCCATCTGTCAGGGATGCTTTGATTGTGATTTCCTGCATGGCAGAATGGGGTTGGACTGGATGGCCCTTGTGGTCTCTTCCAACTCTACGATTCTATGATTCTATTCCCTTCTCGAGGTGAAACCTACCCAGCTCCCTAAGTCTCTCCCCTTAGGGCTTTATGGTTTCCAGACCTTTCACCATTTTGGTCACCCTCCTCTGGACATGCTCCAACTTAGGACCTTTTGCTTTTTGCAATCAAGGTGAGCAATAGCTTTTTGTTTTTAAAAATGAGGCTGTCATACTATTACCTGGACAAATGCCCCTGAGAAGCACATCCCCTGTCCCGAGTACTCACTGTTTGGTCAGCTGTTGGAGAAGTAGCAGCAAAAGTAGTAAGATGGCTGCTAGCAGCCAGGCGCGGTGCCTCCAGATCATAATTGAGAGGCAGAAGCAGTTCATCTTCAACTGTTCTCCAAATCAGTAGCACCCTTTGGAAGCCAGGACCACCTTCGGCTGGATGTTCCCTGAAAAACGAGACTGAGCTTCCCTAGGGCCGCTCAGCACCCAGAAGCCACCAAGCCTTTGATTGGGTGGTCATTTAAGCCTCTCAGGCAATGGGTGCTTTGCCTCAACTCACCTCCCTAAAGCCGCTCAGAACCTCCAGGACCATTAAGACAAACAGCAGCCAAACAAGCAGATGGAGGAATGGGACGCTCCAGTCTCAAGGGAGCAGCTGTTACACACTAGAGTCTGGAGCATCGTCCGATAGGGCAAATCAGCTTTCAGAAGAGCAGCCCAGCTTCCCAAGAGGCAAAGGCTGCCCAAATCTTGCCCTTAGAAGTCTCCCAAACTTGATACCTACACCTGTTCTTGCTGTGTGCCTTCAAGTAATTTCTGATTTATGGCAACCCTAAAGTGAACCTACCATAGGGTTTTCTTGGCAAGATTTGCTCAGTGGAGGTTTGCCATTGCCTTCCCCTGAGGCTGAGAGCATGTGGCTAGGGATCCAGTGCCACCATATGCTGGTAACACCCAACTTCCTTCCCATCAAAGCCCAAGGAAGCTGTTGTGATCCTAGATTCAGCCCTGAAAGCAGATGCCCATGTATTTCCAATGGCCAGAGGTACATTTAGAGGCCAGTGCAGCAGCTGCAATCATCTCTAGCAAGAAGGCTTTAACTGACTGTACTTATTTATTTTTAGTGAGGTGTTCTTTATCCATTTGTATGTTTTAATTGTATTTATTATTGCTGCCCTTTTATTACCATTATCTGTAATTATCTGGAATGGGACTTGATCATTTGAAGTTTCTACTTCCAGTAGAGGTAAAACATTTTTTTTTAGGACTATATTTGGCACTTAAAAATGGGCCCAAACAGACATTGGGATCTCAAGAGGAACATCCTTGTCTTACTAATGGAACTTGAATTTTATTTCTTGAAGTACCCACATGGCCTGCTTGACCCTCTAATAACACCTGAACTAGAACATCTACATCTTGACAAAATGCAGGCTTGTGACTAACACTGTCATAATTTCCTTTCCTCCTATATGATTTTAAACACCTTTGCCTGATGAAGAAGCCAATGGAGCTTTGAAAACATGCAACATATATTTTGTGCAGTCTGGTTGGCTGATTAAAGGTATCGCTGTTTTGTGGATTTTGGATTTCTGTCTTCTGACAGAAAGTAATACCTAAAAGTACAGCTTTTTCAGATATGTGTTCTAAAAGAACTTTTTTTTAATCTGCGACACCCATCCAGATGTAAAGATGAATAGCCTAAAGCAATGCAGGACATATGACTACAGGTCTTGCACATGGAACAGTAACTAAGTGGTTCACATTGGTGCCATCCACACGGAATGATCTTTCCCTGTAGTTCATCTTGCTCCCACTCTCATGTTATCAAGCATACCTCAGATTTGTACCAGCCAAGCAATACACCCACCTCAAGATTAAAGATCCCAAAGCCAGTTTTAATACCATCAGCAAGCTGCCTTAACACGTTTTTTTAAGGTCACAGTGCTAAAGAGCCCAGCAGGAGACACCAGCCTTCTGTGGTCTGTTTGAGAAATGGGGTTACAGTCCACTCACTTTGTGGTTTCAAGCTGTCCTGCCCACATGGCATGTTGGACAGAATTTGCATTGCTGTGAAATAACCACCCCATTTTAATTCACAGCTGTTGCAAAAACACAGAATCATAGAGTTGGAAGAGAGCTCAAGTGCCATTCTGTCGAACCCCTTGCTATGCAAAAAAAATCATCTTCATAGTGCTCCTATATCCTAATTACTGAGGCAAAAGGCGTTATTACCATCCAAATACATTTTTATATACATAGTTATATACATCAAATATATACTAATCTCCTGCTCCTACAAAACTTATTTTGAGCACAGCCTCACTGAAAAATTGTGAAACCAGCTACAAACAGGCCTCCCATTTTAGCAAGACTATAGCAAACAGTCCTTTGCTTGAATCTGAAATTAGATCCAACTGTGTTCACTACTCATGTCAAAGAAATGGGATGCAATTACATGTACAATGTGGAAGGAAAAAATTGGAAATGAATGGCAAGAAATATGGGATATAAATGATAAAGAGGCGATAAAAAGGGTTGTTATGGGATACCATGAAAGCAGTTACAAGAGGAATTTGTATAAAAGAAACAAATAATCTTAAGAAAAGACAAGAGGAAAGAAAGAGGAAATTAGAAAAGGATATAGAGGTACTGGAAAATAGATATATAGTTAATAGAGCTAAACAGATATATGTAGAATTAAGGGCAAAAAGGGACGAATTGGATAAGATGGAAATAAATGAAGTACAAGAAAATCTGATCTATTTAAGAAGAGAATTTTTTGAATACAGTAACAGAAATTCAAAAATGTTGGCCAGATCCACACAAAAGAAGAAAATGGAAAGTATGATAAATACGGTTAGAGATATATCTGGTAAAATATGTAGATTGATGAAAGAAAATTCAAAAAATTTTGAAGAATTTTATAAGGAATTATATCAGGTGGAGAAAATCATTTGGATAAAATAAAGAAATACGTGGAAGAAAATTGGGGGCAAAAAATAAAAGAAGAAGATAAAGAGTTACTGGAGCAACTCATCGAGAAGGCAGAGATAGTGGAGGTAATAAAGAAATTGAAAAATGGGAAAGCTCCGGGGATGGATGGATTGGGACCAGAATATTATAAAGTGTTTGAAAACATATTAATCCCAAAATTGCTAGAATTATATAATGGAATAATAAGTGGGGAGAAGATACCAGCATCATGGCACCAATCATTAGTAATCTTAATAACAAAGATAGATAAAGATTTAACAGACCCAGGATCATATAGACCAATATCATTAATAAATCAAGTTGCAAAGATTCTATCAGCAATAATAGCAAATAGATTGAATAAATGTATGTATAAATATATAGGAAAGGCTCAATGTGGATTTGTGAAAGGAAGACAAATGTCCAATTTAGTAGGTAGAGGGTTGAATAAAATACATGTAATAGGGGAGGAAAAAAAATAAGGGCACGGATTTTGGCATTAGATATATTTAAAGTGTTTGATTGTGTTGGAATGGCCAACAGTAAAAATAATTATGAAAAGATTTCGAATGGGGGATAGAATAAAAGGATTAATAGACCAATTATTGGAGAGGCTGCCAAAAAGTAGGGTCATATATGCATATGTGGTGGCAATATAAATATGCACAAAATTTTGGGGGAAAAGTGCTATTGGAAATAGAAAATGTTATGAATATAAAAATAGATAGAAGACCGAGTATAGTTTTGTTTTCATTATATAACTCAGAGAAATGGAAAAAAGAAGAAAAAGATTTGGTAACAAATTTGCTCACAGCAGCGAGATTAATAATAGCAAGGTGTTGGAAAACGAAAATAGATGTAGAAGTGGAGGATTGGTACAAAGAGGTATGGAGATTAGCTATTAATGATAAGTTGACATGTAAACCGAAAGCAAAAAAAGGACTATGGAAAAGAAATGACTTTGAGGGGATTTGGAAAGCATTCACTGAGAAAGTACTGAGAAAAGAAGATGGAAGATTACCTCCAGAAGACGGACTGAAATTTTGGATGGATTATAAGGATGGAAATGGCTCTGGGGAACTAGGGGGGCACTGAGGGGTATATAAAATAATGTGTTAAAAGGTAATAGTATGTAATAGAATGTAGGGAGATATTTGTTTATGGAAATATTATAACAAATAAATAAATAAAGAGAGAGAGAAGAGTACAATGTGGTAGCGCAAGACATGGGAGCCCCGTGCATAACAAATATACATATTATTTCTCCAAATGTTCTGAGGCTGTAGCTATGATGACTCCTCACCATTGGCGCTGCCGGCTAGGGAAGGGAACTTCAGTCCAAGAACATTTGGAGAGCCATAGGTTATGCAAGTCCTATGGTAGAGAGTTCCCCATCCCCACTGAAACAGGAAAGTGGCACTTGGCATTTGCAAAGGGTTACTAATCTTCATTCTCTGAAGATGCCAGCCACAGATGCTGGCAAAATGTCAGGAAGAAACTCTTCTAGAACATGCCCACATAGCCCAAAAAACCCACAAAAAAACTATGGATGCCGGCCATGAAAGCATTCGACTTCACATTGCTAACTAATGAGTTGTTCACCACTAATTACCTTTGTTGTCTTTGTTGTGTGCCTTCACGTTTACAGAGACCCTAAGGTGAACCGATCACAGAGTTTTCTTGGCAAGGTTTTTTCCCATTTCAGAGGGGTTTTGCCACTGCCACCCTAAGGGTGAGAGAATGTGACTTGCCTATGGTCACCCTGTGGGTTTACATGGCCAAACTAGGATTTGAACCCTGGTCTCCAGAGTCATAGACTTAACACAAAAACCACTACATCATACTGGCCATGGCAGGCTTAAAAGCAAGTAGCAAACCCAAGTAGTCCTGTACAGAGGAAACACCTCAACATCATCTGGCCAGCTTCCATAGGACAGGCTAATGGTGAAAATGTATCTGACTGCCAAAGCTCTCTTGCCCCTAAAAAGGACCATAAAACACATGCTGATAACCATGCTACTCCCTATATGCTGTGTAAAAAAGGCTGCAATTTTCAGAAAAGTGTTCATGTGGGAGCAGCCACTGTGACAGAGTGGCCTCATAAGGCACATGAATTAGCTCAAAAAGCAGAGAAGGACAAATATATTAAGAAAGAGCCTGTATTTAAATCATTTTACAAACAAGTGAACACCCACAAGGAATCTGGCTGAAGTGTCACCCACAGACATCCTCTTCCACACTGGAAGCCCCAGAAAGGAGACCAGTGTCAAAGTGGCACTGCCCAGCCGAACTGAGATGCTCTCAAAAGAAAAAAAGAAGCAGAATGACTTTGCTCAGTTACTTTGGCTGTTTTATTTTGGTCCCCCGAGTCTGTCCAGGGCCCTCCAAATGCTTTTTCCGCCTCTTCTCACGGAACAGCTGGCGGTAGTACAGGCGCTTAGGATTGAGCCCATAGGCTTTGAGCCGCTGGCGGCTGAACTCGGAGCCCCCAACCAGCACTTTGGTGCCCAGCACCAGCCCTTTTCGCCCTCTCTTCTTCTTTGGCTTCTGAATGCTGGGCTGGGCAGAACAAGGGCCTTCTGATGGAGCAGCCTCTGATTCCTTGCTTGTGGTTGGGGCTGGTTCAACTTGGGTAGCTCCCTTTGGAAATAGGAGTCCTTCTTCCTCATGGCCAGGGCTGCCCAGCTCCATCTCTTTAGAAAGCAGCACACGATGCTTGGCCTTCTCCCTGCTCTTTTTTCCTTTCTTGCGCTGAAGTTTCTTTGTATCTTCAGCTTCTTCCATCCTGCAAGCAGATTCAAGTAGATAAATAAAGTGATTCACTCAAAGGGCTGCTATTGTGCTGCAGAAATAAAGAGAAATGCTGCAGAGTGGACAGAAACCTTGAGGAATCTCAGTTCAAAATCAAGTGCTAAATTTCAGAGAGAAGAGAAGCTGCAGTTAGAGTCTGACCTCTAACTTTTTGTTTGTTTCTTTCTGCATTAAGCACTTCAAGAGAGAAACAGAAGGGGTGAACAAGATGGTATTAGGATCAGAGAGGTAGGAAAAAGACTGAAGGGGGAATTCAACTTAGTTCAAGAGTTCAAAGTATACAGCTACAGAAAGTATGGTGGCAATCTCACCATCACATGTGAATTCATGAATGACTCCACCCAAACATGTCTAACACACTCTTTATATTGTTCTTCCTTTTATTACTCCCGGTTGCACTCACCTGAGCCTTTTAGATTAGTTTTTAATATGCCACTTGCTTATTTCTAGTAACGCTTGGCAAGTTAGGGAGACTGACAAGGTAAAGAAGGGTTCACACAGCAATGCAGAAATGTTGCAGAACCATGGCTTGGTTCATACCATTTCCTTTTAATTTCTTTGAAATAACTTCTAATCTACTATTTAAGCCTCCTGGGACACTTGCTAAACCTATTCCCCCACCCCCACCCCAATCAAACCACCATTCCCAGAATACGTACTCTGCTTGAAGGGATTTAAGCATCTGTTTCTTCTTCCACACATCTTGGCCCTTCTTCTCATATACAGCCTTGTCCTGCATTTCCTCATTCTCCGATCTGTGTAAATGACATTCTTGTCAGATACTGAGTGTAGAAAGTCTCGCCTCACCTTCCAGTTTAACTCTTCTCAGTTTGTGGGGAGGGCAGATAAAAGAAAGAGACAGAATCCAAGAGACTCTCTGACACCCACTTTCAAGATACCAGAAAAAAAGGGAAAGAGCCTTGTACCAACATGAAAGAATGAAGAATTGTCTTGTTATCTGTTCTTCATCCCATTTTGCAGAAACCAATACAGTGGTACCCCGGGATACGAATGCGCCGCCTTACGAAATTTCCGGGTTATGAAAAAAATCCATTTAAAAAAACTGTTCCGGGTTACGAAGGTTTTTTCGGGTTACGAAAAATTTTTTGGTGCTTTTCGGCGCTATTTCACACGAAATCGCGGCTTTTCCCCATTAGCGCCTATGGGTTTTTCGGCTTGCGAAGTATTTCGGGTTACGAAAGCGGCGGCGGAACGAATTAAATTCGTAACCCGGGGTTGGCTCTTTCAGCCCAGATTTCATTAAATAAACAAACAAACCATGAAATACAAACAAAGCAAACCCCCAACAAACCAATCCACTCCCCAGGGGCATGGATGCCTTGTTTGAAATTGTCAGATTCCAAGTCCTCTTGATCCACTGTCATTAACATCTATTAGAGAATCTTCAACTAAAAATAATAGAGTGCAATCCCCATTCTTCAGTGCACTCAGAACTGTGCCACGACCCAGACGTCCCCATGCCCACATCTGTTTTGGCACAAAAGAGCCCCATGTTTCATTCTAAGCTGTACCTATCTCTTTACAGTGCAGCCAATACAACTAGCATCTTCTCACTGACCCTGCCCTCTCACCTGTACATGCAGGTCTTCCGCAGAGAACACCAGCGGTTCAGCTCTTTATCATCAGCTGCAAAAATCTGGGGGGAGAATTACCATTTGTTTATTCTGCTATCCAAAGAGCACCTGCCCTGGTCCAAGGGAAAGGAAAACACTCCCTTTAGTTTCCGCGGTTTACCTCCTCAGTAGTAAGTCCATAGCTGCAGGGGACTACATTTCGATACCTAAAACGGCAAGGCAGGTCCCCTATCAGATCCTCATAGTCCAGGCGGTAGAACTCATCCAGGTACTGCTCAAATGTTTTTGTCTCTGCAGAAAGAGAAAGAAGCAAGTAGGCATGGGGGCTTTCAGCACAGGTGGAACCTGAATTATTTTTAAGTTGATCCACATCTTTCCATATCAGGAGCCACTGGTGATGCAGTGGTTAAATGCCTGTATTGCAGCTACTCACTCAAAAACATAAGGTTGCGAGTTCAATACTAGCAAAAGGGCTCAAGCTCGACTCAGACTTGCATCCTTCCGAAGTCACTAAAATGAGTACCCAGATTGTTGGGGGCAATTAGCTTCTAGTTGTAAACTGCTTAGACACTGCTAGTTCGGTAGGAAACAGTATATAAATGAAGCTGTTTCTTTGTTTCCTGTCTTATTCTACCTGGTTAAAACTGTCTCTCTCCTTCATAGATAAGAGAGAATTGCTTGCCTAGGACCATGAAGGGCCCATTTTGTGCTAAATGCTGTAGGATCCTGCATAAGTACACTGATGCATCTCACTGAAAAGGTACTACATCTCTGAGCTATTGCAGAAATGTATATTGCTCCCAAATTATTCCTGTTGTATTAAATAATAGCTAATGTGGCAAACCAGTTTTTTGCACTAGTCTATGAGGGGAAAAATGCAAAACTAAATTAGGCAATACCTTTATTAGGACCAAACAAGTATCACAAGAATATACACAAGCTTGGAAGAATGGGAGCATCCAAATGTTAGGTCAGGTGTTACAGCTATGAGGTCTGCATTTTTGATCCACTTGACACTGGGCCTAAAATGTAGCTCTCCTTGCCACAATAGCTGGCTTAATTTTTTAGATCTTTCTATTCCTTCTCCCATTCCATGCTTTTTGTACCATCTTACCCGATGGACGTTTTTGGGAAAATCCAAAAGCATGCACACTTATCTGTTATGCTTTGATTGGTTTTAATGAAGACACAGCGAAGTTTAACTTTAAAAAACCCTACTGTATCCAACATACCCACTCTCCTACCAGGCATATGGTAGTTGAGCAAATCAGTTACCAGGCAGTGGACAGGAAAGAAAAGAAACCCAGAGGGAAGATTTAAAGAAAACACAAGAGTCGTCAGTGTAGGGAGACAGATCACACACAAAGTGAGCACTGCAGATAAAATTATCTCCTGCCTTACATTAAAACACTAAAACTATATACTTTCCACTGAGGAGCACAACCCAGAACATTTGTTTCACTGTACTGCTGTTGCCACCTGTTCTAAATGCCTTAAATTGTTACTCATTTCCTTGAAAGTGATTGTAACATGGCAACATAGGTTGTTTTGCTAAGTAGTGGAAAAACAACTGCATCAGCTCTGAAATGTTCTGTCTCTTGCAAGTAGACTTGCATTTGGGATGGGTTTCAGCTTGAATCCTCAAGGAAAAGGTGAGCCAGTAGGTCTGAGAGTTTTCTTGCAGCCTGGTTTAGCTGGGTCAGAATTCAGAGGCTGGACACAGACAAAGTCACTTCAAGTAACATGGGTAAGGAGCAGTGGTGATAGGATCAGTTCCTCAATGTGCCCCTGCTAAAAACGGGCTCCACGGTACCCCACTGGCTGTGGTTGTCCTGGTCAGATGTCTTTCCATTTCTTCCACTGCACTGAAACCTCCCTACCCAAAAAGATTTTTTTCAATCCTCCCAAGTTGTTGTTATAACCAGACCTGGAGAAACCTCTCTAATACCAACTAGCACCAGCCCATCTAACATCCTTACCAGAATCAAAGGGTTCTTTTTTCTGAGAGATAACCTCTGCAAAACGTGACTTGCGCTTTTTCTTGCCCAGAAGGGGGATCTCCAGCTTCCGCTTCTTCTTTGATGGACCAGGCTGCTGGGAGGGGTCATAATCAGCATCCATCTGTAGGTGTGGTGTGAGAAGCAGATGTAATGAAGGACTGCCATTTCACATGACCATGAATCCTGAGCGATGAGCAGAGCAATCACCTCCCCCAGACAGGCACACAGGGAAGACAACAGTTGGCTCCTCACACATATAACAAGGAGATGCTACCCACATTTCCAAATCCACTATTTGCAGGGACATTCCTATTAAGATTTAGGATTGGCCATTCCATACTTCATGATTCTTCCAATTGGATCTCAATAAGGTTCGCTTTGCATGCAAGCTGCCCATAAGAAAGTCACATTTAATTGCTTTTCTTGAAGAGGTTTCCAGCCCTCATGGGAAAAAAAACATAACTAGCAGAATCATAGTGTTGGAAGACGCTACAAGGATCATCCCGTCCAGCCCTCTTCAGTACAGGAATACACATTTAAAGCTGTGATGAGCACAGGGTGAACCCTGTTCCTTTCCACCCAGTCATTTTTGTCTCTCATGTTACCCTATGACACCATTTCTTCCATGCATTCCCAAGTGTTCAGACAGAACACTGATCACACTGTGCATGGCCCTGACTGCAGGCTAAGGACTCTCTCTCACTCCTTTTGTCCATCATATGTCCCTCCATCATTTGCTGCCATCCTGTCTCAATTACATGGTCAGAGTGAATGTGACACAAGAGTTCCCCTTCTCAAGCACCCAATGAGGGCTGAGAGCTCTGCTTAAAGTAACAAAGGCAGACATACAACAAAGTTAGGATCCTCGCAGTGCGGCTGGTACTCCTCCTCCTCCTCCTCTTGTAGAAACGCTTCTGCTTCAGTACCATCCCCTCCTGTCCACTTGTCCCAATTCCATTCATCTGGATTAAGGATGGAGAGAGAAAGATGAAAAAGTGACACTTGTTGTTCAGCTAACAAGTGAGTTCCAGATGCTTGCACATCTCTCTGCAAGGATCCTCTTGAACACAGGTGAGGTAGAAACAGAATTCCAATCTGGCATGCCTGTTTCTACAAACAGATTTTAAACAATTCACATGTGTGTTACAAAGAAGAAAGAGAGGCCACAACAGACTACTTTCAGTATTTAGTGGGAATGCACACAACACACACCTGGTGCAAAATCTGGATTTGGAAGATCAAGCCTTAATTTAATTACCAGTAATTGTTTAAATGTAATTAGTGCTATTCTGTGTTGTAGTTTATTTTCTTGTTCTTTAAACTATTATGATGTTACAAGGTTTAAATTGCTAAGTTGCCTAGGGACCTTCTTTTGGGCCAAATATAATATGGGGCTTGAGTGTCTGTGGTTTTTCTGATCTGCTGGGGTAGGACAGAATGACCACAGATGGGAACGGTCCACTGTATAACAAAAATATTCTCATTTTAACAAGAATTTGCAGCAGATTCCTGATTGCACTAGGAAGTTGCTTCTGAGAATCATTTCTAGAGTTATTTCATTTTTCTACTTGGCACCATATTCCTTTTCCATGGTCTCAGTCATGTTTTCTTTATTGACTTTTCTCCTGGAAAACAACATCCCCAGACCTCTGTAAATTACTTCCATGTACCAGACTGAGGGTTCAAAAGCCTCAGGCCAAAATTGACCCGTTTTGTCCAGTGGGGCTCTACCAACAGCAACTAAAAAAATGCCTCCCAAACACCCAGATAGGCAGCACAAAGATAAAAGTTTCTTCCATACTGTATATAATCAATGTATCTCATGTGTATCTCATGCCTATTCTGTATCTCATGCCTATTCTGCACTTGAACATGCATGTTTTATCACTCCTAATAGCAAACTCATGGGGTTGAGTGCTATCAGGGCTGCAGCCCAAACAAGGCCACCAAGACATTAGAAGGAACATGTACTACGTGTTTATGCATGTGTGTGTGGGTGCGCGCACATGCGCGTACACACACACACACACACACACACACAGGGATAACACGCCCTCACAATAATCTGCCTGATAACAAATTAGAATGCTCACTAGCTGCAGAGCAGAGATTTTGACTTCCAAAGAAAAATCAGGGTTGGTGATTAGTGGGTGGAGTGACAAAGAATGGAATCAGTTGCCAAACGAGAACAAAGATCCGTCTCATTACCAACTTAGAAGCCTTTAAAAAGGCACTTAAAACAGATCTCTTCCAGTAAGTTGTTCCATAATTTAGGGGCTGTGGCTGTAAACTTTAAAAAGGCACTTAAGATGGATCTCTTCCAGTGGGCCTATCCACCTGACCTTTTATAGCTGATTTTATGGAACATTGCCACTCTGACTTGATAGCACAGAAAATTGACAATGATTTGGTCTTTTTAGTGATTGGTAGTAATATTGCTGTTGTTTTACTGACTGTATTTTTAGATAATATTGTATTTTGTATTGTATTGTAGTTTTTATTCTTTGCTGTAATCCCACCTAGATCTGCAGGGAGAGGCGGGAAATACAAATAAATGTTGTTGTTGTTATTATTATTATTAACATTTCTAACCCTCTACATTAGGGATGAGTGACTTGTGGTTTTCTTGATGTTGTTGTAGATAGACTTTGTCCTCCTGCTCCAGAGAGTAGAACATGGGTGAATGGATTCAAATTAGAAGAAAAGAGATTTCATCTAAACATAAAGAAGAATGTTTTGACTATAAAAGCTATTTCACAGAGAATGAGACTAAAGTCATGGAGAACAGTGGATTTTCCTTCTTTGGGAGGTTTTTAAGCAGAGGTTGCATGGTCATGAAGTGCATTAGTTATGTGTATTGGGTTGGATTAGATGGACCTTGAGGTCCCTTTCACTCTCTATGATTCTATGAGCTGCGTTTCCCAACATCCCTCACCACTGGACATGCTGCCTAGGGGCTAACTGGGGCTGCAGCTCAACAACCTTTGGAAAGCCACATGTTGCTCATCCTTAATTTAAAATTAATCAAAAATATCCATTTTCAAATGGCTTCTTCCTCCCAACCTTTTTAGCATACCATCAATTCCTTCCTCTGTCTCAAACTGTGGTTTCTCTTCCTCGCCAACTCCATAATATTCATCTCCAAAGAATTTCTGGAACAGAGAAGCAAGAAACAAAGACTCATTTATTGCTCCGCACAACAGTCTTGAGAGAAATACAAATCTCTCAGGGTGAAGCCATCATAATAGTTTAAAACAATGAAGAGTTATTTTTGAGTTTCAGCGTCCTCCTATAAAATTAAATAATCAGAATCCTTTAAAAGAGTACAAACAGATCAGTTTAAAGTATCAGCTGATGAACCCCTATAAAACCATGTCACATACTAGAATCATAGAGTTGGAAGAGACCACAAGGGCCATCCAGTCCAACCCCCTGCCATGCAGGAACTCTCAATCAAAGCATACTCAACAGATGGCCATCCAGCCTCTGTTTAAAGACTTCCAAGACTCCACTACACTCTGAGGGAGTGTGTTCCACTGTTGAACAGCCCTTACTATCAGAAAGTTCCTCCTAATGTTAAGATGCAATCTCTTTTCCTGGAGCTTGCATCCATTGTTCTGGGTCCTGTTCTCTGGAGCAGCAGAAAACAAGCTTGCTCCTTCCTCAATACGACATCCCTTCAAGTATTTAAACAGGGCTATATCACCTTCTCTTCTCCAGGCTAAAAATCTCCAGCTCCCTAAGTCGCTCCTCATAGGGAATGGTTTACAGACCCTTCACTATTTTAGTCACCATCCTTTGGACACTTTTTGAATTGTGGTGCCCAAAACTGGACACAATATTCTAGGTGAGGCCTGACCAAAGCAGAATAGTGTGGCACTATTACTTCCCTTGATCGAGACACTACACTTTTATTGATTCAGCCTAAAATTGCAATGGCCTATTTCGCTGTCGCATCACACTGTTGACTCATGTTCATGTGGACTGCTTGGACTGTCAGGACCATGGTAAACAGGTCTAATAAAATGACATGGATGTGGCCACTAGGGAAAGCTGTTGTGGAAGTTATTTACAGCTCTAGTGGCAGTTATATATGTTAGCATTTAAACAGTGCTACATTGGAATGTTGATGCAACTGTCAACTGTCATTCTCAACTGTCACTGAGGGAGAATTAGACAATGTGTGCCTGAGAGTGGGTTGTTACTGATGTGGATGGTGTCACTGTATATAGTGTTGTACACAGTGGAAATTCTTCTATGAATAAAAGCCTCATCTGAGAGAAGATTACAGTGTCTCTTTGCTCACTGAGAAAGCGACAGGTGTTTCTCCAACTCACAAGGTACTGACTACAGAAACCAAGGTGGAGAATCTGGCGCCATATATTAACATGTTGTCTCATGTGCTGCACAACATAGCAACATCAAAAGCACTTTAACATGGACTCCTAGATCCCTTTCACATGTAGTCTCATTCAGCCAGGTGTTCCCCATCTTATATCTGTGCATTTCATTTTTCTGCCCTAAGTGCAGTACCTTACATTTCTCCCTGTTGAATTTCATTATGTTAGCTTTGGCCCAACTTTCTAGTCTATTCAGGTCATTTTGAATTTTGATCCTGTCCTCTGGAGTATTAGCTGCTACTCCTAATTTGGCGTCATCTGCAAATTTAATAAGTGTGCCCTCAATTCTGTCATCCAAGTAATTGATAAATAGAACTGGCCCCAGGACAGAGCCCTGTGGGACCCCACTGGTCACTTCTCTCCAGGATGAAAAGGAGCCATTGTTGAGCACCCTTTGGGTTCGGCCGGTCAACCAATTACAGATCCATTTAACAGTTACTTTGTCTAGCCCACATTTTACAAGCTTGTTTGCAAGAATGTCATGGGAACCCGTGTCAAAGGCCTTACTGAAATCATGATATACTATATCCACAGCATTCCCTTCATCTACCAAGCTGGTAATTTTATCAAAGAAATAGATAAGATTTGTCTGGCATGACTTGTTTCTCTGAAACCTATGTTGACTGTTTAATGATCTGCTCCAGAATCTTTCCTGGTATTGATGTCAGACTAAATGGATAATTGTTGGGATCCTCTTTTTTTCCCCTTTTTGAAGATGGGGACAATGTCTGCCCTCCTGCAGTCTACTGGGACTTCTCCTGTTCTTCAAGAGTTCTCAAAGATTATTGCCAATGGTTTTGATATTACATTTGCCAGTTCTTTTAATACTCTTGGATGCTGTTCATCTGGTGCTGGAGACTTATATTCATTTAGATTAACAGTTATTCCTGTACTCTCTCTTTGTATATTCTGGGCTGAATTTCCCCTATTTCCCCATTTTCCTCAGATTGAGCACCCTTTTTCTTTTCTGAGAAGACTGAGGTAAAGAAGGTGTTAAGTAATTCTGCCTTTTCTCTGTCCCCTGTTAGCACTTTGCCATCTTCTCCACGGACTGGACCTACCATTTCCTTATTTTTCTTTTTGCTGCGGACATATCCAAAAAAGCCCTTTTTATTGTTCTTAACCTCTCTAGCAAGCCTGAATTCATTCTGCGCTTTAGCTTTTCTGACTTTACCCCTACACATGCCTGCTGTTTCTTTGAATTCCCTTTTTGGTGATTTCCCCCTTTTTCCATTTCTTATACTTGTTCTGTTTAAAACCTAGCTCAGTTGAAAGTTCCTTAGTTATCCATCCTGGTTTCTTGAGACACCTCCCATTTTTCTTCCTCACTGGAACTGTTTTAATTTGTGCCTTCAGTATCTCCCTTTTGAGAAACTCCCATCTGTCCTGAACTCCCTTCTCTTTTAGTATTCCTGACCATGGGATCACCCTCAGTACTTCTCTAAGTTTAATGAAATCGGCTCTCCTAAAGTCTAGAATGCATGTCTGACTATGCCTGGCTTCTCTACTGTATAACAAACTCCAGGAGAACATGGTCACTCCCACCTAATGATCCAAGCACTTGCACCCCATTAACCAAGTCATCCTTGTTGGCTAGGATCAGATCTAAAATAGCTGACCCCCTTCCACCTTTTGGACAATGAAACTGTGTTTGAGGTAAGTGAGGATTTGGCTGAGTTTGACTTCCCGGATATATCAGAATGGTTGAAGATATCCATCACTACCACATCTCTCCTTTCTGAGTGTGTAGCATTTAAACAACCTGAAAAAATTACTGAACCATTGCCAGAGGAAGCTCTTTAAAGAAAATCAGCAACAATTCACAAAATGGATCCAGAAACACTTCTCAGACAGCTAGAGTTTCACCTAATAAGATACTAGCATTTTGACAGAACTATTTCTGCTTAAAGCTTTGCCACTACCACAAGGGTGGGCATGAAAACAGAGCAGCTACGTTCACATACTGATGTTATCTGCAATGTTAAGTAGTTGGATATGCTGGGAGACTGTGGGAAAGAAACAGGATCACAAAACTAAATTGGATCATGTTTTGCTATAAGACTAAATTTCGACACTTCCAAGATGGTTGTTAAAAGGAAGAATTATCGATTTATGAAAACAAATAGAAAAAAATGCCTTGCTTTTCAGTATTTTCAGGTGTGGCACATTTCAAAATACACCACTTCAACTACTATACAAAATCAAATTAAAAATAAATTCTTTTTTGAAGAAATTTTACTTCAGAAGTACAAAAAAGACCAAATAAGTATGTTTGGTGGCATTGCCTCAGCTTCTAATGCCTGCTCTGTAAACAGTAAATTGCGTGGACTTGGAAACAGGTATTTTACAGTCTTATAGCTAGAGATTTGGCATCTGTACTGCTCTAGGTCCAAACACTGTGCTTGTGTTGACATGGAAGTGCTGGAAATCTCTTCTCAGGCACCACAAGCCTTTTCCAATGCCTTTAATTGGGGAGCACTGCTTCTATGCAACGTCTTCAGGTCATGAAACTAGCAACAATGCTCCCACTACCAACTATCAACCAAGGAGTCAGACACAGAGACAATCTAAGAGTAATCCCTTGCGTCTCAGCACGTAGTTCTAAACTACAGTTTGGACAGGCAAGAAGTCCTGTTGTGCTGTGGCCAACAAGCTAAGCTTTGAACTTGGTAGTCCCTCTTTTAGATCTTGCCGTTGCCGTGAACCCATGAAGCGGCTTTAGGCAAGGCCCCTATTCTCTCTGAGGCACAAGCCACCTCCTCCCAACTGAAAAATCAACCATCTTCTGCATGGGAAGCACCCTAGAATTTTTGAAATGCTCATGTAAGAACAGGGTCATGTGATTTACATCACACAGGTGTCTGGTTGCCTGTCACGAGCGGTGGCCTGTGATAATGGTGAAGAAATACCTCCATGAGCTGATCATGATGGGCAGGATCAAAGTCGCCTGCGAGGTCCTCCTCTTGGAAGGTGCCAGTCTCACTGCCTGTGATCTCCCGCAGCTTCTCCAGTCGTTCTAGAATCTCTCGGCGTTTCAGGTTCTTCAGCTGCTTCAGCTCCTCCTGCTTGCGTTCCCTCTCCTTTTAGATTGAGCAAAATGCTATATTAACTATCAGACCTATTGCCTGTGTCAATTAGACATCCAGCTTCTGACGAGGGAAAAGATGAGAACCTTTGTCTTCCCATTTGGGCAAAAGGAATCAACATCATCACCATCACCACTATTACCACCACCATCATCTTTATTGTACACAGCCAAAGACCTTTACAATACATGGAATAAAACATGGGACATAAATTAAAAATAAATTATGAAAATATTAGATATAACTTTATAACCATTTTACAGACCCCTGTGAAAACAGTTGTTCGCTGCCTTGAGTCCCTCCCTGTATTGGGAGAAAGGCAGGATATAAGAAAATAAGAATAAGAATAATTGTAAAATTAATATTTATACTACAATATAAACTACAAACACGTAGTTTCTTGAATGCCAATATATGACAAATAGCCTTGTATCGGCAAAGAATTCTACTACCACTTTCTGAGGGGTGCAGTCCATATATAAGTGAATAATTGATAACACATATCTTTGGCTATGGGAGAACAAGTAATGATTTTTTTTTCTTTCTGTAACTGGAATACTTGTCTTAGAAGCTGAGAAAAGGTCAGTTTCAAAATACTATGGCTTTACATGATTGACCTGAATTTATGGGTACCAAATGGAGAACTGTGCCCTAAATGTGGCTGCTCTGACATGAACAAAAATCTAGTTTTAAGACCAAAAGGACTAAGTCTTCTCTGTGTTAAAGTCTTGGAACAACTGTCCCCAATCTCCAAAACCTCAGACCCTCCAGTCAACAAAGTTTGCTGAGAGAATGATTCCCAAGTCCATTTAATCTACACCAGAATCTTAAGGCAGAGACATCAATATCAGCTGCAATTGAGCAAAGACCCAATTCAGCCCTACAGTGAGTTGCTGAAACCCCCAGGGAAAGTTCCAAAATCTATCATACGAATTCATTTTGTAAAATTTCCAAATGCACCTCCTCCCCAGATTTCTGCTCCATACAGCATTTGTTTGATCATTTTAGCTGTGAAAACCTTGAGGGCAGGATTTATTAACTGCCCCCCTCTAGAACAGAAAAAATTCTTTTAAGATGCTCAATAGATCTGGCACTTGAGATTTTGGTGGCTTCTAAATGTACTTTTGAAGAAAGTTTCTCATTAAACCCCAGGTATTTAATTGACAGAATCTGTTCTAGATGATGTCCATAAAGTATCCAATGCACCTGGAAGTTCTCATTCCAAACACCATAATCTTAGTTTTGGAATAGTTTACAAACAACTGTTCTGCTTTACAGGGCCTGCTAAATTTGGCTAACATCTTTTTAGGGTCAGTTTTGTATAATATAGTCCTGTTTCACCCCCCGGTTGATGAGAACAAGTTAAGTTAAAGCACAATTTAATCCTGTTCGAAACTGCAGAGAATTACCTTGGTGTAAGAGCTAAATAAGCCACATCGGTCTTTTATCGATGTTTGTTTGAGCTAATTTATGCCATAAACATCACCTGCTTATCAAATCAAAATCTGATGAAAAGTCTACAAAAGCTGTATAAATACTTATTTGAGCCACTGGTAAATTTAGATACAAGATGATGTAATGTAAAGGCCTGGTCCAGAATAGTTTTACCTTTCCTGAAACCTGCTTGTTCCTCAAAGATAACAGATTACTATCCCATTTCAGAAACTTGTTTGAAACATATTGTGCACAGAAACCACACCTAAAGATTGATGTCTCAGTAATTAGAAGGATCTGTTGTGTACCCTTTCTTCTAGAGTGGCACAACAATGGTAGATAGCCAACTTGAGGGAAAGTTGCCCGTTTTGAGTTAATATACATAAATAATTTTGCAAGAATAGGTGACCATAAATCAATGTGTATTGTGAACATGTCGGGGGGTGGGGGGGTGGTAATTTCTCCAGGGACCTTGCCACTGTGGCGTGCGGAAATCAGATTTTTTAATTATTATTTCAGCAGGAAAAAGATGGCCATTCAAGAATTTTACCAGAATTCTGCATCATAATACTCTGTATAGAGTTAAGTTACTTCCAAAGATGTGCCTAAAATGGGAAACCCATACCTCAAGTGTAGTTGGGGTTGCAGGCTCACAAGTCTTATGGGAGAAACCTAACTATTAAATTTCAGAATTTGGTTTCATTGGCTTCATTAAGGACTAGAAATCTCCAACTGTTAATAAAATAAGCCATCTCTGCCCCCCCCAAAAAAAAGCAATGTTTTATATTCTCTACATTGCTGTTTTGAGAAAAATAGTGATATCAGCAGTGGCTACACATTTCATCTGCCTTGTTAATTTACTCAGCTCAGGAAAAGCAAATCAGAACCCCAATCACCCCCACCCTGAGAACGACTCACTTTCCTCTTGCGCTCACGGATCTCCTGGCGCTTCTCTTTGCGACGCTCATCCTTCCGACGAACAGAAGTTGCAATGATGCGAGGATATGTCCGCACCTGTTGGCAAGTGAGTTGAGGTGGGAAGTAATGAAAATGGGACATTACTCTGATTATGATTATTAAGCTTTACTTATATAGTACTGTAAATTTACACAGTGCTGTACATACAATCAATTAAAATAGATAAAATAAATAAAATAAGCCTGCCTATTGCATACATTCTATGAAAATAATTAAATATAATAATAATATTAATATAACTTATTTATATTCTGCTTTTTTGCAGAGGAATCAAAGCGGATTACAACAAATATAGGAATAAAACATCATACTTAAGATTACAATTAAAAAAGATAACCCCTTAACCCAACCCTCCCCCAATCATAAAAACATTAAAAATATATTGAACAACAGAATAAATCAAAATGTTCTAATTACAAATTAACTAAAAATTGCAGGTAGGTTTGGGTGAGAAGAATGCCTTCTTCTAGAGGAGGAGTGGGGTCGATGGTATTGGTAGAGGGAAGGTAGTCTAGGAAGGCTAATCTGGAAAGGCCTGTGAGAAGAGATCCGTTTTAACAGCCTTTTTAAAGGCTTCCAGAGTGTTAATATGATGGATCTCGTCCGGCAGGTCGTTCCAGACCCTAGGAGTGGCAGATGAGAAGGTCCTCTGGGTCACTGCGGACAATCTAGTCTTCTTGGGTTTCAGCAGGTTAATTAATATATATTAATACATGTTAACATTCAAACAATAAAATGCAGCAGACAACAAATTAAAATAACATTAGATAACAATCATGTAATGTCTGGGAATGCTTCCTGATCCCGCATATCTCAGACAGAGAGGGAGAGACAAACCTAGTGATGTCCTCCTGAGATTCCCTTACTTTGGAATGGCGTCAGAGCTCTGGGTAGCTTGCCCAACTCAGTCCCACATATATCCATCTCAAAAGTTGAAGATATGGTCCTCACCAATTGTGCCTCAGGCTCCTCAAAGCGGAAGTTGTATCGGCACTCAAAATCCTCTTGTTTTTTTAGGAACAGCTCACCCTCATCTGAGGAGTCTGACACAGCCAGTTGTGCTTCAGGTAGCCTGTGAAGAAATTCCACAGGAGGTAACAAGGTATTACAACATAACCTGAGATTTCACAAATGGATTCTCATCTTCCACAGCTGTCTAGAATACAATTCAATGTTCACCAAAGAATCATAAGCAGTTTAAAGAAAATGGCACCGCTTCAGGCCCATAGACTACTTCCACTGGAGTGCCATTATTATCAAATCCTGGCCAACATATATACAGTGATGGCAAACCTTTTAGGAACCGAGTGCCCAAACTAACTTCTGCCCTCTCTGGAGGCAGCTGAAGGTCTGGTATGGCCTTCATACGGCTGTTCCTCCTCTTTCCTGCCCTCCATGTGCCATGAAAAATGGCTGTGCATGCTATCTCGGGCACACATGCCATAGGTTTGCCACCATGGGTATATAACATATAAATGTAGAAGTTTGAGCATTGGACTATGATTCTGAAGACAAGCATTTGAACCACAGCTTGGCCATGTAAACACATTGGGTGACCTTGAGCAAGTCACACTTTCTCAGCCAAAGAGGATGGCAAAAGAAAACCTCATCTGAAGACACATGGCAAGAAAACCCCATAATAGGTTCACCTTAGGTTGCCATAAATCAGAAACAACTTGAAGGCACACAACAACAATGCTTAAGGTATGGAGTGTCTTAAATCTTTTTTTTTTAACCTGGCCCCTAATTAAGACCATCACTGCCCAGATTAAAAGCTAATGGCCACAAGTCAGAACTAACCATATCTGGAGGTGGGGAGCATTTACCTGCCAACTCCAGGTGCTTAAAATCCTTCCATCATGCCCTGCTCTAGTCATGCTTGTGTACCTTGCCTTGTCAAACGTCCACCTTTGGATCGGGGTTCTCTCAGCCACCAGCAGCACTTCATGCACCCTTGGTGCAATAAATCTAGGCAGCCAGTAGGCCAGCTATACAATGAAAGGGAACTGGAGCAAGCTTAATTCAAGAAAACCATCTAGCTAAAATTCAGTTGTCAGAGAAAACAAAATTTGGGATGCAAAGGAGCTGGCTATCACTTTTGATTCACCTAGGTGAGGCAATTTCAGAGACCCAGAAGCCATATACAGTGGGCTCTTGGCATCATCTGGAGGACTCCCCAGACTGAAGATGCTCAAGTCCCATTCCATACAAAAGCATAGTAAGATGGTGTCCCTTATATAAAATGGCAACGTCAAGGTTTGTTTTTTTATTTGCTTTTAAAAAATATTTTGAAACTGTAGATGCTTGAATCCATGGATAATAAAATCCTTTGATACTGAGGGTTGATTGTTCCCACAACAGAGCATAGTTCTTTAATTGCCAGTCCCTGCCAATTCTGTGTTCTGATTAGGCTATAACAGCAAAAGATTCTCTAGGTGAGCCAACAGGAGCCAAAGGCATGACATTAGGATGAATCTCTGAAACAGATGCAATACAATATGGAATGTTACTATGTTGTTAACCTGATTGCTGCATGGAAAACTGCTTGGGGACAGGGGGAAGAAAAGGCACAAAAACTGGCTTCAACTTCTACTTTAGTGATAACTCAAGTTTGGTAATTTGGTAATAGAACAAGAAAGTGGGATCTTATCTGTCTCACTCTTATTATCAGCCAATATAGCTGGGAGGCAGTTGTGTACCAACAACAAAATCATGGGGTTTCCTTGGAAATATCTGTTTAGAGGGGGTTTGCCATTACCATCTTCTGATGCTGAGAGAGTGTGACTTGCCCAAGGTCACCAAGTGGATTTCCATGGCTAAGCCATCATTCAAACCCAGATCTCCAGAGTTGTAGTGCAACACTCAAGCCACTACACCATGCTGGCTCATGCAAAACACCACACTGACATACATATATTAGTCTAATATATATGTCAATACAAGCCCAAAGCTAGACGAAGAAAAATTAGAACTGGACTTGCAAGTTTTCCATGAAAGTGTAATTTGTCCAGAAACAGGAGACACTGAAAAGGCACACTATTGCTTTCCATGATGATGACATGACTGATCTGTCCTTTTATAATAAAGTTCTATCATCTCAACAATTCTAGTCATTTTCAGTTCTTTTAACTGAGAAGATGGCAATACTTTCTTAAAGGCCTGCTGGGTGAAGTCAAGATTTTTCAGCCTAGAAAGAAACAACATATCTACTGGGAAAAGCAATAGCAGTGGTTAAAGCACTCAAACTCTGGCCTTCCAGGTGTTTTGGACTTCAGCTCCCAGAATCCCAGGCCACTGGCCAAGATGGCTGAGCTTTCCAGTCCAAAACATCTGGAGGACTAGAATTTGGGGATCACTGAGTTAGAGGAACAGGGAAATAATTTCATAATTATGTCAGTCAAATGAAAGCCTGGGATAAAGGGTGGCTGGGTTCAGAGGGGCTTACAGCAAACTGTAGATATATTTTTTAAAAATCAGTTTGCACCGGCAAATGTTGTATCTTTATCAATTAACTACTGATTGCTAAAATCCAAGATTTAAGAAAAACTTGTTATCGCCCTCCAGACTCTAGAGGCTGGTTCGTGCATGCAACTCCCTTTTTTAACCCTAGTCAGGAACTGTGTAACTGTAAGAGAAGGTGGACAAAATTTAGCCTCCCAAAGTTGTTGAATGGCAACTTCCAACATTCTTCTTTATCAGCCTTGTTGACTGGGTTGATAAGTGTTGCAACCCAGCAATAAGGAGCAGCTTCAGGCAAAACAGCTTGACACAGTGAACCCTAATCCCGTGAAACCTGGGACATTCATACCAGCATCTCAACTGTATAAAGACACTATTTTGAACAGCCACCTGTATAAATATGTAAAGCAAGGAAAATATTACTCTGATACACAGAGAGTTAGTGAGGTTTGCATTCCATCCTCAAGGGCTTTAAAAATCCATTAGCACCCACCTTTCCTCTTGTTCTTCCTCGTCCCCTCCATCACCTGCCTCCTTGTAGCGCTTGTTCAGGATGTAATCCCGCAGAAACTGTTCTCCTTCATCCAGTTTGGGGTCATTCCAATATTCTTTAAGAGGTGCCTGGGGAAGGTTGGTGGAAGACAAGCACAAAGGATATCTGAAATAAATCCATCCACCTGGAAACCTAAGAAAGCTTCACCATGAAGTGAATACCCAAAGATGTCTAACATTGTCCCACTATGTTTTCAGCTTTTTATATAGGCATTTAAAAAAGTCCTAGGTGCATTAGCTCATGGAGCGGCACAGAGATGGCAGGGCTAGCACATCCCCCCCCCCATATGTTTACCCAACATTTTTCATGATGCATGCATAGGTTTTACAAATAGGAATGAGCCACAGAATACTCTCAACAATCATGTTATCCTAACTGGTAGATAGGGGGAATGAGCACATACTATTATGAAGCAAGGTGGAAAAGTGTTTGCAATTAGGGAAAGATAGCTACCTTAGTCACAGGGTAGCATACCATCTCATGTTGTAGATTTAGCAGCATCTGGAAGTCCACACCAATCTGTACTTTCTGCTTCCAAGATGATCATTTATATGTTACTACTTCACTGCAGTTGTTGGCAATTAAATTGTGTAATCAAAGATGATGCTAAGAAATGGTGCAGAACCATAAAGTCAAGCCTTTTCCCATCATTTCTTGCTACTCCCAAATGAAAATCTCAGACCAGTATTCTGACATTCCAAGGGGACTCTGTGTGATGGTAGGAAACACCCACATTATTATTATTATTATTAAGCTTTATTTATATAGCACTGTAAATTTACACAGCACTGTATCAACAATCATTTAATTAGACGGTTCTCTGCCCTCAGGCTTACAATCTAAGAAGACGCAACACAAAAGGAGAAGGGAATGGTGGTGGGAAAGGGATCAAGTCCTGGAGTTCATCTCTCCCTCTGAGGCCTGGACCAAGGCAGATGGACTGGAGGGAGGGCTCTGTTTCTTAAGGATAAGCTTGATGGTGTTGGGCCTGCCATTTCACTCCCTCCAGGCTGGATGGCTTGCCTTTCTGGTGGATGGAGGGGAGGGCTCTTCTTTCAGGGAAGGCCTGTTGAAACTAGGATCCCTTTCTCCCTCTCTGGATGATGGTGGATGGAGAGGTGGGCTCTTCTTTCAGGGAAGGCCTGTTGGAGCTGGCTTACTCTTCTCCCTCTCTAGATGATAGTGGATGGAGGGGTGGGCTCTTCTTTCAGGGAAGGCCTGTTGGAGCTGGCTGACCCTTCTCCCTCTCTGGATCTTACAGTATTTCTTCAAACCATTACTGAGTCTAGAAATCAATTCCATGTGCCTTTTCCTACTTTAAAGAGGCTTCAGAATGCAACAGAGAACAGCCACAGATGAAACAGTGGTGACAGAGAGCCAGATTTGGCTGCTGGAAATGGCTATCCACCATATAGTGCCATCCACAGCAGGAGGCCCTAGTCTCTCACTTACCAGGTCTTGAAGGTCCTCTTCTGCATCTGACTTCTGACCCTTCAGCCAGCTGATGTAATCTGCCTCCTCACACTCCTGAAACAAGTGGGTAGAACAGAGACAATGCTGACACCCACTACAGCCCTCTACTTTGAAATAAATAGTTAATGAATTTTGAATTCATCCCTTAGTGCATACTTATTAATGTTTCACTAATTAATTATCCTGCACCCTATAAAAAGATAAAAGACAGATGTTAAATATAAACTTGGCCCCAAACTAAGAAGATGTTTGCCATATTTTATCAGAAGCCACCTTACAGCATGTTTAGTTAATACTCAAGGTTCAGATTCTGAGGTGTAAGAGAAGCCAAACCCCAACTAGAGCCTTTGGACCAGGGGCATCTTGGGAGACCTCACTGACTGTCTCTGCAGTATGCTGAAAGCTAGTTGCATTCTATGGCAGGACTGAACACATTCGCCATGGAAGTAGAGCATTTCATGATGAGGTGCATAATTAATCTTCAATTTTATTAATGAGGTTCAGCAGGAGGCGGGGTAGAAATAAGTTTCTATCCCTTATGGCTTGAGGGGACTGGTTCAGGTACATGCCATTCTGTTCATACTGCAAAACCAGAATCATGATTTGTGCCAAGGCACAATTGTTCAACAGTGGTGTAAGTTGTACCCAGTTGTGGTTAGGAAGGTGTTATGATCTGCACAAGCAGAAAATATGAGAAAAAAATGTAAACAATGAAGAAATTGATTGATTCTGAAGTTACGAAACAGAATAGTATCAATCATTCACATATTAATTGTGGAGGAATGATCCATGCTAGTGAGATGTTTGATCATTTTGCTATCTGCAGAGATATCTGAAGCTCTGTGAATCGTAGAAGGGAAATGATGGTTTCCCACTCTCACCCACCAGAACAGCTGCCCACTGGAACTCGGTGTGGATGAGCCACAGCCTAAAAAGCCAGGAAAAAAAACTATCACTTCCTTACACACCCACCTTCTCTTCTTTAGTTTTGGCTCGCTTGTGTAGTAAAGATGATGAACTAGCATCTTCTTCTTCATCACTATCTGCAACAAACCTCTGGAAGCTGCATGAGAGGGGGCAAGGGAAGGTTCAGCATTATTCATCCAAGGCCAAGGGTCTTGAGAACTGAAGGAATTACATTCACAATCTGGAATAGGGCCTAAAGACTATGCTAAACCAGCTAGACCACTGAGGCAATCATTATTACAGTAAACCTGAGAGCATATCCTACTTTGTCCGGAGGCAAGCCAAACAGAAGGGTGGACCCCTGTTTTGCAACCCTGTTAAAACTCTCCCAAGGCTCCTGATTACCCCTGATTTTTTTTTTTAAAGAATCACGTCATTTTGCGGCTAACATATGCCCCTCCAAGATTTGGGTCCTCTTGCCCCTCATCACTCTTCCTCAGAAAACCCCTAAATGAAGAAAAATAATATTTTGGGAGCTAGTATGTGAAGCTGAAAGAGAGATTAAATCACTACGGGATTCAAAAGGAATGAAACATCAAGCCACATTGAATGGTGCAAAGGAGGTTTTTGTCTCCTTCGGAGTTGCCCAACCCCATTATAAAGGCAAGACTCTAGGGAAGTATTTTGCTGAGATTAGCAAAGATAGAATATTACTTATTTATGGACATCACTGGTGTTCGAACTCAGGGAAAACCTAGCTCTGGAGAAATAAGGCTCAGCTCCAGTCCATTTTAAATATTCACTTTCCCAGGAGACAAGACATAAAGAAGCAAGGGACTGTTAGAGAGGTGGAAAATGCATTTTCCTTTTCATGAACTAACTATAGCTTACTCCCCCACTCAGGGCATTTGGAAAGAGGGCTCACAAAAAGAATGGACCCCCTGGACAAATCCCCTTTTTAAAGAAATTAACCACAAGAAAAAGATGGCATACACACACAAACAGCACATGTGAAGAAAGAGAACATAAGATTATTATGTAGAAGGTTCTGTTTCCCAGCAACCGCATTCTTTCTCACCTCTCTTTAAGCTGCTTCTGCTCTTCCACATAGCTCTGTCAAATGGTAGAAGAGAAGATTAGCACAGTATGCCACAACTTCTTGCAGACTTCCCAACACAAATCAAGAATTCCCTTAAAAACACTGCAGTTTCTCAGATGTACAGTGAACTCACAGCCTTGTTCCCAACATATCCCTCCCAGCCTCACCTTTGGATGTTTACTTGCTACTTCCTCCTTGTCCTCTTCATCCTCGTATTTACTGTAAGAAAAAAAAAAGGAGGGTTACTGAAGGAACAGATCCCTCTTTTCCCACTCCCTACAGGAAACCTGGGCCTGGGGACAACACACTCACGATTGCAATGCTTCAACCCAAATGAAAAAAACAAAACAAAAAACTAATAGCTTATCAGAACCTCTAATAATAATATATATAACCTCTAAACTAAGTCTTCTTCAATTTGATGACATAATCAGATCCAGGCATAAGGAATGTTCTAGTACCAAAGTACCCATAATTCACCCTAAAATGTAGCTTGGCATGTACTTACCAATCCAAAGGAAAAAACATATTACTCTGATCAACCCAGGCCATTGTTCTAGCAAAGGACAAGAACTAGAAGCCAGCCTCTCTAGAGTTATAAATCTATCTAGGATTGTAAGAAGACTACAATCCAAGAGGAATATCTACTACTGTTTGATATCTGGTGAGTTTTGCAATTTCACCATCCAAATTTTGAATGAGAAATTGAGATGCTCCATACTTGTTAGTATGACTTTGCTGTTTTGATATTGCCATCAAAATGTCACTTAACATTATTTGACGCGTAATAGCATTTAATGTTCATTCACATGTAATAGCATCTGATATCTGACAGTACTGATATATAATAGACAGCAGCGTACTGATTGTAGCATGCTAGTAATAATTAAATTAATTATCATTTGGTATCAAATACCAAGATATCAAGTACAGGGGTGAAAGACAGCAAAAACTATTCTCTTTCCGTTATTACAAATATTATAGTCAAAAAGTTTTCACATATATTATAGTTCAAAAAGTTTGAACGTTTAATTTATTTAATTTATATCCCCACCTTTCTCCTTGCACAGGAGCCAAAATGTCCTGTATCTGAATTTAACATTTAAACCAAACATGTGAAATCAGATAACATTGCTTAATGCAGTGAAAAATTTACTAATTTTCCCCAGTTCTACTTTTCCAGGAAAAAGTTCCACTCGTGTCACTGGGCCAAATGCAGAAGTCTACATTTTGGCTGGCTTGGTAAACAGGATTCTACACTTCTCTGAATAAGGGAAGAATGGTGCCTTCTCTGACTTTTCCATTTTCCCTCAATTAAAAAAATTGCAAGTTTGGGGTTTGTTGTGTACCTTCAAGTTATTTCTGACTTAGGGTGACCATAAGATAGGTTCTATCATGGGGTTTTCTTGGCAGGATTTGTTCAGAGCAGGTTTGCTATACGCAGGTGCACCATATGCAGCTTTCAGCTTATGCTGAAGCTGCACGAAAAAGAATGGTGTGTGTGCCGCATGCACATCCCCGATGGCTTTCAATGGGGCTTGAGCATACGGGTTTTTTTTCCTTATATGGGAGAGGGATCCAGAACGGATCCTCCATGTAAAGGAAGGGACCACTGTATAATCTAAAAATATTCTAAGGCAATGTTGTACTTGATCAAGGTATTCAATTGTGAAATCTTCTCCGTTAGAGAATGATCATTCTTCACTATACTGTAAGCATAAAGACTGAAATCCAAGATGCATTTCTCCATGCAAACACAGTGCTGCCATTTACACAAGATGACACACAGAAATGCTTTCGTGCTTGTAAGCTGCTGCTTGTTTTCTTTTCCTGGCTTTTGGTTTACAAGGAGATACTAAAAGAATTATTCTTCTTATCCTTTTTACCTGCCCTCTCCCTTCTGGGCGGCCTTTTCACCTTTTCATCTTTCTCCAGACTGGGACACAAGGAGCTTATCGCCTGGCCTTGCCAAGGGATAAAAAGGCCAAAAAGAGGTGGACAGAAAAAAGAGCAAGAGACCTGTTGTACATACCAATGTCTCAGAGGAGAAATGTGACATTTAATTTGAGTTATAATGAAAGCCCATATACCAGTGTCTCAGAGGAGAAATCTGACATTTGATCTGAGTTGTAATGAAAGCCCACAATAGGAATTGGACAACACCAAGTTGGAACAGATCTAACTTCACATATATTATTGAAAGGTAATGATGATGATGATGATGATTTATAGCTTGCCCAATCACAAGGAATCCAAGTGCATTACAGCAATAAAAATACATAGAGAATACAATAAAATAAAATACAATAACATACGATAAAACAGAGCGACCTAAGTCACAGTAATTCATAGCTAGGCCTGATGGAGTGGGGCCTGTCTTTTTCACTCCCTCCCAGCCCTGATGATGACAGCTGACATAGAGAGAGGGCTCTTCTTAAGGCTAGCTCTGAAGGAGTTTGGCCTGCCTTTTCACTCCCTCCTAGGCCGGATGATGACAGCTGGCATGAAGGGAGGGCTCTTCTTCTTGAGGCAAGAATTTAATATTAATTAATTTTAATTTAATTCTTTTCATTAAATTTAAGAGAAGAATTGGTGGAAGAGCGACATATGTCACAGTAAATGGGGAAAGAAACTAGGTAGGAAAGGAAAAGATCCATCTTAAGAGCCTTCTTAAAGGCTGTAAGAGTAGAAATGTGGCGGATCTCCTTCGGCAGGTCATTCCAAAGGTTCGGAGCAGCAGTGGAGAAGGCCCTGAGGTTAGTCTAGATTTTCTTGGCTGAAGTAGATGCTTCCCCGAGGAACTTAGTGCGCGGGACAGACAATATGGAAGAAGGCGTTCCCTTAAATATTCTGGACCCAAGCCATGTTCAGTACTTAAGGAGTACATTACTTAAGGAGTCACGATAGAGCAACTCTTGTCTACTTAGGGGACTATGAGGTGTTGGTTGGATGGAGGGTCTTGAGATCAACCAAGACATATATCCATCAATTTACGTTTCAGGAGAGGGGTTAGATGGATATCGGAGACACTGTTCTACAGTGGTTTTGGTCCTACCTCTCGGGCAGATTCCAGATGGTGGCACTGGGAGACAGTTGTTCTTAAAAAAGAGAGCTAAAATTTGGTGTCCCCCAGAGTGCCATCCTGTCTCCCATACTGTTTAACATTTACATGAAGCCACTGGGCGAAATCATCTGGAGACATGGGGCAGGGTGTTATCAATACACTGATGACACCCAAATATATTTCTCTATGTCTTGAACTGATGCAGTGACTGAGGATGGCATCTTTCCTCTGAATGCCTGTCTTGGGGCAGTAATGGACTGGATGAGGGAAAACCAACTTAAGCTGAATCCAGGTTAAGGCGGAGGTACTTGTTATAGGAAACATGAGCCCGGGTATGGAGTTATGTCAGCCAGTTCTGGATGAGATCACACTTCCCCTCAAAGACTCTAACTGCAGCTTGGGGGTGCTCCTTGGTTCATCGCTTTACCTGACAGCTCAGGTGGATACGACAGTCAGGAGCACTTGTTATCAGCTTCGGCTGATACGCCAACTGCGCCCCTTCCTGGAAACGGGAGACTTTGAAACAGTAGTACATGTGCTGGTAACCTCTCCATTGGACTTCTGTAATGAGCTCTACATGGGGCTACCCTCGTGCCAAGTTCGGAAACTTCAACTTGTACAAAATATGGCAGCCAGGTTCATTACAGGTACTTCTCGAAATGATTACATAACACTGGTTTTGAAATCCCTTCACTAGCTGCCAATTAGTTTCCGGGCAAGGTACAAGGTGTATTTTTATTCAGGGTAAGTGTCAATAAAATGATTTATATTTCAGCAAACATGCATTATGTCCACACTATTGTTGTTGTTATGTCCCTTCAAGTCATTTCTGACCTATGGCGACCCTAAGGTTTCCCTAACACAGGGTTTCCTTGGCAAGATTTGTTCAGAGAGCATTTCCTTTTGCCTTCCTGAGTCCAAGAGAGTGTGGCTTGTGCAAGGTCAGCCAGTGAGTTTCCACAGCCAAATGGGGACTCGAACCATGTTCTCCAGAGTCATAGTCCAGTAACCCAACCACTGCTGGCTCACAGCCATACTACAAATTTCATAAATACACAAAATAAGTACATTCTGTATGGTATTCTTACAAATGCTGTATTTTATGCTATTTTAAAAATAGGAAAATAAGTTTAGATTTAATAAGAAAGGAAGTGTGGGATATATTCCAATTTCCCCCCAAGCTTTCTGATCAGTTTCCCCCACACAAACAAATCCAATGTTTTCAAACTGTCTAAGAAATTGACAATGTAGCTACTCGTATATATTACTGTACTGTGTTGTAAGTGACTATAGAGTCTTCTGAGTTACCAATCTGTTAAGAGGCCATTTCTGCCCTGGGGTTTGGGGAACTAAGGTCCAAAAAGACTCTTGACATAGGAGTTTATCACATGGGACAGATCCTGTACAGAAACGAGATTTTAAAATCCAGAAAATCCACAAAAGAGGGTTGATTTTCAGACATGTCGGGGTTAATAAACAATATTGTGACATTAACCTGAACAGAAAGTCGGCAAAGCCTACTCTTTTTTACTTTTGGGATTTTCCAAAAGTAAAATGGAGTGGAGTTTGTCTACTTTCCGTTCAGATTAATGTTACATTAATGCTCATTAATGATTATGTCGTGTGAAAATCAACCCGCTTTTGTAGGTTTTGTCCACTTTCTGTTCAGGTTAACCCACGACGTTGTCTGAAAATCTACCCGCTTTTACTGTTTAATTCCAGTTTAAATTTAGTTTCTGCACAGGGTCTGTCCCGTGTGATAAACTCCATAATTAGTGACAAAAAATATAGCAGGGTTGCAAACATTTAATCATCCCATGAACTGCACAATGGCAATACTCTCCCCAATGATCCCATTTCAGTTTTCCAAAGGCACAAGCTACCAACAGATATGCTGATGTATCATCAGTCCCAAGTGCACAATACTGTCAATCCTAAAAACAGGAAATTTTATGAAAGAGAGTTGTATGGCATTATAAAATAAACGTAGAACTTCCAAAAGGTCATATCTATCTACCCCAAAGCACTGCATAGATAAGTTACTAGCCTTCCATTTTGTTAAAGAGTCTTGGAAGAGAAATAGTTCCCAAATTCCTTCTATAATAGATACTGTCAAAATACTAAGAACTGAAGTGGAAGACAAGCTGTAATCTTTTTGCACTCGATATTTGAGCCAAGATCCCTTTGTCTAGTGTATTAATATTAGGATTATATCAGTGTAGTGTACATAGAGATCAATTTGAATATAGAGTGAAAAATACCACAACATCCCCTTTTCTTATAAGAGAATGAAAAGCACTAGCAAACCAAGGAGTTTTGAGTGAACAATCAGGCTATGAAGCTTCTTCATCTCAGCAAATCCCAAACACTCCATGAAAGTCTTTACTGCCATCCACAAATTGATGTGAATGACACGAACAATGCTAGTTTAACTAATACACAAGGAGCAGGATTACCAACATGCACAAAGGAAGATAGCAAAAACCTGTTTTGTGGCTTTGTTGCTGTTAAATTGCCATCAAAATGAATTCAACTTATGATGAATGAGAGCGCTCCAAGTCTCCCTGTTATCAACAGCCCTGATCAGGTCTTGCAAACTCAAGGCTGTGGCTTCATTGACTGAGTCTATCCACATATAATGTAATCTTCTTCTTTTCCAAACTGTCTTCCACCTTACCAATTCTTACTGTATTTGTTAATGGGTCCTGTCTTTTCATGATATGTTCAAAGTACAGAAATCAGAAATATTATGGCAGAGACAATCCTGACCTCAGCATTCAACATGTCTTTGCACTTGAGGATCTTGTCTAGTTCTTGCACAGTCCTGGTCTTACGATTTCTTGACAAACATCTGCATTTTGATTTATGATCCAATGCTCAAACCACTACATTCATGCTGGCTCATGTCCATAGTATAAATTTCATAAACATGCAAGGATTTGAGCCCTGAAAACCATTGCACCATTGTTTATGAAGCTGCTATGCTAACTAAAGGTTTTTAAAAGGTTTTCAAAACAAAGCAGTCTGTTCAAATGTAATGTAATTGGGAGCACTTTCAAGATGAAACTAAGGCCCCATACAGACAGGCCAAAATAAAGCTGCTTCGGGTCACTTTGGAGATATGCTGTTGAAATGATGCATGCATCCTAAGAGGCCAGAAGGTGCACCAGAGCTGCGCTCCAGTCCTTGGGAGTGGAGCGTTGCTTTGGTGCGGACCCTTACGATGCATGAATAATTTAAAAAGCATACCTCCAAAGTGACCCGAAGCAGCTTTATTTTGGCTTGTCTGTATGGGTCCTAAAGTTTACTAAAGTCTCCTTCCAGATGACATACAAAGAAATGGAGAACATGAAAACCCACTGCATTCCTTGAGCTTGTACACACTCATCTATGTAGTCCTGTATAGTGATCAGAATTAAGTAAAACCATTCAATATGGCTGCATCAAACCAGATTTCACAAAGCTAATATATGTTTTTACCATAGCTCTTTTAAAACAGCAATTGCACAAAAAAGAATTACTTGACATATTCCAGCTTTCAAGCAGACACCTGTTAGTTTGTTCCAGCATAAGAAAAAGAGAGAAAAAGGGGGGAAGAAGGAGAGGAAGGATTCAACAGCACATTTGAAACTGATATATTGCAGCATGAAGATAATAAATTGGACCAGAGTCACCAAAAGCCTGTATAGAAATATATCAGAGTGTGGCTGAATACTTCATCCACTCTTTTTCTTTCTTATGCATTCACATATTCCTCTATACAAATGCAACATACTTTAGAGGACAAGATGAAAAAAATAACCTCATGCAATTGCTATCTGCCAGCTCACAGATCAAAATTCCTAGACTTGTGTTTTTAAACATTTGGTCCCCCAGCTGTTAAGCTTCAACTCCACAGAAGCACAAGCCAGTATGGTCAATGTTCAAGAATTCTGTGAGCTGAAGTCTCAAATATCTAGAGGACCAACTGCTGAAAAACAATGTCCTAGATCAGTGGTTCTCAACTTGTGGGGCGTGACTCCTTTGGGGTTTGAACCACCCTTTCACAGGGGTCACATATGACCATCGGAAAACTGTAGCACAAAATTACAGTTATGAAGTAGCAACAGAAATAATTTTATGGTTGGGGGACACAACATGAGGAACTGTATTAAAGGATCATGGGATTAGGAAGGTTGAGAACCACTGTCCTAGATTAAGTATTTAACATGACAAGTAACCCAGTATTTATGCCTTACCCTTCCTTTTCCAAGATCACCTTCCTCTCATAGTCCTTGAGAAACATGGGCTTTTCTTTTCTCTTTCGGGACGGCTTCTCATTGTCACTGGCTGAGGAAGAATCTGAGAAGAGAAATTAATTTAATTTTTTAAATTCTATTCTGTTTTACCGGTATATATCCCTCCCCTCTCTCAGCAAGGGATTCAAAGCAGCATACATTTTAAATTCACAATACAATTAAAAAAACTCTTCATACTAATGTTAAAACACAATAAATTTCTATTCTAAAATTAGAACAGCATTAAAAGATGCTTAAAAGAACAATAAAATAAAAACACTGCATCTTCTATTAACATCTCCCTCTGCTGCAACATACAAGAAATCAAAGACTTCCTTAAACAAAAAGGTTCTTATCTGCTGGCACAAATACAGCAGGGAGGGCACAAAGCGGAATTCCCTGGGAAAGAGAGTTCCAATTTGGAGCAGCCACTGAGAAGGCTGTCTTTCATGTCCTCACCAAATGTGCCTAGGATGGTGATGGAAGTGAGAGAAAGCCTTCCCCTGCAGATCTAGGAGCAATGGCAAGCTCACAGGGAGATAAGGTTTTTCAAATACTGTAGATTGGAACCAAGCCACACAGAGCTTTAAGGGTCATACCAGCACTTTGAATTCTGCCTGGAAAAGGATCAGCAGCCAGTAGTTTCAGCAACATCCTTATAACCTGTTCCATCCAGCAACATCCTTATAACCTGTTCCATCCAGCAACATCCTTATAACCTGTTCCATCCAGCAAC